>NC_070638.1:15586856-15910190 GCF_947347685.1 Pleuronectes platessa | reverse complement strand
AGACAGATTGAATTTGAATTCAATTGCATTGCTGCCAGATGACCAAATATTACATTTTGCATCAGTGCTGTCTGGCAGTGAGAAGACCATGAGACTCTGTTTTTATTTCTATCTCTGTGAATTCACTGGGAGGCACATTACTATCACTTTGCTTGTTGTGGTCACAACAACACGTTTAATCTGTCTGTTTTTCACCTGCTGCTCCTGCTCTGCACTCTTAGGTAATTTATGGGGATGGAAACAATCTTTTTCATTTTACCTGGAATAACTCCTGGTTATGTTTGCCTCGTGTCAACCACGGCTCTTACACTGAGGTGGTAAATCCAGTTAAGGGAGTGTGACCTGTAATGTGATGCCGTGTGTGACTTGCAGCACCGTTTCGCCCTTGAGTGTTAAATGGCGTATGTTGTTATTTATGACAGAGCTATCTACTGAATTGGATGTCGTGGATGGTTTGTTATTTTTGGATGGAGCTGATTTTGCATTGTCTCTCTTGCACTTGACATGGTTTCAAAAATACCTCCAAGTTAATTATTTTGATGATAGTTTGGGGGAATTTAAGAAAGAAAGAAAGAAAGAAAGAAAGAAAGAAAGAAAGAAAGAAAGAAAGAAAGAAAGAAAGAAAGAAAGAAAGAAAGAAAGAAATAGGCCAATCATGTGAGTGTAACCTCGTCACAAGTGTACCTTTCACACAGGGGTCAAAGGATAGAATTCCAGGTCATCTCTTTGGTTTCACAAGACTCGCCATGGCACAACCACAAGTGTAACCTGACCCGGAGGTAAACAACTGCTCCACACAGCAGCGGCTGGGACGTGTGAGAGGAGGGCAGCGCGATGACAAATCACCAGGTTGTTTGGGTCCCAGCCAAAGGGGAGGAGGGCCCGCTGTCCCGACCCCGCATTTGACACTCAAGGGTGACAGATTTGCAGGACTGGCCAAAGTCCGCAGCCTGGATCAGTTTGCTCCGAAGTGCGGCAACATGGACGAGAAAGAAGGAGGAAAGTTAATAACATCACACGTCTGCTAGAGACTCTGTCCCCAGGCTGTAGGCCACACACTTCACTGCTACATCCAGTGGTCAAGTGCAAAATGAAAGGTGGCAGCTGGGAAATTGAAAATGTACAGTACTTTTTATACTTTATTTCCCAACCGCAAATACTGATTTAAAAAGTAGAATAAGATGCTAATTTTTTTTTTACTGTAGTTCTATGGTAAATGCAATGTTGTGAAATCACAAAACTCTCCTATCTTCAGGTGTGAATGTAACCATTTCTCTACATTACTACATGCGCACAACAATCTCATCGCAGCTCAGTGTTTGTGGGAATCGGGGTCTTTATCTCAGGGTCCGGTCTTGATCTGTGTCCTGTGAGAACTGTGAAGGTTGATGATCCTCATCCAGGTCAAACAGTTCACAAACAGGTCAAAGTCTGCCACAGGAGATTCGGGTGGATTGAGAGATCACATTCCTGTGTCAGGACACAGCAGAGCACGTATAGTTTTTTTTTCTTTACCAATGGGATGGAAAATAACTTTAAATATTCTGGCGTTTACTCTGGCAGTATCTGGTAATTATCACCGCTGTATATCCAATTAGGAAATCAGGAAATCTGATCAAATCAACACAATTTAACCGCAGTCAAAATTCACCAAAAATTGACAAAACAAATTTTTACCTGAGGAAACTAAATAATTTGTTCTTATTACAAGAATCACTTCATGAGAATATTGCGTTAGATTCAGAAGACAGCATCTTTCACTATGTTATTGCAGCCCTTTTTATTATATGTATGGATTTATAGTGAATATATAAAGACTCTATTTGTATAGAGCTTTTCTACATTTATCGACCACTCAAACAAATTTACACTACAGGCCCCATTCCGCATTCACATACAGCGTTACTTTACTCAGCACACACAATTCTTTCAATACCGGCACAGCTGTCAGGGGGAACTTGGGGTTCAATGTCTTGCCAAAGGACACTTGGACATTGGCTAGAGCAGCCGGGGATCGAACCATCAACCTTCTGCTTAGTGGAAAACCCTCCCTACCTCCTGACATAGATCAGAATTCAGAATTCAGTGAAAATTAGCATGATTTATTAATAATCAGTACGTTAGGAACAATGTGTTTAGGGGCCATGGGGTGGTCTCTAACCCGTTCAGGCTGTGAGCTGGACCCTATTCATTATATGATGCCCTGGAGTCTTTTAATGTATTTCCCTGTTTTCCAAACACCAGTGGAATGATCCTTCAAATAACACTTACCATAAGAGCTGTCAGAGATAATGTAAACAATGTGAGGAGTGAGAGGTCACATTAAAACCACTGCTGCAATACTGGTTACGTTGATACATTCCAGTGGTTGAGGGGCTCCATTAAGCTGCTATCACATGAACAGAGGAATTGTTATTTCCCCTTTTGATCGACTTCATTACTGAGACAAGCGAGATCGTTATCTCAATTCTGCCCCAAGCTCTTAAAGGGATAAAGCAAGAGAGACAAACACAGCATGAATTGTTGAATTATAATATGAAACTGGATGAACAGTTTCTGTATGGGAAGACAGAGACATTAATATACAAGTTATATGTTGAACGCCTCGAGTTATTTGAGAAACACAGTTTTTTACTGATCCCACTGCATCCAATGATTTGAATGTGTCGGACATGACAACTTCCCTGATCTTGAATTTCACAGCTGTGCACTAACCACAGCACTTTGCTGTATATGATTTACATAGTTACATAACTGGTCTTTTAACAGCTCAGCATTGGTGAAAGAAATGTGTTGTACGAAATGCACAGTATTATGAACAAGTATGTTATCCTGTGTAAAATTATGGTTGTCACAATCTTTTTACTTTCACTGCTGTAGTTTTTATCTTTTTTCTTTTTTTTCTTTTCTTTTACATCCCAATTTAACATTCATTCATATTTATTTCACTTCATAACTTTCTTTAGTTCAATGTTAAGATAAGTCTCAAAGATAGAAAGACATGCCTGCCTTCTGGATATAACTTTTTA
Organism: Pleuronectes platessa; assembly: GCF_947347685.1. NCBI lineage: Eukaryota > Metazoa > Chordata > Actinopteri > Pleuronectiformes > Pleuronectidae > Pleuronectes > Pleuronectes platessa. The sequence goes on along the minus strand of NC_070638.1, from coordinate 15,907,161 downwards.
TTGAATTAAATTGCAACAAAAAATGCATCAACCATGAAAAAAAGTTTTTACCTGTCTGTGACTATAGAGTCATCTGTTCAGTATCAACATATTAGAGACCTGCTAAACATGTAAATTAATAACATATCCTCGCCAAAGCAGAAAAATATATTTATTATTTGTATTATTACCCAAGACAGATTTTTAGGATCACAGTGACGTTGCAACAGTGTGTGAATGTGTGTGTGTGTATGTGTGGAGAGTTGTGTAACCGTATCTCAATCCATGTGTTTGTAATAAGATTTGTAAAAGTGTAAAAGAATCTGCAAATGCAGGCGGAGATTTGCAATGATGTGCAAATGTGGATTGAGATTTGAGATTAGATCAGTATATAAGTGTTGCTGAAATATCCTAACTAGGCCGAGACATGTTGGCTGCTGTCGGGGGGGAACAGGTCTTCGAACAATCCAAGACACATGAGAGAAGTGATGAAAATTGGCCACTTGCTTTCTTACTTAAGCTCAGGGTAATAAAAAGGTTGTGATAATGGTGGATACGGACAATTCCCCTCGCGCTTGTAGATGGGCCATCGTAGAAAATCACAGCAATAGCCAATAGTCTACCTGAGTGGTGACTGTTGACCTCTCTGTATTTCCAGCTCCAGTTAGACTTTTCAGTCATAAATGTAAACTTTTAAAGATTTATCTACACTTACCCAGATCTATGCAATCATTAGCAGATTTGACAACTCATGTACAAATCACATTACACCTGCAAATCTCATTATGCACACACAGATTCTGAAGACACATCTGCAGATTCCTGTTTGCGTTTGCAAGGCAGCCATTAGTGGATTGTTTCACACATTTACCATTCTGACCATGCAGACGATTGAGAGGGTTGCACAACTCTCCTCCCAAACAAACACACCCTGGCACTTCTGTACTAGTGGGGACACCCAGGGACAAAATGCCTTATCTCGCCCCTTACCCATACCTTATCCATCACAATTAAAGGCCTAACCCTGATTCTAACCTGAACACTAACTTACTCTGACACTAAGAGCAAGTCTTAACGTTATGCAACCCATTGAAAGTAGGTCAGAAAGTATAGGAAGGAGTGGTCCTCACAAAGACATCTGTACAAGTACACGCATAAACAATATACTTGTTGCTCCAAACACCAGAGCGTGGGAGTGAGTTCTCACTGACACCACCGCATCTCAACAGGCTCAGTGATTTTCATGAATCACCCGTTGTTGTCTTTCTGCTTCATATAAGTTCCATCCCCAAACAGCCCGTGTGTCATGCTGCGTGTGTGGGCTCTTAATGTGATATCTCCTCTGGCTCCGCAAAACCGGCGCGACAGACTGCCAGCACAGCAGCAACCACTTTGATTTTTCCATAGAAGGATGAATCACCCCTGAATGAACACTTAGTGACCCGTGGCGTAAAAGGCCAAGATTTGCTCCAGCAACCGATGCTCTCTGGGGTCCGTAATCGATGGTGAGGACTGAACATCCTGCTGTTTACCTGAGCTCTCTGCGCTGGGCGTCCTGTCCAAGTCCCAGCAGGATCCCTGCAGACAGACTTAACAAGGTCACAAGCCCTCTAATGCATCCGGATCCAACTAGATTTATCTCAAAGCCACAATTTTCCACTGAATATTGCACATACTTCGCATCTTTCTCAGGCAGTATCTCAATCGATTGTTTATAGTTATTTATTGTTGTTGCTTTGTTCCTGCATCTTTTCGATGGAACTATAAGGCCCCCGACTACATCAGCAAGGAGCGAAGCAGACTTGAAAGACGTCAGTAGAGGAGACCAAACAAAAACGTGATCTTTGTTTGCAAATGATTTAATAATGTTTCATTCTTCATCTTTGATCTCTGACTCTAAACCAGCCATGTGAGATTGGGAAAAGTGTTGGAATAAGTAAACAAGTTTTAAAAAATATATTCTTTAAAGGGATAGTTAACAGAAAAATCTAAATTCACTCGTCTATCAACTCACCACTGTGCCGATGGAGGGGGTGGGTGAAGTTTCAGGGCTAAACAGTGTAGCAGCCGAATCCAATACAATTGAAGTAACCCTAACCCTAACCCTAACCCTAACCCTAACCCTAACCCTAAACCTAACCCTAACCCTAACCCTAACCCTAACATAAAATGCCTCCATTCTGCTTGTGTGGTGTCACTCAAGTGTCCATAAGCACCAACAATGTGTTTTTAAAAATTAGGCTTCAAACCATCCCTAAATGTCCTCTGATATCTTTCTCTGGAGCCGCGTTCACATTCGCACGCACACACCAGAAACACGCACACACTGCACAAAAGATCGCCAGCATCGCCACCCACATCCGCTAGCCGACTTTTAGGCTTAAAACACTGAGTAAATGACGTGTTGTGGACTCAAACGCCTCTCCCGCCCCTCCATCAGCATAGTGGTGAGTAGATAGTGAGGGAATTTCCATTTTTCAGTGAACTATCCCTTTAACAGTCATAAAGTTTTGTAAGAATGATATCAGCCTATGTCCCTTACCCATGGCCTGATGTACATGTATATTTAAATTCAGTCTAAAGCCAGTATTGTAGAAAGCTATACAGAATCTGATCTAATGGCCCTGAGTCCCTCTTTCTGTATCTGTCATTATCCTGCCAAAACGAACATCTTGCCTTGATTTCTGTTTCTTTTTTAAACAATATTTATATAATACAAGCTTTTTGTAATGAACTGGATAAAAACAGGAAAGAGCAGATGCAGGATGTGCGTTACCGAATTTCTTGTAGTAAAATTGTTCTTGCAACATTTAGAAAATTGTTTATTGTTTTTTTTCATTTTTTTTATGTTACTAAAGCAGTACCAGATGGAGCCCTGTCACCCTCTCCAGTTACTTTAACTTTAGTGCTGCGCTCAAATGTTGTGGTTTTTTGTTTGTTTGTGTGTGTGTGTGTGTGTGTGTGAGTGTGTGTGTCTGTCCTTTTGTCATGTGATGTGAGTAAATTTGCATACTCGGAAAGTTCAATGAATACATTAACAGTTAAGTGAAACTGGCATTGCTCTTCTCTTCTATGTAACTTCCAGAATTACATGTTTTCCCCCAAATGTAAAAGTAAAATAAAAAAGTGTTCACACAAGTGCTGTGCAAAACCCAGTCCTTCAATCTTCAAAAATCTCTACTGTCATTTAACGTTTTCAGATTATTATTCTATGAAGATGAATGTTTTTCATTATTTTATCTTCAAGGAAATGTTTTTTTGACTCAAAACAACACTTTAAAATCTAAAACTACATTTAGAATGCCATACCAATATAATGCCACTCTGTTTGGTATTTACAGTTCCACAGTTGCTCTACATATTACTGTATGTGTAAAATGAAATACTCTGAATGACACGTGTGTTTTTCACGGAGTTATCATAACTGATGCCAGGTAACTAAATTACTTTAAGAATGTATTTCACAGAATAAAAACACATATCTGAGTCTAACTGCAGCTCACGTTAATGTTTTTTACTAGTTTCAGTCTAATTTGAAATGGTCAATTCCCTGAACTGATGTCCCAGTAACTCCTTCTGTTGGCCGGTGTGACCAGTCATGCTTCCCTGCCAGACACTATTCACCAAAAGCTCTTTATTTACTTAAAGTCTCCCCTGTTTAGTCATCAGTCAGTTTCTTGTGCTCCGATGAGTTTCTTCCCCCCCCCCCCCCATCCAAACATCAGTCTGCTGAAAACTGCTGCTGGTTGCTAATGGAAACATGGTTGTCTGGAGCCGCCAGGAGGGAAACATGAGGCTAAAACAAAATAACGAGCTACAAATAAGAGAGAAAGTTCCACAGAGGGAAGAGTTTAGTGATGCTTGTCTGTTGCAGTCGTCTCTTTACAGCGGTGAACTGCAACGACTTGGATTTAATCAAGCACAGGACAATTTTATATCGGTTTTCTGAGTTATTTCACTTTATTTCACTTTATACTGGCCGTCAATGACATTTCAACTGGGAATATTGTAATGTTTACTCCACTACATACTGACAACAGTCATTACGCTCTATGATTTTACATTCAACTAGAATGTCACTCAGTACAGCTCATACCGGCCTAATAGTCCCCTTATGACACCACATTCAAATTCACCAGATGTAGAATTATCAGTCTCCAAATCCTGCCTGATTTCTGTCATCGAAACCTGATGAATTATAATGAATTATTCTCTGAGAAATAGAGGAAATGTTAGGGGAAAAACGACCAATCTTACAATGTTTTAGAAATTCCTGGATCCGCCCCCTGATCTGGAGCCAAACCACAATTGAATGTGTTTTTCCTCAGGTTAAATCTCCCCCTCCATAAAATTACATGGGATCGGTTGCACAATTCTTTTGCATAATCCTTCTAACTCAGGAGAGTGAAGACCACCCAAGACAATCCACTTAAAATCAAGCTGCACCCAATTACCCACACTCATAGATGTCAGCTCCCTAAATATGCCTGATTCTTTTCATCATTGTCCATGATTTATTCTCTGAGAAATCCAGGAAAATGTTGAATAACCAACAAACAAATGAACAACGGTGAAACTATAACCTTCTTGGTGGAGGTAAATACAGGCTCAGCTTATATAATATGATGCCATGTTATTTGAGGGATGATTGATAAGTTTGGATAGATTAGTCATTCATTTCTCGGAAGATGGACGTGCAACATGAGCAAAGTGCAGAGGGTTAATAACTCAGTCATCCACTTGCTCGGCCTCAAGGGCTCTCCATCCACGCTGCACAGGGACATGGTGACTTCCTCTGCTTACAGCACGGTGGAGAAGTGGTCACTGGCAGAGGGGGTGAGGATGGCGACCCCAGTCCTGGAGGGCCGCTCTCACCAGCAGTACACAGGGCACTATCTAAAAAGGAGTGATCTGTATTCTCTACATACAACAAAGTGTAGCAGGGGATTCTTTTGAGTAATCAATGTGCAAGGTCACTAACCTTAAACCAATCAGTCAATCCTCACAGAGTAAAATCCTTGCACAGTTGGAGTTGTGCATCTCTGTGCTGGGATTTGACCTAGATACTTCGATACACTTGACAATGTGTAATTAACAGTTCGGATCACGGCGCCCATTCTTTACACGCAACTGAAATTCAACATATGTGCCATGAAAAAACAGTGAATATCCAAAACACTTAATATTGAGAAGCAGTGTTTTGAATCCATGACCGTGGCCAGCTGTGTCTCCAGGAGAAGACAAAGCCAGCGTGTGTTTGGGACACAGATTTGTTTCTGGCGTCTAATGTCTCGTGATCAGAACCATGTGTCCGCCACGTGGAGAGTCTGCTGCATTTGTTTAAGACTCAAAGAGAAATATTTCGGTGGACTTTTGGGGACAACATCAACCTCACACAGATCAAAAGTCTTTGTGACAGTGTTTGAGAAATGTCAGACGCTATAAGGCTGCGGAGACGTCTGTGTCTGTGTGGATGGATACAGGTACAGTAGATGATCCAGACTGTGATTTAACACTGAATCAGATCCATTAAAAGCAGGCACTGTTTATTTAACATTAGTCAAACGTTGAATACTTTCATCCTGGTATGTATTTTACATATGTTTATTGTTTGACATTTTAAAAAGAGCAAAGAAAAAAGCCCCAATGTTCATTGCAAACTTTGATGTAGTTTAATGTTTAAAATCTGCAGGGGCAACTTAGGACATTCTTCTTCATCCAAACACAGCTTCCAAACCAAAGTAGTGAAAAGCAAAAGGATCACACTTGAGAACCACAAAATCAAGATTTATTTGTGTCTTTCCATATCACATGATTAGAACCATGTGTTCACCACGTGGAGAGTGCGCTGTGTCTGTTTAAGGCTCCAAGAGAAACATGTCAGTGGGGAAAATCCTCCTCGTACAGAGCAACCCTCAGTATGTAAGACGTGTGATGTTGCAGAAGCGAATCTCAGACAGTTACAATAAGATACAGGTAAATAACAACAACCGTTTTATTCATGCACACATGACCTCCCATACGTAAAATGTACATAAAAAACAAAACCCACAAAAAGGTTTTTTTTCAATTCATAAAGGCTCAAGGCCACGAACTGTCTCAATTACTTTACTGAAAATGTATGAAAACCATTTCAGAAGGAATTCAAAAGAATTTGCAAAAAAGGTTGTTGTTGCATTAAGAGGCCCTGGAGATTGAGATAACCCAGAAAAACCCTGAACATTTCCTGTATCAAGTATTAGAGAAATAATAAGATTGTAGACAGAAAAAGCAAAAACATTGAAGGACAAATTGTTCAGAATACTTTGTGGCTAAAGTCAAATTCTGTTGCTGTCTTTTCTTTCCAGGAGTATAACAGTAATTCTTTAGCCAATGTAAACTGTATATCACCGCCAAAGATTAGTGCAGAGCTCCTCATTGGTGTCGGGTTAGGGTGTGGCGTTACACTGGGAAGCAGAGGTGAGCTGTTGGGAATCCTATTGGCTCCCACTCTCCTGCAGATGGGAGGAGGCAGCGCCGCGACCCCTGGCAGCGTCTCTGTGGGTGGGTTTAAAATCACTCCCATCCACTTCTTGGCCCCGCACGTCGTTTTGGATATTTTGGAGAATTCTGCCCGGGATCCACGATCTGCATCTGCCACAGTGAGAGAGACTTTTCGTCTTCCTCTCGAAGGAAGACGAAACGTGCAAAGCTTGTAATTCAGCAATGAAATGTCAAGTGAGGGCTGACTGCTCGTTCTGTTTCTGAACCGAAAATTATAGAACAAGTGTCAATGTTGGACTGTGAAAGAAGGCCTTGGTGCTGAAGGAAGTCTTGTTTCATCCTTTCAGCTTAAAAGCAGATGCAGAGAGAAATGCACCGCTGCTTAAACTGGGACATTGAATATTCTTATATTCCTGTTCAAGATATACAACTGCCTGTCGAAGCTAATTAGTCCAAGAAAAGTATTTTTTGGAGGCCAATCATATCAGATAGTGATAGTGTACTTGCATCATACTGCTTTAACTATATAACTGTTCTATCACTTAAATTGGTCATGCTTTACATCACATGGACTTTACATAACATGGTCATGTGTAAGAGACAAATGCAATGTCTCTGGACAGAGTTTATTCACATGGCGAACGTGCATGACACAAGCGTGTGTCCCTCCTCCTCGCTGTTGTTCACCGGGGATGGAAACATTGAAGGTAGTGCTGGTGTTTACTCCTGGCAAATACAGAGGTATAGAGACACTGGTTTCCATGGAGACACCAATCGGTGTCTGCACAGAGAGCAATCTAGGTGTTGAATGAGGTCAGCCGAGTCTGAGTAAGTGCTCATGAACCATGAGGTGCATCGCTATGAGAGCTGATTAAGTCAATATGACACACACACACACACACACACACACACACACACACACACACACACATATATACGTAGGAAATATTTATACCTCCTGGCAAGCTGGATGAAAAACCTTCACGTCTCACTGAGTTTCAACGATGATCAGACCTGAAAATGTGTGTGTTTCTGTTTGCATGTGTTTACTACTGCGTCATTGCATCCAGCCCGGGGACCCGGGGGGTGAACGCCCCTGGATAACATCGGAAAGACAAAAGCTCAAAAGTATCATCATCATGGCAGAGATAAGCCCAAGGTTCCAAAGCACTGCATGGGCTAAGCAGCTAAAACTAATATCACAATCACATTATCCCTGATGGACTAATTACAGCTATAGTCAGTGTTATAAACTGTATTGTTACATTATATCAGATGAAAACATTTGAAACTTAACATTACATTTTTTTAAATCAAAACAAGATAGATTGATCTCCTGGAGGCTATTGGTCCCAAACAGTCAACAGGGACTGGTGACCTCTGGTGGCCATAGCAACTATGGAGGAGGTCATGTGACGTAGTTTAAAGAGTTAGCAGGAGGTTGAGGTGGATTATGTGGTGGAAGGATGGTCATTCAAATTCATATTTTTTACTATTATGATGCAGCTATGCAGCAGCGTATTAGTGTTGGGGGGGACTTTAACACGGCTACTTTACAAGATTTTTTTTAACATAATCTATAAAAAATGTAATACTAGAGATCTTGTGTTTAAAGTAAAATAACAAAGCAAAATTGCAGTTGTTTTTTTCAAGGGAGCAGCTCCAGCTAGAGCTTAGAATTGGTTGTGTGGGTTTATTTTAGGTGAAACTGAAGCCGAGGGCAAAGGTTTGCTGGTGACGGAGGGGTGGGTGAGGTGGGGAATGGCAGACAGAGATTGGAGAAAACAAACAAACAAACCCATTTCCTAACGTGTGGTGCTCCTCTTGCACATAATATCGTAAAAGTCTGACTGGAATCTCAGTTAATATTCAAATTCTTTATGTAGATTAATGATTTCATTTCACTTTTTATAACTGCCATAATGTCAGGAATTCAGATTTTTCTTTCTCACAAATTCTTCTTTATTATTGTTCTCTTAAAAAGCCCATAGCTCAGTTTTAGCTTTGGAGTTATCTTGAAAACTTTTCAGATCAACTGAATATGAGGAGGAGGAGGAGGAGGAGGAGGAGGAGGAGGAGGAGGAGGACCATAACTTTAGTGCAATGTCTGATGCAATCTTCTCACAGGTGTTCGGAGCAGATGTGGGAGAATCGTGCAGCAGATTAATGTCTCATTCCTTCTGGTTGAGCTGCGCCAGTGAGGAGTCGTAAAGCAGAGGAACATGAGCTACACAGAGATTCTAGAACAAAAGCAGGATTCTTCATGCAAGATGCTCTACCACTCGTTTAAAACAGCCATAGAAGTTAATCTTTAATAAATGTATAACCCTAATTTCTCCTTTATTAAAGATTTGGGCCTTTTAAGACCAATTACCGGTGAGGGCACATGTTTACAGAAAGCATGATCTAAAGAGTTTTCTTATTATTTCGTCAATGGGTGCGGCTGAATGTGGCCCCAGGTTGTTTTGATTTGGGAGGGTTCAGCTTCCAGGGGAGGATCTCTGCTCAGGCTGCTTGTAGCATTACGCTCACACAGGCCTGTGACTTTAAAACCAGGTGAGAGGGCACCTCTGCTTTCAGGCAACAACAAACCGTGGCAGATGATTACACATCTTTACAGCTACTCACTCACCTTGATGTTGAGAGTTGAAAAAAATACTCCTACCAATTCCTGGATTCTAAAAACCCAGATGTAAATCACACAAACGTTTTAATTTAAATTAGTTTTCATTTAAATACATTACAGTAATATGTTGTCGGTAATGATTTTCCTGTGCCGGGTGGCAGCTGCTGCACTTTGCTGATTATAGCGTCTGGATCCTGTCCAGCTCCATTACTGGACTGAAGAGTGGAGAAGCCCTCAAGTTAAGTGCTGCTCTGTCAACGCACTTCATCCGTCTAAACATCCAGACGTTTTACAAACTCCATAAACGTGTCCTCCTGAATTGAATTTACTGCTGCAGATATCCCCATATTTTATATTTTAGGTGTTATTTGGCAGCATTTTATATAATACAGAAAAGTATAGGTGCAGAGGGTTTGCATGGAGCAGTCGCGCGCACGCGGCACCAGAACCTTTGGCAAAATAGGATTATCTTATATTCATGTAAGACTCTTCTTAGGGTTGTGGGACGATAAGCAGGGCCGGAGGTCAAAGGTTAAATCTGCCTATATGTCGCAGGTCACTGGTATTTAAAGTTTGCACACTTTGACCTATTTGTCTATCCTTCAAGAAGCCTAAACATTTACACTTAAGATGCTGGGACTCTGCTCTCAGTGCTGATGAGAGTCATGAGCTACCGTCCAGTGTGGAAGGAAAGAATGCAAAATATTCGATTTGTTCCTTTTGGTCTGTTTTAGTGTGGTTTTAGTGGCTCTTTCTTTAATCTAAGTTTAAGTTTCACATTTAATACACTATCCAGTTAGTGATAACACTCTTTATTATTAGTTTTGAATATAGTATTATTGTAATTTAATGATGGTAAGGCTTATTTATGCCTTCTTATAGTGTTGGTACAGGCAACAAATCCCAGTAAAGCGTGAAACTATCAAGTATCGTCTCTCATAACTTCTCTATGAAACTCTCAGCCCCAACTCCACTGTTTCCTGCTGAAGAAACATATTCAAACATATGTCAAATATTTAGAGTACCATTCTTTAAAAAGTGTGAAGTGTTTTCCTCAAACTGCTGGGCTCTGCAATATCTGGTAAATCAAAGTCACACCAGTCACTATTTTCGGTGGCAAATCAAAACACATGTGTATTGGGTCCCTCCAGCGATTGAGTAAACATTTTCATGAAGTCAGAAAACTTACAGGAGAGAAAAGAAATAGAAAACAGGTCAATGTTTTGCAGAGTAAGAGACAGAGATGCTCTGACTTTAAGTCGAGCTCTAAAAATACAAGACCCTGCAATTCGAGGAGAGATGGTTTATATTTCCATACTGGACAAAACTATTAAATCTTAGAGTCAGTGTGGTGTCTCTTTAACAGCAACACAACACTAACTTAAAATCAAAGTAAACACTATATGTCATCTCCTGTTATTAGCTTTTAACAGCTGTAAATTATGGTTATAAAAATAATTCTGATAAAGTTTTTAAAAGTTGTGTCACTGTGAAAAGTGATTTAACATGGCCTCTGAGGCCCCCTAGTGGCAATATGACCTTTGACACTTGCTTGCAGTACAGAATATTTTCCCCATATGCTTATTGAGGACTTATTTATACAGGATATTTTATTCTCTCATCTTATATATTATATAAATATATGTTGTAAAAACTGAATGAAATAATTAAAGTAAGTTTATGAAAGAGCAGGTAACCTTCCTCAATTTCTCTCACCTATAAACATTGTTTAAAACTCACAAATCACATATTTTGCCATTTTGACTTCTGCGACCTTTTCCAATATCTGTTTCACACATTCGATCCACATAATATACATGGCTGTAATTCTCAAGATGTTTTCTAACCAAATCAGAAGAACAAATGGAGATGTTATACTCAGAGGAGACATGGCTCTGATTATAGTGTTCTTTGTGCCAAAAAAGAATTAATTTTAAATGGGACAGGTCACTTTATAAATTGGGACACTTGTATTAGGCTTTTAAAAGAAGCCTAAATCACCTAGCTTCATGTGGGTCGAGCTCGGTATTAGGAATTTTGAAGCATTGTGAAAAAAAAAGGAAAAAAAATTATATTATTCGTAGAAATATTATGAATTCATAGTGACTTCTAAAAGTCCCATTTTTCTCTTAAAGAACCCTATCTTTAATAAATAAATTATTAAAATCGTAAAGAACATTCTATTAAAGGTGTATCAAAATTTTAAATACAATTAAAATTCAATCAGCAGCAAATAACAATAACAGCTTATATTTTGTTAGAAGAGGAATTAAACAGACCTGGGGCCCGTTTCACAAAGCAGGTTTAGTGAAAACTCTGAGTTAGTTAACCCTGAGATGAGGGAAACTCTGGTTTTTCAGTTTCACAAAGCCAGTTCAGCTTTACTCTGAGTCAGTTACCCTGGCAACATACTCCGTGAACCTAACCTGCTCGCTGGCAGGTTTTCTTCAACTAACCCCGAGTTTCTCCTGCTCTTAAGTTGAAGCCTGCAGACTGAAGGCAGTGGCAGACATGGCGTGTCCTTTTATTGAAGAGCCAGTTGATGTCGAGGCGCAGATACTCCGCAGACATCTCCACCGGGAGAGGATTATTAGACCCCGATTGGATGTTTTATCATTCCCTGATGAGTATCTGTTTGAGCGTTTCCGTTTCTCTGCATCATCTATAATTTATATAAACGATATTCTCAGCCCTCACATCGCTCACATGACGCATCGTGGACATGCTCTCAGTTCCGAGCAAATTCTTTGTATTGCACTTCGTTTTTTTGCCAACGGCAGTTTTTTGTATAACGTCGGTGATGCAGAGCATGTGTCCAAGGCAACTGTCTGTCGGGCTGTCCGAAATGTGACACTTGCACTGAAACGGCTACTATGCACGTTTGTAGTGTTCCCAAGTCACAGACCCACCAGACTTCTCAAAGAAGAGTTCCACAGAATTGCAGGTATCAGTCTAAGCAGTAATTCATTTATGTCATAAAGCTTTGAGACTTGAAGCACTAATCAGTCAATTTGATATATTTTAGGGTTTCCAGGTGTGATTGGCTGCATAGATGGCACTCACATTCCTATCATCGCTCCTTCAATAAATGAAGGAGATTATGTGAATAGGAAATCTGTCCACAGCATTAATGTGCAGGTAGGCCTAAATAGTAGCCTTTAACATTCCAAATTAAATACACTACACCATACAGCTAATTACTGTTCTCCACTGTGAAGATCATATGTGATGGAGCCCACATGATTAACAATGTGGAAGCGAAGTGGCCTGGGTCTGTGCATGACTCACGAATGTTTCGTGAGTCGACACTGAGTGCCAGATTTGCCGGTGGTGAGTTTATATATATAATTTATATACAGTATATAGTTATATCCTATGATCAAATATTTTGTTTCCTCCTATTGCAACTGAAACAAACTGTATCTTGTATTATCATAGTAGAGTTCGATGGTTACCTACTCGGAGACAGAGGGTACCCCTGCCAGCGCTATCTGCTGACCCCTTACCCTGACCCTGAGCCTGGCCCACAGCGACACTACAACTTGGCTCACTGCAGGACACGAGCCAGAGTGGAGATGACCATCGGGATACTCAAGGCCCGGTTCCAGTGCCTTCGTAGGCTCAGGGTCACCCCAGAGAGAGCTTGTGACATTATAGTGGCATGTGTGGTTCTCCACAACATTGCCACTATTAGAGGAGAACAATGTCCTACTCTTTCCCCCTGTGATCCAGGTATTAATCATACCCCCCCTGCTGATACACGAGATGGAAGAGCTGTTAGAGACATGATATGTGTCAATCATTTCTAACTGACCCATCACCTCCCCAATGTTCAAGAACGACAATATGCATCTCATTTTATGAGGTCTTCTTTATTTCCTAGAAGGACAAATTTTGTACAGTTGTTAATCCTTTGTTGTTGAAACAATTAAAAAGCATCCACCTGTGGGCACGTCACCCACCTTTAACTGATGGTCCAGCAGTTGTATTTCCTTTTCTGTTTTGGTGATCTGCAGCCTTATGTGCTCCATTTCTAGGTGTGATTTGTTTATTTGAGATTCTAAATATACCTTGTAAAGTTGTTTCACAGGGAGCTATAGGAACATAAATGACATTGAATTTCAGTGCCATGTCTATTTAGTGTCATTGTAAGTTGTGGGTCAATGCTGAACAACATCTTACTGAGGTAAGCTGTGCTGTGGAGGTTGATGGACCTTCTTCCCCATTGTAATTTCCAGCATGGCTCTGTTAGAGAGAAAGAAGTTGCAAGTTGTATTGTGGAACAACACTATTAACTGAGCCAAAGTTATTTAAAAAAAAAAAGGTGTATACTTCAGCAGGCCTCTCTGTGGCAGCTGATAAGGTTTCTTCATCATCCTCCTGTAATGAAACAGAAAGTGTGTGTTATATTCTACCAATTATGAAAAATCTGTGGAATATTAAGAGTACTTACAACAGCATGGAGGTCTGTTATGGCAGAAGGCTCAACGAGACAGATTACACCATCAGTAACTGGTAGAAAATGAAGATTAGACAGTTGATGATTACCCAGAAAAGTGCCCCACCTAATTTAAACACAATTTTTCAAACTCTGAGTCACCTTAAAATAGATTGATATCTGAAAGCAAAAGCAGCCAATTGCAAAGAACTGTAGCTTACTGCTACAAGAAAAATCAGTGTGCCAACTAAGTTGTGTCTAAGATGAATGGGTGGCCATTACTGAGCGAACACTAGAAAAAGGATTAACGTACATGCCATTCATTTGAATAACTTACCTCTTATGTAGGCCCCTGTGACCTGGGGCGTGGGTGGGTCCGATGAACTCCCCCCAGAGATGCCCTCAGCAATGGGTCGTCCACTGTTCTGACTGAGGGCCATCTTTTCAGCCTCTGTGAGAGGTGGTGGTGGTGGACCGCCACCTGTTTTGCGGGCCTCAGCCTTTTTTCTGTTGGCTATAATGGAGGTCAAATTTAAATACATACAGAAAACACAACTTTGGAGACTTGTATGTATAAAAGGCATTTAGGTGTTGCTTTCATAGAGACAATATTAAATACTGGCAGTGTTGGGATTTCTCTTTTTTTTGCAGATTTCCCTAATTACTTAAATATATCCATCACATGTTGAATGTAGCCACTAAATGCTGTTTAATGAGGGCAGGCTAAACAACATCACAATTGCTTGTACTTTATTATACCTTACCTGTTTGAACTACATTTTTATATTTCATCTTTAGCTGCTGCCAAGTCCGTTTGGTGCCTGTTGGGTTGCACCTGTGCTCACAGACACACATATGGAATATAATTGTTGAATAAGTGGAACATTCAAGACAAAACATTTCTTTTTTTTCTCAAATTAATACTGACGCATTGACTCGGTCAGCAATTTCCTGCCACGCAAGATCCCGTGCTTTTGCTGCTGCCACAGTATTGCTTCTTTTTAAAAATATATGCTCACTTTCTGCATACGCAGTCATTAATATTTCCAACTCCACTGGGGAGAAGTAGGAGGATCGAGGCTGTTTACCACTTGTTGCCATGGTGAATCATGTTATCTGTGTTCCATTGATGAAGGCTTTTTATATCCTCATGCACAAGCTTCACTCAGGGTTACCTTGACTCTGAGTTGATTGAACTAAGTGTTATCACCTGTTCTGAAACCGAAAACTTAGAGTTTGACAGCTCAGAGTTGCTCAACCCAGAGTTAAGGTTTTAACTCAGAGTTTGTTGAACCTGCTTTGTGAAACGGGCCCCTGATCTTAGGTGTTCCTCATTACCTGAATTCCCCCCACCTGTATGCCCTTAACTGTAGTTTGGGTTTACTGCAAATTGACAAGGTAGCATTATTGACAGTTGGATATGAAACCAGATTAGTTCCTGAAAGTACTTCCCCACATCTTGAAGAGGCTCCCGATTCATTCATTCATTCTGAACTTTGAAAATTTTAACAGAAGTCTTTATTCAGGCCCCAAAACTTCCAGCTTTAAGTCTAAACATTTTCAAACCTTATGATATATGAATCACATATCATTGTTAATGTCATGGTGATACTTAAGGTAAAAACTCTTGAGTTGAAGAAATGCTTCCGGTTTTGCCTTTGAATCATCCTGTTAAGACCCTGGTGGTTTAAGACATTTTCCCTTGTGCATCCTGCCTGTGTTTTGTTATGTCATGTCTTTCCCCCTGTTTATTTGTGTTGTCATGTGCTTGTTGTGGTTAGGATGTCAGGCCATGTGTGTTTTGTTATTGTCCTGAGACTCCGCCCTCTACTGCTTCCCACTCTTTTTCTCCCTCACCTGTTCCCCATCGTCAACCTGAG
The DNA here is from genome assembly GCF_947347685.1 of Pleuronectes platessa. Classification (NCBI taxonomy): domain Eukaryota; kingdom Metazoa; phylum Chordata; class Actinopteri; order Pleuronectiformes; family Pleuronectidae; genus Pleuronectes; species Pleuronectes platessa. The sequence continues at coordinate 15,891,755 of NC_070638.1, read as the reverse complement.
TGTTTGCCTAATTAGTTCACCTGTGTCTTGTCTTTGTTTCCCCTTCTATTTAAGCCCAGTCTTTCTGTTGTCCCCTGTCGGATTGTCTCATCATTTTTTGACTGTGAAGAAACAATGCCTGGATACTGCTATTTGTGAACTCTGTTATCTGGTATGATTTTGGACTCTGATTTAGGACTCCCTGATTTTTTTAGCCTCTTTGGAACTCTGTTTTGCCAAGTTATTGAATTGGATTTTTTGTTTTTGGCTCTTGTCATTTTTGACCTTTTTTGATTCCTTGGTTTTCCTATTTTTGTTAAATAAAGAAGTATTTTTTGGCATCTAAGTCTGCGATTGGGTCCTTGCTTTGTGGAAGCCTAACACATCCACCTGCTCCCTCAGTTTGCTCACAAGCTTGTTTGCTCTTGTCCAAACAGTGAATTGATGTGTTATGTCCAATCCAGAGTTGAACGAATCAGAAGTAACCTCAAATTAAATCAGGAAAAGGGTACCAATGGAAATTGGTATTTTTTAATACAATTTACTTGTTGATGCACTTAACCTGGAAAGGTGGCAGATTAGTAGATTCTCTTTTGTATAGTACACAGTTAGGAATATTATCTTTGTGTGTATGGTGTATTTTTCCCCTTTAACAGAATAAAAGGTTTGATCGATCATCCAAAATTATTAATACAGCTGATTGTCTCTCCAGTTAAATCTTCAGTGTTGCTTGTGCAGCACACTCATGGTTTGCCACAGGGTGGAGCTCTCTGCCCGGGAACCACTGTACATACAGTGTGAGAGGACAGCTGTGTATTTTCAGTGAAGGTGGAACTTCAGATAGAATCAGTTTGTGCGTGTACATGCGCTGGTGGGATGGCAGGTTTTAAATGTTCTGTAATTCTTTTGTATGATGATAACACACAGAGCTGTGTATAAATGCTCTGAGGAGTTTTCATGAAGTAGCAGACTTGACTTGTGTGAGCAGACGTGTTGGCACAGGAGCTGGTGGTCTGAGGTATTCCTGTGAGGTGACACTCCCCTGCTTCACATCGCCCTGTTGCTAGTTTTTATTCCCTGAGGCCACACATTTCTGCAGAAGACAACATGTTGGAAACTAAAAACTAACTTTTTAAAATTGTATTTCAACACATACCTGCTTTTCAAAATCAGGTAACTCTGTGAAGGATTGTTTTCTCTGTTTCATGTTTTTACATCATTGGAGCTTTAAACCCTCTGTCACATCAGCGCTAAAAGAACAACAAAGATGTATTTCATTCACAGATCTCCTCCTTCCTCATGATGACGGTTATACTGTGGCATTCGCACAAGGGGGGAAACATGGTGGAGGTGGGATGGGAGGTGTTTTTTTCCTCCCTCAGCCACCCACCCACACAAACAAACACACACACACACACACTTGTCCACACTTGCGTTTACATAGGCTGACCATTACAGAAGTCAGGTCTCACACTAGCCACCTCCTGCCTGTGTTCATGAACATATCAATGTGTAAACACAGTGAAGTATAAACAGGAATCCTGTGGCTCATGGGTATCTGTCAGGTTGGTTGCTGATTATGTTGTTGATTGCTAACACTCATGGATACACACGTGAATTGAAGCATTGTTCTTGATTGTTGTTTTGTTAGGAGCTTCTCTCTATTTTTGTTGCTGTTATTGTGGTTGTGCTGTGTGTGTAAATGGACCTAATGGACTGTAGTTATATGTTCAATCACACACCATTCACACACTGTCGGCACAGCTTCAGGGGCAAGCTGGGGTTCAGTTTGCTGTTGTGCAGGCCGGAGCAGCCAGGGATCGTACAATCAACCATCTGGTGGACGACCCTCCCTGTTTCCTGAGCCACAGCCACTGTGTGTGTGTGTGTGTGTGTGTGTGTGTGTGTGTGCTGTTTATTTTGTAATGTTAATTTGTATCTAAGTCAAATGTAAAGCTGTTTGACCCCACAAAGAATGGCTGCTGCAGTGCTATAGCTACGAGAAACCTAATGAATTAAACCTTTATGTTTAATGCTATTTATTTTTAAATGTACCTATATATTTCATCACTATGTACAAGTGTGTGTGACTGATAATAAAATAAACATTGTCATCATATTAGAGTAACAAAGATTTTTATTTTACATGTGATCAAATAATAAAGAAGCATCCAAACAAAGCAAAGCAACACAAATCTAACTAAAGTAGTTATCAGCTGCAAAGACTGTACAGACCCCTGAGATGTCTCTTGTGGGCAAAGTTATACTTGTTGTGATATTTAAACTCAAAAAAAATATTATAATGCAAAAAACACTTAAAACAAATGTTAACAAATAGAGTTCTTACTTAATGATTATGGTTTACTATACAATTTCAAGTGACATTTAAGATATATCATTTATTGTTGCTGTCATTTCTACTATCGATTCATTGTTCACATGTGAAAGTGTCAGAACATTTATTTTATAACAAAAAGAGATGATATTCTCATAAAAAGAAATGATATTCTCATATGGACGAAACCGAAACCTTGAACAAACAGCCCTTACAACAGCTGCGAACAGACATGCTGTTTATCACTCCTCCATGAGCGGAGGCTGAAGGGAGGGATGGCCCCTCTACACGTAATCCCTGCCCGTCGCTCCGCCAGAGTTGGACGCTGGGTAGCGTGGAGATTTCCCTGAGTCTTTGGCGGGGCAGCCGCAGCAGAGGAAGGACCCCCCGATGATGACGAGACTTGCAGCGCCCCATCCCACATACAGAGCACTTCCAAATTCATACCTGTGAATGACACACACATTATTTAATTTTCTTAGGTGAACATGGAAAAGATTTAACATTGTTCACATCACTATTCTAGAATGAACAACATAAACATAAACATATGTCTGTGTACAGAAAAACTGACAATAAACAAAATGACGTTATATGAAATATTCGTATTTGCTTTCTCTACGTTTGTACACTAAATATAAAGCTATGTGGTCATTAGGTATTAACTCAGCTTAGCATAAGGACTGAAAAGAGATAGAAATAGCTTGCCTGGCTCTGCCCACAACCAACGTGTACAAATCAAGTCATGACATGTTTTCACCTGAGTCTGACTGATTGTTGGTTGGTTTGTATGCTTTTAAGAAGGATAACAAAAAAAACGTAATCTTAAAGAATGGGGAATGGGTTCAATATGATCCTTAAAATGTTGGTGCAAATCCAGATCTGGGGGCGGATCAGGATTCAGTTTTTCTTTCTTTGACATTTGGAGATTTATACTCTCACATCCAGGGAACAATGTGTGAAATGTGGTTCAGATCGATTGAATTCAAGGGAACTTTTGCTGTTTCACTATTTCCCCAAATCTCAAACCATTGCATGATAAACCACATGAAAACTTGGCCGGCAGGAGAACAACAGCAGGATAAAAGATGTGAGTCCGTGTCAGTCCCCTGCGTCATTCCACAAACCCTCAGTCATACCTGATTATTTACCCACAGTTACTCACCTTGAATTAGTGGGAGTAAATGGGTTGTAAAAGTCCTGTGCTATTCTGTGCCCATACCAGGATGTTCCAACCAGAGCAAGCAGACCTGGAAAACCAACGAGCAGAGAAACGTCATGCTGTTGCATTTTTAAAGGTTAAAACATCTGGAAAAAAAAAACATATTCATGACAAGTATGATCCTGTTTGAGATTTGCTGCAAAAGGACAAGAGATAAGCCGACATCCCAGGTAGTGTGTGTATTTTCCAGAGTGTGTGTGCATGTGTGTGTGTGTGTGTGAGAGTGTGTGTGTCAAAAGAACAGATTCTGACCAGAAATGATGAAGACGATCCCGCCAGTCAGCGCCACCTTGTCCTTCTGCTCCGGCTGTTCCCCCATGCAGGTGGTGCACTTCATGCCCACCACCGACACCATGGTTGCAATAAAGCAAAGCAAGATAGAGGACAGCATCAGGCCTCGAGCGCCCTGAACAATCCCTGGAGACAAGGACACAACACAGGATCAGGTCTCAAGCAGATTCATCCGCTTTCAGGGGCGTTTTCTCTTATAGAAATTCGGTGCAGATCCAAATAATAATCAGTTTTTTTTACTTTAAATGTGGTTGTGGAGTGACATTCTAGATTTTAAGTCAAATCTATGAAAACCACACTTGTTTTTACGACATCCAATATCATCAGTTAGACATGAATCTCAGAGAACATCCTCTTGAGACAAACGGGCGGGAACGCCAACAACACGAGTCTCTACCATTTGAGGTGTTCTCATTCCTTCAACACCAGTTTCTTCTGGTGAAGCTGATATCACTGGTCTTTTATTGAATAGGACTCAAACATCCATCTACACAGATATTGTTTAGATTTGAAATGGAACAGTTTCTATTCCTTTTGAACGGATTTCAGTGGGAATAGAATCTTTGGAATCAGGCTCTATAGCTGCTGGTATTTGACAGACGTGTCTGTGCACGCACCAGGTCTGACATGGAGAGAAAGGGGTTCTGTAGAGAGGTTTGAATGACCACAGAGATTTTGTTTGTTTTACACGTCATGGGATTAGGTGATTCTTACACTAGTCAAAACATTTAATACATTTATCATTTTAATTCCATGAAGTCGCCATTAAAAACCAATCCAACATTGTTAGAGTAACAGATCAATCATGGTTCATTATGGCTCATTTCCTTCCCACAACCATATCCTTGTAAAAGAGGGAAATTATAATTTGTAGATGTCATTATGTCAAATATTTGCTCAGTTGTTGATAAGGGAATTTATTAACAGTGTAATGAAGACATGACGTAAAAAACAATGTTACCTGGTAGCTGCAGAAGAGAGTCATAGACTTTGCACTGAATCTGACCCGTGCTCTGTGATACACAGGTCTTCCACAGTCCCTCGTACATGGCCTGAGCCGTGATGATGTTGTCTCCTGCATAGGACGAAGCTTTCCACTCCACCATGACTGTGGATGCTATGGAGCCGATGAAGCCCAAGAAGGCCAGTGTGAAGCCGAGGAGCTGAATACCTGGGTTGGCCATCTCTTCACTTCAGAGATGGTAAAGTATTCAAATCAGAACAGAAATGAAAAAGACAAACCTCCTCGGGTTCTGTTGAGACTAAAAAAACGACTGAACTCCCTGCAAGTAGTTCCAGGAGGTTCCTGGTGGTGGATGTGATCCTGGACAATGGAGTCTACCTGTGCATCCTCAGGAAATAAACTGGAGGTGAGCAAGAATCCAGGAATGCTGGCAACCTCTGATTGAGGTTAGGAGGGGCAGGGCGACCCCTAGTGGATGTGATGTGCCCCAGTAGGGAGTAAAGCGACCCCTCCAAACCTCCTACCAGCTTTAAAAGGCAAGAGGCAAACATTGTGTGGCTGTTTCCTTTTGTCCTGCACCTCGAAGGCAAAATAGATGCTCTCTTTTACTTATTTCTATATATGGATCACATCACAACATTTCAATCATAATGAAAATTTGATGTTTTTGCCTGCGTTACTTTGTTTGTCTGGATTACATAAAAAGTACTGGTTGGATTAACACAAAACTTAGTGAAGGGATGCGGTCAGGGAAGATGGGGTGTTTTTAAACATTCTTATTGATTTTTTCAGATAATAATTCATGGATCTCGATGAAAAAAGGGGGACTGATATCTTTGAGTGTGTGAAATTTGGTGCAGATTCAAATAAAAATGTGGAAGTAAATGTGGTTTCATTTTTTTATGTGACTCTGAGTTAATTATTCTACACTACTGTTGTTTGTAGCTCAACAAAAAAATGAATTTAATAAAATATAGAGGTTGAATGAATAAAATACGTTGAGCTCATCACTAGAAAGATTGATCTACTTTTCCCATTTGACTCTTGGATCTATTTGTTTTGTTTCTGGCAAACAGTGGCTCAACCCTGACGGACTTGATTAAATAAAAACAGACCGAAAATCCACAGCTTCCTCCCACATGTTGTATTTTACAGGAGCAAAAAAACCACCTCTGTAATGTTCTTCTCTGTGAAACAGATTTCCTGATTTGCACTTTCGTCTACGTTGTGTTTGCAGATGAGAATGTGGCCAAGTCTGGAAACTGACCAAAGGTTTTGTCTTGCCTCACTCTGGCTTGTTGACTATTGCACTATGTATCAGTGGGCCCCCGGGGATCCACGAGGAGATCTGATTCAGGGCTGCGTGCTCCTGGAAACACACAGGTATGTCATGCTACTTAATCTATAGAAATGAGCATAACTCATTAATGTCAGCTTTGTACAGCACGCAGACGATGCACAGAAACAACATATTTGCTTCCCTGTAAATTCACACAAGCTGTCTTTGTGTTTCCAGTGGACAATGGACAAACACTTGTGTGTGACCCTGCTCCTGATGCTGCTTCTCTGTCCCAGAAGTAACACGGAGTCACAAACCTCATGTCCATACAGGTGCCAGTGTTTCACTCCGCTCCAGGTTCTGTGCGCAGACGAACGGATGACATCTTTGCCCAAGGACATGTCCAAGCAGGTCAAGGAATTTATTGTAATGACATCAGCTGTGGCCTACCTGCTCCCTCACACTTTAAAGGAGAGCCCCCAACTCACCGAGCTGGTCTTCTTGAACAACGCACTGCGGAGCATTCACGCTCAGGCTTTCGAGGATCTGACTCAGCTGCAGGAGCTGGAGATCAGTGGAAACCCCTGGCTGGAGAATTTATACATGGGGACTTTTTCCCGGCAGAAAAACTTGATGAAACTGCTGCTCAACTTCAACAGATTTAAGACTGTGCTCCCCGGCTTGTTTGATTCCCTGAAACAGATAGCAACTCTGCAGATGAAGGGAAACCTCATATCCCATCTGCCTATGTTTCTTTTCCTGAACCTCAACAACCTCCTCGTCCTGGACTTGTCACAGAATAAACTTGAAGAAATGAAAAGAGAAACATTTTTTGGTCTCACGCGCCTGCAGATCCTTAAAGTTAACAACAACCTAATTAGCAATCTTACATGTGACACATTCAAGAATATTTCCCAGCTGACAGAGCTTCACTTGGAAGGGAATAAGATATCAGAGCTCACTGACGGCATCTTCTCCGGTTTGACCCGGCTAAATGTACTGAACCTCCGTGGAAACCTTCTTACAACCTTCAGTCAAAAGGTCTTTGGATTCAACGTCTCAAATTTGAGGGAGCTGAACCTCAAAGGAAACCGACTGACTGAGCTGTCCTCTCTCAGCCGTCTGACGTCTCTCACCAACCTCGTCTTGTCGTCCAACCAGCTCTCCAGCCTTCCCGAGGACATTTTTAGAAATGTCACACTGCTTGAGAATCTGGATCTCTCTGAAAACCAGCTCTCGCTGCTGCCTGAACTAATCTTCTATAATCTCTCCGCTATCACATCAATCCACCTCCACAAGAACAATCTGAGGAGGTTAGAACCCAAACTGTTCAACGACCAGTGGCTCATGCAGCAACTCTACTTGTCTGACAACCAGCTGGAAACCCTCCCGCCCGGCCTCTTCGACCTCTTCATCGTGGAGCACACGGTGAGGCTTCACGGAAACCCCTGGAGATGTGACTGCCACATGTGGTACCTGCACGACTGGGTGCTGAGGAACAACAATATCATACAGAGGGAGGACAGCGTGCGCTGCAACAGCCCCGACCTTTTGAGACAGCGTGTGGTCGCCTCCGTGGACAGAGACCAGCTGGTGTGTCGGCTGTCTGCAGATGAGATGCCTGATATCAGGAGCTGTAGCATCAAAGCATTCAATGACGCCATGATCGTCAAATGTCAAGTGGATAAATGTTCGCCCATGATGGTGAAGGTGCAGTTTCAGGAGGACGATGGCAACATAAAGGAGCATGTATTGAGAAGTGAACGTTCTGAATGCAGCAATGGCACAAGGAGCGAAGGTTCACTAATGATCCCTGAATATTAAATTTTCGGTGTGAAAATTCTGTCCTAATGCATTTGTTGTTTCTTTACGTGAAGACTCTCATTATATGATCTGACTGTTAGAGTCAACACTGTAAACAAACCAGCTGATAACCAGTGAGATGTATGCTCCCGGGTGATAAGAGAGGTGGATGAACCCTTTCCTGGTAAAGTTCAAAGTTCAACTCACTGCTTTCGGAACATCCTGTCACTTCTAAAAGAATTTAAAGAAACGTGTCAATCATCTGCCAACGTGGGTTTTCGACTGTAGCGTGGGTCTGATCTGCAAACCCGCTCTTTATGTTAAACACTGTCAGCGTCAGTGTCACCGGTTTTTCTAGAAGAAAACTTAAGAACAAATGTTTTGCAGTTAAAAAGGTCGAAACATCTGTTCACGTTACAGGTCAATAAAGGATAATACTTTCCTCATGTAGACATTTAATTAAAAAAACATTAAATTCATGATCTGCAAATTGACCTCAGTCTATGATCAAAACACAAAAAGATAGGATTACTGGTGTGGTGAGTAATGTCCCTACGGTGCTCTTCAGTTTGGGGATTCCAAAAATCTGACGCACTCGAGAAAACAGTCAGTTAAATGTGTGATATTTCTCATGACTGTTTTATCATGTCAACAGTAAAGGTTTAAAAGGGAAACTGGATTTTTCTCCTTTTCTGTATTTGTTTTTTCTTGGTGTCTGATCTTTTAGAAAATTATTTTCTACTGCTTTTTATTAATATGCATTGGGTATCTTGATATTCAGATGAGTATAGTACAATATTTCCCGATAGAATATAGTGAAGTAGACGTGTAAAGTCGATTTTGAGTAATTATATTTAGTTGGTATTCAACACTGCCTAGACACACATATATTCTAGACATAGCTTGTCTAATTGAATCGTCCACTCTGTCGTCTACCGCTTTAAAAACGGATGGAGACCAACCGGTCGTCCTCCGATCACCACAGGGATGATAAAGAGCGAGGGTGCGGACGGGAGGAGGGAAGCCTCTGTGTGCAGCAACAAGGCACACAGATGGCTACACCTTGAATACAGCACTCTAACCCTGGCTTAATAAGGGTCAAAGGCCAGGGGGTCGATTGGGTCCTCAGTCTGAGTTGAATGACATCACAATTCACACGACAAAAAGTGCTGGCTGTCTTGTTTCCAGCGTTTGGAAGGATGGTCTTTAGGTTAGGGGCTAATCCTCACTTGACTAAAACTATGGGGTAAAACAGGCATTTAACATTAAGGGTTGTTAGGAAAGGCGCAGCAAGACATATGGAAGCCGTAAAGTGTATGTTCTTTATTTAGTGGGAAGCTTGGGTTTAAATCATCACATGAGTTATTTAGAACAGCAAAAAAAAGGAAGTAAATAAGATTTGCCAACTTAAAAAACACATTTTACTGACAAAACATGGATTCAATTATTTAATATAGTGTACGAGCTTGGCTGTCTCCGAGGTTTTTCTGATTGCGTTGGGGTTAGCACTTATAACACCTCCTAAATATGTACTCAGAGCTGCTCTGGTCAATAATTTATATTAACAGTAGTTATAAAGTCTACATATTATGTGATAGGTGTCTCTCATGGTGAAGAACCCACAGAGGATTTCCCCCCCACACTGCAGTTCCCCTCCACTCTAGCATTTAAGCTTCTTTTAGCAAGTTATTTTGGTGTATAATGCTGCTGTAGAGCAAAATGACTGTTGTGATTGTCTCTCATGAAATAAAATATCTGCTTTATATACAGTAATCTGCTCAGCCCCAAACAGCAGATAGAGCAGGTGAACAGTAACATCCTGTAAAGAGCAGGATACTGTATTTCTCATGAGTTGGTAGGGAACGAAATAGAGCTAAAAGGATCCTGACAACAATTGAAATGCTATTATGGCTCTTTGTGTGATGGATATGTGATTAAGCAAATACTCACTTTCATGTAAGCCATACCATGGATGTGTTAACAGCCTGTTGCACTGACCCCAATTAGCCAACAATTAGCTTACTCAGGTTTAAACCCTTTAAAAGATCAAATAAAATAGAAAAGTTTTTAAATCCATTTAAATTTTGAACTTAGGTTATTTTATATTTTTGCAATTCATCGTACTTAAACAAACCCCAGGTGCCTTTTCAAAGGGCTACCAGTTTAACCACAGTTCTACGTGATACATTATTTGTCTTTCTGGAAAATTATACATTTGAGCAATACCAGCGCTTGTCCAGTTTTGTTTCATAGGTTGAATGGAGTAATCTTTCAACCTGTCACCCTCCATCACTGCCAATTACTCTCATGGCCTGGCAATCTTAAGCAGCAGGGTCTGAGTGCCTTCCTGTGGGGCACAGAGAAAAGCAGCTCTTAACCCCCACACTAGGATCCCATCTCTGGCCCCTGCATAGTCGGCAGTTAGTGCCGGACACCACGCTCCACACAGCAGCTCCTCAGATGGGAGAGGAGAGAAACAGAGGGGTGGAGACATTATCTAGTGAGACACACAATGTCCAAAACAACACAAAGCACTGGGGGGTTTCCCACAGAGTTTAGACTGGTCAGTGAGGAGGGGGGCGTCGAGGGCAGGGCAGGGTGCCCCGGACAAAGAGTAGAGGTCATCTGAGACACAGTGCCCAGGGCAAGAATTCAAGAGGAGGGTATTTGATCTAAAAATGTAAACTAACTTTACATCAAGTTTCTTTATGTTGGTTTTGGCACCAATATTATTATTAAAAATATCTTACTGCATCAATAAGTCAGGATACGTGTGTCAGCCCTGAGAACAAACATCATCAGCCTCAGTGGAAAAAACATATTTTTACTCAACTCTAATTCTCATTGTTTTTCCCCCCTGCTTCTCTTCAATGAGTTCAGTGAGTCGTGACAAACGACGGCTCTAAAGTGAACAGGTGTCTGTTAGATCCTCTCTGACAGGCTGTGAGAGGGCGACAAACATCCTCCATGATACGATGACCTGAACATCTCAGGAACACAAACGGGCCATTTTGCAGACTCTAAACGAGAGGCTTGCTTACAAACAAGGGTCAATATTTACCCCTCAGTGCACCCAGACCCCCGGCTGGAGGCCAAATTGGTGGTGCTGACCAAATTAAGCACAGATGACCCGATCTGGGTGTTAAGTGGACGGGGAGGTGTCACCATAATGGTAATCTTTTTGCATACCGGTATACTGCCCCTTTGTCTTGTCCGTTCCTATTGGAGGATAACAAGAAGCAATAAGCTCCTTATCATCACTTTACAATTATGGAGGTTGAATCAGGATCTGTGGCCCCATGGACCTCGCTCTTCTGGGGCGTTCCTCCTTTTGTTTCCAGCTCCACAGATGGAGAGGTTTTTATTATGCATGCATGCAGCCCCTCATTGTATATTACAATATAGAGAAGAGTCATAGCAAAACGTAGCTGCAAAACCACTGACGTATACCTCCCACGCTCCAAGTTCTAGAGGCAGAAGTAATTTCTGAAGAGGCTTTTGTTTCCCGATGTAGAGACGTGATAAAAGAACGCTTGAGTACTTCAAGGAGAGAGGTGAAACGTCCTTTAAGAAACTCAAGTTTCTGCATATGAGCAGCTGAGAACGAGTCCTGGAGATGTTTGAGTATGCTTTAGAAGGCTGGTTTAGAAAGATATTGCTACCCATAATCTTCAATATAACATGAGTCCAGCACTTAGCAAGTCAGTCATAGCTTCCTGTTTTCAGAGGAAAAACTTTGACTTGCTTTAACTTCTAAACGTAAGCATCAAAATTGAGAGTGCCTCGTCTCCCAGCAGCACTGATAAAACAGCTGCCTGTTGTTGTCAGTGGTGGGGAAAGTACTCAAACATTTTACTCAAGTGAAAGTACAAACAAATAGACCAAAATGCAACCGCAAAGTGATCGCTCTAACTTTCCATCTTGAGAACATAAAAGTAGCTACTTGCTTTTAAATATAAATATTAAAAAGTAAAAAAATATATAGGAAAAAAGTATTTGAAAAAACACTGTGAACTATAATACTAATTACTACAATGCATTGTAAAAAGTTTAGTTGAGTAGAAAGTACAGATATTTGCAGATTATATGTAGTGAAAAGTACTCGGAAACAAATCTGATTAAGTATAGTACAGATACTTGAAAAGGTAAATGTACACCTCACCTCTGGCTGATGTAAATGTCAATAAAGTGTTAATGGGTTTTTGGCCACACCCACGGTAGCTCCGAAAGGGGGGATTTTTGCAACCTGGCAGCTCATAGGGTTAGAAGTTAATTTCTGATTAATCATCTATAGGTAACAACTCAGTTATTACTCATCTATATATTTTGAAATTTATAAATGATTTATTAAACATCTATAAAGCATTAGTTACATTTTGAATCGTGTAAAAGTAGTGTTACCAGATATAGTTTTTCTTGAAAGTTAGAGAATCATCAACCTTGCATTCATTCAGTCATGCTTCCCAGTCATTGGCTTCCTCATCACCTAGTCTAGAAACATATTCATACTGCTCATGTGTACAGTGCAGCCATTATAAAAGTGACTGTTACATATAATCAAGCCCAACCTACAACACCTAACCTCCTCCTTATGTGCTACATGTATATTAAGGGGTATTAAAGGAAATTTAAATACAGAACAAATATATAGAAAAAAATATAAATGTAATTAAACCGGTTTATACAGTGTAAAGAAAAAGATTATGTGTCAGAATATGTACAGTGACTGGATTGCACATAACCATTTATATTTTCAAATGAATATAGTACAGTGTATATTGCACAGTTCAGAATTGTTAAAGTGTCCATAGTGGTGGTGCATTTAGTTTTACTGGGAGCAGAGCTGACTGTACAGTCTTGCTGCTGCAGGAAGGAACGCCCTGCGATACCCCTCCTTCAGACACTCAGTTCTGTGATCTCACCAGAGTAACTGCTCTGCATTACTGCTGCATTAAGTTCAACAGGCCAAGATACATGCAGACATTTCTTTCCTCTGGTTTTCCTCCAGCACTTGTGTGTTTTGGTCTATTTTCAAATAAATTTGGCTCACAAAACTATAACAATTATAATACACACAATAAATGCAGGTATGGCATGTCAAACTTGAAAAGAAAAATGAAATTACCTGTAAGAGAAATGGACAAAACTACAGAAACAACCGTTACAAAAATAACGTAATTCCTCAGTGAACCAGATTTATCCTTTCAGCTTCACTTTGACCGTTTCATTCTCTTTCAGGTTAATTCAATCGATCCCTTACACATGTTTTTTCAGTCTTATCAGCTAAAGCCAGACCAAAAGTTAAGGCTGTAATTGGAGCATGTGTATTATGGGATGTCTCACTTTGAAGGAACACCTGCAGTGTAAGTGTATCTTTATGGTCCTCTTCATAAGCCTTCACGGGCGCATGGCCAAGAACTACAGCGTAAACAAGACCCCCACCTCCCACCTCCTCTCCGACACTCAACACATTTCTTTTGAAGATGCACTGACTTGTGATGTACTACCTCAGCTACTCAGTATTAATGGCCACAGCATCATCTCTCTGGGTGGGTCCGAGGTTATAAATTTCCCACTTCAGTGTAACCGAGCCCTGGCGATACTAAATCCACCCCCGGATGCTGCACTTCCTACAGTTTCTGTGAGTTTTCCAAAAAACAACCTGCTAAATCAAAAAGGGATGAATCGGAGTGAAGGGACAAAGAGTATTGTCCATTCACCATTGATATCGAGTGCATAATCTATTCATTTGCCTTGATGTGAACCACCGCTGACTACTTCCACCCCCATCATGCACCATAACAACCCTATGAACAATACCGCGCCGGTTCCCCCTACGAGGCGGAGGCGGTGGAGGCTTCCGGTGTGTGTCAGAGGGAGACAGTGTCGTTAGGCAGGGAACCTGTCACTCTTTGTCACTGTGTTTGTGAGAGGAGGCCATCGATCACAGACCTCAGGCCCTGCCCAGCTACGTGTTTACTGTTCTCTGCTTTTACTGGTTTTGGGAAAATACTACTTAAAAGTGGGGTGTTGACTGGGGAGGAGCAGGGAGAGGGGATAAGACAAAACATAGTAAGAGGGGAGTGACACTGGTAAACAGAGCACATTTCATTGATATTTATGTTATATTTTACTGAAGCTGCTTCACACAGAACCACTCCAGCTACTCCATCACTTAAAGGTGTGGTTGTGGCAGCGACCTGGCACTTCACAACTCCTCTTATCTGAAGAGTGCAGCCCCGGCCTGAAGAGTTCTCAAACAGCCTTTAGGACCAGGACCTTTGGGAGCAGCCGACAATAAGACCTTCTTTAGCATGGTGAAAGTGACAGCATGGTCCTACCCCCTCCTGGCCATTAAACCTCTGACTGGATAAACAAGGGGAAGGCCCTTTATAGAGATGGAGAGGGTCACAAAGAGAGGAGCCATTGAGCCACTGAGGGGCCCGTCTTTGTTTTTGTGTTTCGGACGGCTTTCTCAAAGGATGCTCTGATAAGAGGGGGAGCTCTATTTTTGTCTTTAAGTCCTCCTTACTGCCACTCTTCTCTCAGCCGGGCCAAAACAGAGATGTGAACTTAATTGACTTTTGCACAAATTTGCACATTTTCAATAACTTTAATTGGCATACTAAATTCAAATTTAGGATTTGGCTCCAACAACAGACAGTATTTGCGAAATATTGGGCACCCGTTCTTCAAGGAAACCGAGGCAACTCAGAGACTAGTGGTTACGTCTGCTGCTGTTGCGACATAATCGCTTAAATTCCATGAATAGTAAATCAGGAACAACCAAATGGCCGTGGACTATGTGAGAGTTTCCTCTGGAGGTGCGATTGTTTGATGCCGTCAAAGGGAGACCTTGTCTTCTGGTGATGGGCTGCCAGGTCGGTTGATGGGTTGCCAGATTTAGGGCAACATGCTGTCTACGCAGCCCTTGTCTGTGCAGTGTGAATGAGGGGCACCTGTGACCTCCGGTCACGCTCTGCTTGTGGCTTGCTGTGTGAGCACCACGCTCAAGACACACGCTGGGACTGTCAGGCCTTCAACTGTCCGCTAAACGGACAAAGATTTGACTGACTCTGCAGGGGCGCTTGCTGCTGTCGCTGATGATGATCTTGAGGCTTTGTTCAAAAACACATATCAAATCATTTCATATCACAGCGACAGTCTGCACATTAGATGAATATCAGATATCTTCTGGTAGCAGAAAGGTGCAGAGAATAATCCTCAAAAGTAACAACATACACTTAATCCTTAAGTAATGTCAGTGTCTTGTTCAGCCCAGTCATCATTTAACCCTAGTAGGTTCGCCACCATGCCCTATCTATTTCACACTTCCCCTTTGGCAGGAGGGCAGACAGGCCTGCGCGTGTCAGCAGACCCGGTCCCGCCCTCCTAACTGCCTGGCAGCACGTCTTTTGGGCTCAACACGACATCTCAGGTTCCCAGCCACGTTAGGGAGGTATTTATTTCAAGCCAGAAAACAGATTCCCATGTCGCTGCGAAGGGGATTATCAGGTGGGGACATGGCTTGCAGACGGGGGGCTCTGTTTAAACGGCTGCTGTGCATGTGCAAGGGGTGTTCATTTATAAAGACCTCCCCCAGGTCTGAGGTAAGGTATGACCCGAAGGCTGCACATGCAGGCTCATCTGCGTCTGTATGAATGGACATTAGCAACATTACATGATTGAGGTTTTTTGGTAGAAGAGAAATGACCGAGACACCACGGCTGCAGAAATTGTTGTAAACATCAAAAAAACATTTTATTCATCTTAAAAATACAGTGCTTTTCAAGAGCTATACAAGAGCTTTTCTTGACCTCCTGAGCCAAATGAATTGTGCCATATCAAAAACAGAAATCACAGGCCAAGAAAATAAGGCCAAGAATATCTATCCTCCTTATAAAAACACAAATATGTGTAAACATCCCTCTCAGGTAGGTATTTAAAAAATAATTTACAAAATGTACAAAAATATGTTTTATTCTGTGATAGTCCTTTTTCTCCCCACAATCTGTTGTGGGGTGATTTTCTACCATGGTCTCCACACAGAGTCTGAGGTGGCCGGGGGTGCGACGGGTGACACCGGGTGACTGTTTTGTGCACCCAGAGGTATGAGAGCCGCACTGGGCACGAGAAAAGTGAAATGTCCATCTGGCGCAGGCACAACCTGGAAGCCACCGTAGAGCTTCATCGCTTCCGGGGAAACATGCATCGTCGAGCCAATTTTGCAAGGCACCTGCGGGGCTGAGGCAGCTGGAATGTGTGTGTTGGTTTGTCCGAGCGCGCCCGGGTGAGCGCCATAGAAGTTGACAGCACTGATCTGGGTCACGCAGGCCGCCAGGTGGCAGAGGAGACGGGTCCTCACCTCTGTGTTCACCCCCTCACACGTGGACAGGAAGCGGGTGACCTCGCCAACACACTCGCTGAACCCGGCTCTGTATTTACCCAGGACAGATGGATCTGTGTTCACAGCAGCTGCCAAAGAAAAAAGAAAGACTCATAAATATATAGATAAACAGATAAATAAGATTGATTGATTTTTATTATTTTATATTATATTACTTGACAAATTGTCTAAATTTTAATAATAAAAAGTTTGATTCTATTCATGTTGCAGCCCGATGGCAAACACATACAGCTGTGCATGCAGGGGCAGTAAATCTTGCAGTGGTTGTAGCATGTGTAGCATCTAAAGTTAAACATCCCAGAACGACTACCGGCACATCTGCATGGTCAATCCACAAATGGTTATAGTTACAATACCTGTCATCTGAAGTCGCTGCATGTTCCTGAGGTGCTTGACGGTCATCTCCAGTATGTCGGCCTTCTCCAGTTTGGAGTGTCTGGAACTCTGAACACACAAAAATGTCAAGTTAGTTCACAATTTAGGTTAAAGATCATTAATAGATGTATATAATCTATGCATGTTAAAATGACTATGTAGTTATCTGAGAATGTTAATGTGAAAATGTATTGATCTGTGCATTTAAAAATGAAAATGTAGTGAACTGAGAATGTTAACGTGAAAGTTTTGTAATCTCAGCATGTTAAAATGTGTAATGTGTGCATATTTAAATGGAAATGTAGTGATCTAAGCATGTTCAAATTAGACATCTGTGCATGTGCTTACATCTTTCTTCAGTGCGTCCAGGATGAGGGTCTTCAGCTGCCCCAGACTCTCGTTGATGCGTGCACGTCTTCTCTTTTCCATGATGGGTTTGGAGGACTAGAGAGACACAAGGTTGAAAATGCTTTTATTATGATAGTTTTCATTATAACATTTAAGCAAACAAATGAATCCAGGTTTCAAATGAAAACACTGCGAGGACCGACCTTTCTGCTCTCCGTCGGGGCTCGGGGTCTCTCCGGTGTGGAGTGTCCACTTGCCGGAGTTGCAGCCACAGCGGATGGAGACGTTCTCTCCAAAGTTCCTGCCGGCATCTTCCCGTGAGTTGAAACAGTGTGTAACCGTAAAAAGTAAAATAACGGAATCAGTGGCAGAGACGAGTCCAGTCCCGGTGCGGTCCTCCGTGTCCCGACTGAACCTCAGCGCACTGATCTGATGCTAAATGTCAGACTGACTCTGTCTCGGGTTTCCGCGCCTGGATGCTTATTTATAGAGCCGCAGACTGCACGCGAGCGGCTCGTGCGCGGGTTCCCTGCTTCCGTCGGTGCGGCCAATGAGCGCGCAGGGAGGCGGCGGGGCTCGTGCGACCGGACGCTGCCATTGGTTACCAGCTGTCAGGATGCTGCGGGAGTGAGGTGTGATGGAAAGTGCTGCTGTCCACGTTCAAAGCTGCTGCACGGAACAAGCGTGCAAATGTGGATTTAACAATTTATCTTAGACTAATGACGTTGTAAAAGTCGGAATAATGGCATTTCAGCAGCTGCTACACCAAATAAATTCCATTGATCTTAAAGCAATTGGTAGTTTTTGACACAGAATTGCCACCTGTTGCTGGGTTACATTCATTTTAGATCCTGTACTGTGGCATCCTTCTAGACATCTATCATTATTTTGTCGAGTTAGTTATTATTTACCTATTCATCCTAAAATGTTGAAAGGATTAATAATCGTCTATAAATCTAGAATGTAAAAAACATAAAGAGGCTACATGGATATAATATGTTCTATAAATGTGTTTTTCTGAACCACTACTCATCACATTCTTTTCACACTTTTATCATCTTTTTTTGATTGCCAGTATTGTGGGTCTGTATCCCATAATAACCCTGATGAAGTGGAGAATAGAAATCACTTTTAACAGCCTCATGGCTCAATTGGGTTCATCCTCTGCAACAGAATAATCTGATTCTTCTCTCATTATGTTAAAGTTGAATGTTTAACAAGGTGTCTATAGAGAAACAGAGCGTTCACCTCTGTCGGGTGCACACACACACTCTGGTTTCAGGGGTCAGCGAGTGCTTCAGAGAGGCAGTGAAGGCCTCATCCTCTGACACACTCCAGGCCTGATGTCCAGTGAAGAAGAAAATCTCCTGCACACTCAGTCTGTCCTCTCACTGCCATGAACTCTGACACCTCTGGTCTGTTATCAGCGACTGGGCCGAGGCTGAGGAGTTATTTAAAACCTGTCTGACCAAGAATTTCAATTCAAAGGTTTTAGAAAATATATCAAAGGATTCATTTGTTTATCTCCACAATCTGTGCGGCAGCTTCTTCTTGGTGAGTTGCAGTTGGTAAGTAGAATAGTTTTAAATTGTATTCATCAATTACTTTATTTTCATTTTCTGTTCCTAATCTTTTAGTTTGTCAACTTTAGGCGTCACGTGTTTGATAGAAACTGGTATGTTTTGGGAAACCTAAATGATTATTTGATACATCTAATAAAATACTCAAACTTTACACTGTTATTGTTTTTTCTTTTTATTTATCAAACAAGATTAATTTTTTTCTCCTCCCACATATTCAATATTAAGCACAGTATGAATGTTGAATAATATTAGTTTTTATTTTTCTCCCTATAAAACATGGTTTTCTGTTATGGAAAGTATTGCATTGCTGGATAAATATAAAACAGAAATTGTGATTATCATTATTATTAATCGTAGTACTGTGACAATTGACACGTTATGTCTTATCTTACTCATTTGGTCTGAACCACTGGTTTTACACAGTATTTATTTACTAACAACAAGTAAAGAGCCACTTGAATCCCACTGTCAGGGCACATGTTACTTGTACCATGTAGTTTCAGTGTTTTATTTAATGACAGACATCTCTGTCTGGTCCATGTTTACTGTGAGACTCCTCTATCTCTATGATGGACTTCAAACACTCTCTGTAAAGCTCCTAAATCCTCAGAGGTGAAATGACCCCAAAAGCAGGTCAGTGTTTGCATTCGCAGCTTCTTGTGTGCACGAGCAGGCCGACGACAAGCACCACTGGCTTCCTGACCTGAGTCAATATTAAATTAAATCAAACCTCCAGCGGAATGAGCTCGACCATACATATATAACTAATTAACACACTAGTCGAAAAATGCATATAACGATTTATTGTTCTTTATTGAAAAGAGAGCATTAAAGTCAGTGTTGTACTTGTTGTTATCGAGCTTTAGCAGATAAACACAAGAGGTAATTTTTCCTTTACATATGTAAATTTAATGTGGTATAAAAACCTTTCTGTTTCCCACTTCTGCAACCCCCCCCCCCCCCCCCCCCCCCCCCCCCCAAGTGCTCAGTTAATCTTGTCACTGGATATTTTAACATGTTGCTGCTTTAAAGGAGGCAGAGCTCTGTATACACAGGATGAGAAGGTTTTTGGAGAAGAGGCCACGAAGCAATAAATTATGTCCTATCAGTTGTGTTTTCACTGAGCCTGCTGCTCTGTCACAAACAAGCCTTTATTGTGCAGATGGAGATGAAGACATGAGGTTTATAGCACGCTCCTGATCTGTATCAGTGTGGGAACCCTGCAGCGGGGGGGGGGGGGGGGGGGGGGGGGGGGGGGGGTCCAGACGGCGATGGAAGCTATCAAGGTCCAGCTTGTGACTGATAACCACATGTGGAAGGAAAGTGTGGCAGGAAGACATGCACTGGGCTACTGATGATTTGGGTTTGGTTAGTTGATATAAAATGACACATCCGACTTATTTCTCTCATTGTCCCGGGTGGGTACACCAATAATGCTCAAGATCAAGATGAAGAGATTAGACAGTTAAGTTAGAAATTTGAGATATATATATATATTTTGAAATAGGTTCAAGATGAAGTTTAATTATTATTATTAAGAATCTCCACCTAGAGGAAGCATTACTAGTGGCCAATTTGCAGGAGGATTTGACTTCACCTTGATTTAATGATGCAAAAAAAACCTGAACTAATAAGATAGTATTTAATTGAAAATGATCAATTATAAAGCTGTAACTTGCCATCACTCACTGACTCCAAACCAAAAGCTCACTCTAACTACTTGGTTTTGTTGCTGTTTCAAGGCTTCTATGAGGGACCAGTACCATGAACTATAATTAAAAAAAAACTCTGGATTGAGCAGACAAATAGTTTTCAACCCTCTTTGTCCAATATGTCTGTCTCTCTATACCAGATGTAGTTCAGACATTTGCATCCAGGGCTTCTAAAGCCAGGTCATAGGAACTGTATGAGGAATGAAACCCAGATGCATATGTGAGGATTTTGAAGCTGATGATGTTCTTCTGATCTTAATGTCTTACCCAAGTGGAAAAGAAGTGAGATAGCAAGATCCTTTCCTATTAAACCCGTCTAAAACTTGTCTATCCTCTTTAATGAAGGCTGACTGATTTTACATGTCAGAGCAAAGAATTTGAGAAAGTTGATTCCATGTCATTCTATAGAATATACAGTATTTTCATTATGTATATAATGAACCTTCATCTCTGGAAATTATAAGTCTGGGTGGTCAAAGCGTGTGACTACCACCGCTCATGTGGTGGAGGCAGATGTGACACACTGCAAAGTCAAATTGATTCAATATCAAGTGATATCTTAATACATATTTCAGCTATGGATAGTTGAATGGTAACTTGACAGTTGCCACACTGCTCTCCATCCCAGTCCAAACACAGTGGTCCTCGGTCTCTCCTCCACCCAGCCACCTCTGCTGACTGGGCAGTCAAATGACCATCCACATCATCAAATACCGCAAAGGTTCCCTTTCAACTGCTGGCATGAAAACATCTCAGGCCAGGATGGGGAGGGCACAGACAGAGGGATCACTTAAACATCTCATCCAGTGCTCTGCTCGCTCTGCGTCCCTCCTTCTGCCTTTGAATTCCCCCTTATAGAGGGAAGGGGGGCCCTTCCATAGCAACTCCCAGCCCCTGGCTCTGCCCGCCTTTTGTCCCCCTCCCCAACAGCAGTTTCTGCTCCAGGAGCCTTAGACAAGGCTTCCATTAATTGCGGGCCTGTGTGGAATACACGTGGGACAATGGAGCCAACAGAGTATCCGGCCCCCAGACAAGGCTGGAAACAAGTGGTACAGGAATCCGGCAGAATAGACTCGTCCTGGCTGATGTCACTGAATACATTTACCTACCTCAGAGCACATTCACTCCGCGCTTTGTTTTATTCGGACAAAAAAAGCAGGGGTAGGGGGAGGTAGCAGTATCAATGGAGAAGAGGAGCTTGAGGGGGTGGGCTCAAGGATGGGAAATAACTGGTCGTCATGGCGATGCGCCGAATCCAAAATATGGTCGAATTTAGCCGAGGCAGAGATGTAGAAAGGGTAGAGGGCATTAGATTAAACCCGGTGTGAGATAAGAGAGGGCTGAAAACAGAGGTTTAGTTTTTTTAGCGTATTCAGGCCTGTTTATACGGCAATAAAGAGCGGATAAAGGAGCGGGAGATTAGGAGACTCATCTAGGCTCATGTTTGTCAACAACAACCTGAGCGGTTTCAAGTCAGCTTATTCCAAGTCAGTACACCGGCCTCGGAGGGGATGCTTAGCTGCTGCAAGTGAAGCTGCGGAGGAAAAAGGGGCACCATAGCAACTGGTATTTCAGCATAACAACCTGCCATCTGTCACCTAACGTGGTGGGTTCTTTCTTGAAAAAAAAAAAAAAGCATTTAGATCTTCAACTTGGAGGCAAAGGCAATGAGACTGAAGTCTTATTGAACTCTGGGTCTCCTCCTTTGAAAAGGGAACCCAGTCATCGCCTTATCCCTCATCAAATTGAAAAACGCTTTTAAGAGTTTCTGAGAGAGGCCTCACATTTAATTTTTAAAACCCAGACTTGAAAGTGCTCCTGCACCACATTCAGCAGTGGAAACTCTTTAAAGGACTAGTTAGCATGTAGATTATATGCATTTCAGTGCATTGTCAAAGTGTCTAAGTGTATTTACATGTTAATATGTTCAGGGACACTATCGTCTTGAAAAGGTGTTGGGGGGAGGCTGGTTAACTGTGTTTTTTTCTCTCCGTGCTCCATGAGAATGTGATTTCTTTGTGCCATCAAGGTTCAAACACATTCCTGTAAGGCCATGGATATTACGAGGATTGATTCCGAGCAGCAAAACAACCGGTGAACCTGTTGCTCCTCAGTCGAAAAAAAATAAGACTTTTTACAAGTCTAGTAAGTCGGTAAAGATAACCTAGCAGGTGCTTAGGTTAGATTTATTTTTCCTTCTGATGGATAAAGACGGTGAATCTTTTATCTATTATTCAAACGTCACACGCTGAAAACCCTGAGCCCTGCTGATGCCCGGCCGTGTGGTGCTTATCCTCATCCAAGATTAGTCCATATCCATGAGTGTGTTTGCTCTGGGATTTATGAATGTGAAGATGGCCCATTCTTGCCGCTCAAGATGACTCACAAGACCGGCGTTTTGGCCACTTACGTGGTGAAAGCGGCCCGGGGGATGCCCTTTCAGCACTCGAGGACCTCTGGCTGAGTCTCCTTCACACGGCAGATCAGCCTCACTTGGAAAAAAAAAAAAGTCCTCGCTCTTCACAGGGGGAGCTGTCCTGAGGGATGGCGCGCTCCTTGTCCCAGGGCCTCCCTCCTTCACCTGCCGGCTTAGCGCTCATCACTTATGCACATAATCCCTGGTTAGTGCATGTGATCCACTAGCCCAGGCCCAGGCCCCTGGCCCCGGAGCCTCCCCTGCTCGCATGCTTGCTGGGTGGCTCCTGGGTGACCATGGCAACCCTCATCTTCTCATGACAGTTAGGCTTCAGTCATGGCTCTAAGTCCCTCTTCAGCCTCTGTGCGTCTTTTTCTGCCCGCTGCTCTCTGTCTCCCAAAGCCGTCCTCTGTTTGTGTGTTGCTCTATCTATGGCTCTCTGTCTCCTTTCTCCCCGTTTGGATGTTCCCATGCTTTGGCCCTGCAGAGTCTTCAAAACTCCTAAGCGGTGCGGCACCTTCAGGGGCCACAAATGTGTATCTCTTCCATTCTCATCTACGTTTAAAGTCTGGATTCGCCATCTTTGCAGATTGTGGCCCAAATGACGGTCTGACCTCATTTAATTGTAAGTCCGATCGGTAAACGGAGATTGTGAGATACATTTGTGCACTGCGTTTCTTTGTGGTCACCGCAGGCCTCTGAGTGCAGATCGTCTTACCCTGAAGCAACCACGCAGCCTCAACCATTAGTTTGTTTAAAGGGCTGAATATCGCGCACGACCCTTGGGGGGAGAGGGAGAGAGGCAACCCCAGCGATGTTGTGTGGCCCCACACTAACAAGTGTCACAGTGATCCGAGCCGGTCCTCCCCCTGTGTGAACGCCATGTGAGAGGCGGCTCCATCCATGCCCCTGCCACCTCCGCACAAGGCCCTCCATTGACTTCTAACCTGTTGAGGGACCACGGGAGACAAAGAGCCGCGGGGCGGGGCCGTCCCTCCGACAAGCCTGTGAACAAACGTTAACACGGCTGCAACTGTCCACCCCCTGAATCACTGAATTTATTGACCAACCACAGAGCCCATTCAGGCCTGCGAGGACTGATAAAGGAAGGGGGACAAGGAACGCCATGAAGGCCCAGGGAAGAAGCCCATACTTAGGGGACAGGAGGGAGGAGAGGGGCTTTGTGTCCGTCTGGTGGGTCACAGACCTTTTACCAGACGTGGGTGCCTTTGTGTCATCTGTAAAATGAGGCCTACCGTAAGTGAGCATCAGGTTGGCCTTGTGTCCTGACTATTAATCACGACCAGGGCCTTATGAGTGTCCAGCCACAATTAGAGAAGACGCAGCCGACTGGTGTCTGCATGTGGACTTTGTAAAGAATAAGTGAATGCATGTGTGCGCATGGTGAGAACAGACACATCGGGAAAGTGCCTGGATTCTTTACGACAAACTTTCAGCGCAGAGAAAACTGTGCTACAGTGGCAGTTACTTTTCAAAATATTCCGAGCGGGTCTGATCGCTCTGTGGGATCCGTTGTAAGCAAAGAAACAGCAGACAAAGACTGTGTGCACAGGCCCAAATCTTGAAAGTACACGACTCAGACAAAGAAACGTATGGGTAAAAGAGAAAGGAGATGAAGTCCAAAATGTTTGAACCAGCACACGTCTGAGTGCAAGCTTGAGAAAATCTTTTCCAGCGAGTATCTAGCTGTGAGGAAGAAAGGCTGTGTGTTTTAGCGTCTTTATGTCTTTCCACCACTCTCCATCTGCTGCTCTACTGATACAAAGAGAATACAGCAGAGAGTACACAAAAACCCATATTGCTTTGTGGAGAGGCAACACTATCCACAGAGCTGCACAGCAAACACCGGGCGAAAGCAAGACATCGCGGCTCTGCACACATCGGTGTTGACAGAAAAGATGATCCGTGCAAGTCAGGGAGACACACATGAATTCATGATGCCTCCTCATCCTCATCATGAATATTCCCAAAAAGGCTCTTCCCTGATCTGTGGGACATTCTTTTCTTTTTGGTACAAGTGAGGACCCCCGTCCCTTATTCAGTCCCCCCCTAAATCCACCCATTCACTGCTTATAGGCCCTGATCTCCACATGAAATGATACCCCTCTTTCTCCTCCACTCTCGCGCCTTCAAGCGCCCATATGCCAGGCAGCGAGGAGGCTGGGAAAGCCCATAATTGATCAGTAAGTCTTGGCTGAAAAAGTGTGACCAGGGTCAGCCCCCCACGACGCACGCAAGAGTGGCTTCATATTCAGATATATTGGGAAAAGTAATGAGAGTTCTGCAGAGCAAACCCTCGTGATATTTGTTGACGCACTGAAATATGTTTGTGACATTGAAACAAATGTGAAAATAAGTTTATTACGATTTTTCCAAAACACAGAATATATAATTGCTCTTTATTACAGTAATAGTCTTGACATTTTGGTGATTAATATTTAGATTTTCACATTTATTTCATTTTTTTACACTTAAAAACTAGAAAGAAATATGTGTTCAACAGCTGTAAACAGTAAAAATATTACATGAAATTGACGTGTTAAAATCAACTGTTAGAAAATGATCACAGCAGCAAGTGTCTTGAAGATTAATTGGGATTAATTCATTAATCAATTCAATCATTATCACCTCTGTTCAGGTCCTCAATCATGTTAAATGTTGTAATTAACATCATATTCATTTATTGAGTAAAAGAACATTTCATGATGTATCTGAGGGATACTGAAATGGTATGTTTTGATGCTAATATTTACTGGCACACTGTTGTCTTTCTCACTCTTTCTCACTCAATCACACTCACACACACACACACACACACACACACACACACACACACACACACACACACACACACACACACACACACACACACACACACACACACACACACACACACACACACACACACACACACACACACACACAGGCAGTAAAGTACTCAATAGGGACACAATCATCTTCTTACTCTCTTCCACAGGAAGAATTTCAACTGAAGCGACTCTAAGAAAGAAAACGCAGCAGTGGAATGTTTTCTGTCAGAGAAATAATTCACTACAAGTCTTATTCATGAAACTGGAAACAGATATAAGTCCTCGTGTTTCTTTGAATCCATGTGACCTCATATTGCTTCACAGCTTTTATATTTTAGCAGCAGCTGTTAGTGGAAGACATTTTCTTTTGTATCTCATGATGAATTAATCTGATGTTAAACTAAAAATATCTGATGAAAATGTGCCTTGGTCCACTTGGTTCAGATACAGGATCAGCTAATGAAAACTGTGTAAAACAATGGAAAGGCTCATATGACACTCACTGTCCAGTGTAGTATTTGCGTGTTGTATGTCATTGGAAGTAGAGGACAATAAGAAATTGAAGGAATGGTACATATCATTCTGTAGAAATACCTCATGTATAGTAAAAAGATCAAAAACTGTCATACCTGAACACTAAAAATGAATTCACATAGGATCAGAAGAATCTGAAACACACGACCACGTTGTTCCAGCCTCGCAGCAAGAAAGCTGATAAATGCACAGTGTGAAAACACTGATCTATTCCTCTGACAGGCCTCTGGCTTCAGTTTCAGCAGCGAGACATGACAGTACGGCTAAAATCCTAGTGCAGCGAGTTTGTCCATTTAGAATTTTTGTTGACGAGGCACAATTAAAGAAAATATTTTATAAGAGCAGCTCACAGTGTCAGTTAGTTGGTACAGTAGGAGGCCTCTTCTTTATGAAGGCTTCTTCGTTGGCATCCGACAGGGTCCACATCCAAAATAAAATCATCTGACCATCCGTCACACCTCTGAGCTCCATCAACTGGTTCGGGACTTGCCGCAGTTTGCCTGTTGGTCCCGTTGGCGTCAGAGGGCGGCTGAGTTGCTGGACTGAGCATCACTAGCGTACGTGACAGTGGAGGGACCGGGGGGCCAGTCGGGGTTGTCCTGCAGCTCCAGGGCCACGTTCATGTAGCGCACCCTGGGAGGTTTGTTTCTCCGACAGAACAGCCAAGAGAGGAAGGACGAGCCCCAGCGGCTGTTGGCCTCCTGAGAATATGTGCAGTGAGGAAATTAGAGGGAAAACAAGTTTGTGAGCGGGTATTTGTATGTTGATTCCACTGGATGGATGAGTGATGTGTAATAACATACATGCTTATAGATAATCTACAGAGTCCCTTTTGTGATGGCATGTATTTTTGACAGATTCGGATGTGAAACCGATCACCTGCAGCGAATATGCAAGAAAAGCAGCAGGATCAGAGCTAAGAGAGATGAGAATACATCACCATCCACCCAGTGAAACCAGGCAAAACAGAAGAACGTGTAGTGAAAAGCTTCCCGACCTGAGGTTTGGCAGTAGCGGGGGACGCTGAGGGGCGAGTTACCCCCTGATTGCCTCTGAAAACTAGCCTCCACAGGACGATGTCAAGGATCAAAATCTATGGGAGATTTCAGGGGGAACTTAAGACTCAGCCCAACAAACATGAGAGGGAGGATTGAAGAGTTTGGTTACAGCCACAGAGATGCACAAAGACCGAAACAACTCGAAAAAGATTCATTGATTTCATTCATACGGCAGAAATGTACTAATTCACTCAGGGGAAGAAAGAAATCAATGCATGCAAATCACAGTTTTTCTAATTCAAAACAGGAGATCAGTCACAGAGAGGTTGTGGGGTGTGGTGTCGCAGAACGTGTACCTCCAGCATGAAAGACACGGCCGCATTCACGACAACAATAACCACCAGTGTAACGCGCCAGTCGTGGGGAACACACACGATCTGAGGGGAGGCAGAGCAGCACGATGAGAACACAACGTATTCAACTTCATGCAGCACTCAGAAGAAAAAAAGGGAAAAACACAGGTTTTACCTCCAGGAAGCTGTCGATAGCAGGGACAGGATACAGCATGATGAAGAGGAGGAAAGTGTACAGACCTA
Source organism: Pleuronectes platessa (assembly GCF_947347685.1). Classification (NCBI taxonomy): domain Eukaryota; kingdom Metazoa; phylum Chordata; class Actinopteri; order Pleuronectiformes; family Pleuronectidae; genus Pleuronectes; species Pleuronectes platessa. The sequence continues at coordinate 15,864,082 of NC_070638.1, read as the reverse complement.
TGCAGGAAAGCATGAACGGCCCTGGTGGAATAAACATGCAGAGGTTTAGGCAAACAACATTGTGTTTACGGTAATTTCAGCTTTCAGGACCATCAAACATATGTACGCAAGACTGGACTAGAGCCAGAAATGTTTGTTAGACTCATATTTAAGTATAAAACACTGGATTTAGACAGAGAATTGAGGGATTTAGGAAAGTTAATTGACAAAGTCTACAGGAATCACATTTACTTTTCTATCTTTAAATATGTGTTATAATTCCTCTCCAAAAAGAAAAGAATGTCCCAGAGATCAGGGAAGAGCCTTTTTGGGAATATTCATGAAGAGGATGAGGAAGCATCATGAATTCATGTGTGTCTCCCTGACTTGCACGGATCATGTTTATATTTGTTGCAAAAACTATGGAGCTCATTTCACTTGGTGGAAAGACGGAACATGTCTCAAAAAAGAAAACATTAAAGTTCCGCGCAGATTCAGACCATACGGTAGATCCATGAAAAAAAATCATGACACAGTGGGAATCAAGTCATAAAATTGTGACAATAATGAAAACACTTATAATCTTTTCAATAAAAAATCCAATTTGGGTTGGAAATAAGCAGCAAGGAGAACCTGTGCTCGCTGGAGTTTGACTACTTATGAATCCAAAAATTTGAACCAATCTCATTGTGAAACTATGAAACCTGGTTACAATCAACCACAATCAAACATTCAAACATTTCCTCTTTCACAAACTTCTTTAAAGTCCATGTGATTCTTTCTTTCGAATAGTTTCTTACACATTCTTTTCAAAGTTCTGAATTTGATATTAATGTGAGGCTGAAATGAAAAGATCAGCTATATAGTATTTTTGAAACACAGGCTACAGGCTGATGTTCTCCTGAGCTGAGCTGAATGAGTCTTACAGTTCTTGTAGCTGGGCTGTCTGAATGGTTTTCCCTTGGAGAAGATGATGGCCACACACAAGTACTGGAAGGAGGAGATGTAGAAGAGGGTGGTGTTCTCGTAGTTCTTGATGTTTTTGTGGTCGTGAGGACTTGATACGTTCGAGCTCTGAGTGAGACTGTAGCTGGAAACATTACAGGCGCTGCAGGGCGAGACAGAGGGGAAATGTAATGTACAGTTCAGACCAACCATAAACCTTAAACTCTACAATGTCAATGTATTCAGGTTTTAAAAAAATCAGTTTTGTTGTTTCTTTTGTTCTGATAATCAGCTGATATTGTTGAAAAATGTAATATTTAGTTAAAGTTGGATTCACTGATTCAATTCTATATTTATATTCAATCTTTATCTAAAATCAGATACTGTAAGAATAATACAAGGCAGGAGGAAATTCAGAGTTGTAAAAAAATGATTTTTACAAGTGATTCTGTGTTTTTACCCTGTATTTTGATTGCTTTCACTTCCTGGTGACAATTACAATTTGTTTTAAATCAGCAGATGTTCTCAGCAGACCAAAGGTTAGGGACCAGGATGAAATATACGGTATAAGGTTAGTGTGCAATTAATATGTCTGCAGTGATTGACTCATTTGTCATCGGGCAGTTGTTCATTTCAGACGTGTCACTCACTCTGACTGAGGGGTCCATGTCTCGTACCACCTCTGCTGCCGCACTAAGAGAAATACCAGGACTTGGAAGAACAGGCAGGTGAGGATCTGGGTCAGAACGGAGCAGAGTAGTGGGCCGGAAATCAAACTGGACGGAGGGCGACGCCACACCAGCTCCTTCCACGCAGGGTTCAGACTCACTGAAGACAGAAAACAAGAAGTGGATGTAACCATATCTGGAGGCTTTTGTCTGATCCCCAAAGTATAAACATGGATCAAAAGTGTTTCTCTGGGCCTTTCCTCACGTCACTCACTTGTAAAGGCGATGATGAGAATGATGGCGATGTCAATGAAGAGGAACTGAAAGTCTCCTAAGTTGCTGAGGATCTATAATATCAGAAAATGTCGAAGATAAGTTAATGATCACACAGAAACAAAATCACATAAAACTCTGGGGCCTCTGGCTTAGTTTGACCATTGATACAAGCCCCTCCCTTCCCCTCCCCATGCTCACTCACACACACGCACACACACGCACAGGCACACACACACACACACACACACACACACACACACACACACACACACACACACACACACACACACACACACACACACACACACACACACAGACACTTTGCAGAACTTGCTTCTACTTGCTCCTCACATCTCATGTGGGAGATATATCAGGGTTTGTAACACAATTGTCGCAAAGGCCAATACAACTAGTAGCGTCAATATCATATTTTGGTTTGTTTTTACACTGTTTCCTTGAATGTGACTGAAATGTGGAGCAAAGTGTTTCTATCACAAAGAGCATGGTATTTACAGAGTAGAGCAGGGTGACACTGAGGTACTGGATGATGCTGTAGAGAGCCATGAACTTGAAAACACAGAATGACGTAATGAGGGCAGCTCTACCCTCCCTGTGGATGGGAAGAATAGAAGAGACATTCAGCATTAGATACAAATATATAACAATATTCCATGTTTTGCTGCTCAGAAAAGTTTTAAAGGGTCAGTTCACAAAGTGGGCAGCAAAAAACAAAAGCAAAAGTGAAGTCGTGAAATTTATTCCACTAGAATAACAAGATTTCCTGTTAGTTTTTGTCAAATTAATTGATTGTAAACGAGTGTAGCTGTGAACCTTGGTTTGTATTTGTTTTGTTTTTTAAATTCTTTGAACACTAAATTTAAGTGAAGAATGAAATTCAGGAATCTGATCAGTGAGTGAATACCTGATGAGGTTGGGGACACAGGAGATGTTCGGGGTGGTGGAGGTGAACGGTGAAGCCACAGACGCCTCCAGCTCAGACAGAGAAATCCCACTGTGAGCTCTCTTCAGAGCCTGAGAGAGAGAAAGAGAGGGAACACATTAGAGAAAATCTACTAGTCCAGGTTCAGATATTTTTCTACTGTTATTATTTCCTTTTCACTCTATTTTTTACTGGTTTGCAGTGATAAAAGATAAACACTGAGGGTCTCGGCCTTAACATGCTATGATTTGGCTATTAAATTAAACAGAATATCCTTTATTACAATCGATTCTTCGTTTTGCTATGGACCTTTGCGTGAAGCACGCAATTTCTATACAAATATAGTTATTATTATTGTTATTATTATTATTATTAATATATATTGTTTAAACATATTATATCTATATGTTTATATCTTTGTTCATTTCTTATTCTTTAACTGTTTTCAGGTTTTTGACAATGCACCTACAGTACTGCTATTTCATGATGTTGTACTCTGTGCAGCGACAATAAAATAAATTATTTTCTATTCTGTTTGTGAACGAGTCTTTTATTTAACGGCATAAAGAAGAAAAAGCTGTGGTACATTTAAAACACGTTGTTCAGCATTACACTGTTGTATATTGTTGATAATAAAGTACATTACTACTTCTCTGCTCTAACTAAAGACTGCAACTTTGATATTATTTGGTCTTGACAGATTGAATCACAGGTATTTAAGTGTAACAGCTACTTTCACGGGATCCAATCAGATACTGGTTCACAGTTGATGGAAGTGAATACACCAATGAAAGCATCAGTAAAAGAACTCAGACTAATGATGTAGAAAGTTTATGCATATTCGTAAAAACTAATCCGTACTTACTCCACAGTCATTAGCACCATCACCACACATCCCAACAGTGTAGCTGGAAGGTAAACAGAGTGTCGGGGGGGGGGGTTAACTATTGCCACATATGATGAAGATGCCATAACATCACATGAGGAAGCTCATTAACAGATGAAAATTGAAGCCACGAAATTAATGGAGGACTCACTCGATGCTCTGCAGGATTTCCACAAGCTGCGTCTTCTGGTCCGGAGCCATTCGGGCAAACACTGTGGCTCTTAGGGCGAGCTGCAGCGCCCCCATGTGGGGAGACAAGGAATTACAGCAATGTCAAAAAGGAAACGCCACGTGGCTTTAAAAATGATGTGCACCTAATAGTAATGTGAACGTGCAGATATTTATTTGTCCATTGCCATGCTTGTACCTTTTGGACGAGTTGGGGGAAGTGCTCGGTGATAACAGCGAAGGCTTTGCCGCTCACAGCGAAGTGATAGCTTTGTTCCTGCGGAGGCTGTCGCTTGTCATACGCCCTTTCCTCCAGATTTATCTCCACAGACTAGAGAGGAGAGGGTGAGTCAGGAGACCAGAGCAGAAAACTGCTGAGCTGTACTATCTGCATGACAAATAACACTGTAGGGCCTCTGACAAACATCTTCACAGCCCCCCTCTCATGCTTGTTTCTGACTAACTCATGCAAACAAGGCTATTGACTAAAATATAAGTATATACATGTACCAACAGCACAAAGAGACGTTCACACCAAGCATTTTCGAGTGGTTTCCTCAAAAGCTGAACTGTGTGTTTCTTTGCTTTAGTTTGTTCAAACATTTGAGCACATGAGTGCAAACAGACGACTGAACATGCAGGTCTGACACGTTTAAAAAAAAAACTAGAGCAGAGATCATTATTTTGACCAGACTCAGGGACACCAGAGAAGGAGTCAGTGAAGACTATCACTCCCAGTATTTAGTACGACTGTCCCAGAATATCAATACCACCGTCTGCCCTCATCCCCATAAGTTCTTGAATCTCATTTTCTTTCCAAGTTATGTCTTCATTTGTGTGGTCTACATGTTGGTTTATCATCCTTAGATATTTGTATTCTTCCAGTTTCATATCTGTTTCTAAAAGGCATCAGACATTTTCCTGTTTAATTCTCACATGGGCTCACTCAGATATTTTACAGGATGGCAGGAAAAGTTCAGGGAAATTTGCAGAGTTCAGCGCATTTCTGGAAGCAGCTTCAAGTCGTACCTGATTGTCCTTGGTGGGCTGAGCGGGGTTTTCAGTGTAGTGCCACATGATAGTGGCAGGATTGAAATCTTTAGGGGGCACAGCATCTGCTATAACGACCTGCTCATGTGCACGGACCATCCCACAGTCTCGAGCCACCGATATGGCCGTCAGCATGTTGTCACCTTACAGGTTAGACCGGAGAGAGAAGGGATGTGACATGGATGCGCACGATTTCAGCCCCAGATAAGTCAACACGTTCACTGAGCTGGGTTACCTGTGACCATCAAGGTGCGGATGTGGGCTTGTCGTAATTCACGTAAAACCCCGGCGGTCTCCTGCTTTATTTTGTTCTGCATGATGATCAAACCAAGGAACTCCATGTTGGTCTCTATCAGGACCCTGAGAAATAACAAACCATCATTTAAACACCATTCATTTATCATCGGCGCTGCACAAGTCATGATTTAAGTCACTTTATTGATCCATATTTAAGGGATCAGTGACGGTGACAGACAATAGAGGATTCAATTTGTTATGGGAGATAATAAATCTGTGTTGCTCACTTCACACTAGCTGAGGAGTTGTTATTATCTGATTTTAACTTGCTGCCTTCCAGCTAACCTTCCTTATCCATGTTAATGATTTTCTATATTTATCAGACTGACAGCAAACATCCAGAAATATGCTGCCTGGAAACAAGCCGCGATGTTAGCTTGTAGGAGAGGCAAGGAAACCTCATGGTCCTGTTGCAACACATATTGTAGCTGCACTGTATTATGTGTTTTCAATGTCTTTTCTATGGACACATGTTGTTGTGAGTCAGAGATTCTTGACACCAAATTCTGATATTTCCTCATGTTTTACCAAACTATATATATATATATATAATATTATGTAATTTCACCTGATGTTTGTTCAGTTATCAGTGAAAATGTATCAAATTAAACATCAGGACCATCTTCCAACCAAAAAAGATTTTATTTTAGCAGCGTTTTAGGGTGTCATGTTGGAGGAACTTCCCTGTCAATAGCTGCATGTACTGTGGACGGTGTTATCTGTGAATGGAGACGTACCTGCTGAGGCTCTGGACTTTGTGCCAGGAGAGTTTGGACTCCAGCTGTCGGTGTGCCAGGGCAATAACCCTGAAGCCCTGCCTGGTGTAGCTCTCCAGAGTCTCTGTGAAACTCTGTGGGACTGAGGGGAAAGACAGAGCCATGTCAGTCTGTTTCTTTCTGTTAAACATGGAGCAGGGAGACTTTAGCTACTGTCAACTGCTTTGTGAATCTTAATCGAGGAGACGTATCCACCCCCAAGCTAGAGGGTGCAGGTTAAGTGTCAGACCTGTGTGCTGTTTGCAGAGGCTCGCCACAATCTCCGGCGCTCCTTTCAAGTAGGCATCCATGTGCTTCTCCCCTAACCTCCGGACCACGACGCTCATCCTCTGCAGAGCCGACGAGAAGGGGAACTGACGCACGATACCGATCTCAAAGGACTGAAGTGCAAAAAAATCACAATATCAGACTCAAAATGCTAAATATTCCATTGATGCACCCACAACAACACAAAGAGATAAATCCATTATCGAAATGACATTAAAAACGTTCCTTTTTCCACAAACAGTATACTCAACAAATCATAACACAATGCAATGACAATATAAGGCACAGCAGCCTCAGAGACTCGGCCTGATATTAATAATTCATCTGGTTTTCCAGCCTCATTTACAGGCTCACACGATGACTTGTTTCTAGACAGGACATTCCTGGATGTTTGCTGTCATTCTGATAAATATAGAAAACTGAAGTAGACGTGGGAAATGGAAGGTTTGCAGGAAAACAGCAAGTTAAAGTAAAAAGAAGTCTTCTTACAAATAATTTCTGCAAGAAAATTTAATTAAATGTAATAGTTTTGAGCACTCTCACATCTGTGCACAAATAACGAATGTAAATAAATATATTTTCTACAATATAAAACTCTTTGCTATAATAATTTAAAGAAAGAATAACTTACTGATATTTGAGAAAGCTCCTGGGAAAAGAAACATAAGTAAATGAATGAATATAAAAATTAGACAGGAACCTAAATAAACCTAAATATAAATATAAAGAAGTTCTCTACAGCCATAAACAAATAAACTGATCACAAAGTAAACACATGGCGAGCCTCTGTACCATGTTTTGAGCCAGTGGATTGTTCTGATTGGCTTCAGGGACGACGTGCTTCGGAGGTCGCACCACTGTGGGCATTAGGGGGTTGTGGAGCGCCGTCTCCTCCTCTATGGGCTCCTCCAGGATCTTAACAAAAATAACATAACACCACCATAACTTAATGTCTTGAGATTATCACTCTCACTCCCACGTTGCTCTTGAAATGAAAGAGGAATTTTCAGAGTATCCATGGGGCCAGACTTTAGTGGGTTAGTGCCATGGATGACGGCACCGTTTTAGTGAACTTGCTCTGCCAAGGCAGTGAGCGTGGCGCTGCATAATTCATGTACACACTGGTATCCATGCTGGTTGCGGTGCCTGTGACTAAGCATGCTGGGAGTCAGGGCTGATAAATGTTATTTACCCAGCCTGTGGCGCTGAACATCTTGAGGTCCAGAGGGTCTCCGGAGAGTTCGCCCTCTATCTTGGTCAGTGAGTGGCAGGAGGCCATGCCCGCCACGAACGCTGAGCTCACCAGACTCTGCTCAGCTGCTTCGGACTCTGGAGGAGAGAAGCTGCAACAGAGAGGGAGGATCGGACTCAGCAGTTTGGTTGTTTGTGACGACGACAGGAGACGACTCCCCACAAATACAACCCTGTTATAACCTTGTTCATGTAATAATACTAATGACGTCTTATGAAAACAGGAGAAAATATTCTTTGGTGTAGGACAATATCAACACATTGACTCTAATTTGCAGTATTCATATTATTTATCATATTTATGTCTACATCAGTCACTTTACTGCTATTGTATGCTCTTTGCAACTGCTTCTCTTCGTCTTGTTATATTTATTAAATAACTTTATTCTATACTTCTTTGCATGTATATATCTCTTTTACATTTGACATTACTCTATAAACCTTAATTTATAAAAACTTTGCACATTTGCCTAAAACTAAGGGATTTTTATACTTTATAAATATAAGGCTGAAATCTCTGACATTTGGGAAAGATATCTCAAAATAAACATTTTCAAATTAAAATAGTCAACCATAGGTTCTGAGGAATGAAAAAGAAAAGCAAAAGCATCTACTTTGGCATTAGCCAGAATACAAAAATACATTTCCTCAGTTCTACAACATCTGCTCCAGCTGCTGTGATCATATCTCTCCAGATGGTTGATTCTTCTCAGTTTGACAGTTATTCTGATGTTGAAGTGTTTGCATTGGACCACGAACACCACAGTGAGCAGCTCTTCCTGTACCTGCCAGCTTCAGCTCTCTGGATACCCCACAGGTCCAAACCATCCTCCGTCAAAGTACCAGTCTGAAGGAGAAACAAACAGGGATCTAAAACAATGCTGAGGAAGCAACGAACCCATGTGTTACGGTGATAACACCTCAGAACACGACAACAGGCCAAACAGGTCACTTTTCTGAGAGTGACAGGCATTTGGTCTGACTTTTGATTAACAACTCAATGTAGACACACGCAAGCACGCACGCACTTAAAAGGTAAAACAATTTAAATGGCTTTTTTTTATGTGACAAAATATAAATGTCCAGTTTATTACCATAGAAGAAACCAGCAGAGACTTTAACCATATTTAGTTTTTTTGTATTTTGCTCAAAATATCATTGAAATAATTAAATTGTTTTATAAATTGTTTCTACTTTTCCATAATAGATATATATTTGTATCTACTAAATGTAATCAATACTATGGCTTTGACATATTTTAAATGTGTGGTGCTTGACGTTGTGGCCTCATAGAACTGCAGCACAGCCTCCAGACAACATTTCACAGCCTGGTTTTAACACAAAACCATTAAGTCATTATCAAACAGGAACTTGTGCTTGAACTGGAAGTGGGTCTGAACGCTTCATAACTCAATTTTCTGCATTCTGAGCGAAGACTCCATTCAGTCCGAGTCAAGTCAAGCTCCCAGACTCCTGGGACACATGACGAGTGCAGGAAACAAAAAAGACAACTATGTCGTAAACTACCTTGTCGAAGCAAACCAGGTTGAGTTGACCGCACATGTTGATCCTCTGGGGGCTGATGCAGAAGATGCCGACGCGTTTCAGACGCCGCTGTGCGTACACGATACCGGCCGTCATCGCTGCTGGCAGGGCCGGGGGCACCGTGATGGTGATGATGTCCAGAGATTCAATGATGATGGTTTTAGCAGGAACCTGGATCCAGAAACAACCGTCACCAACTGACCTGCAGTGACATTTACAGACTCCCATGTCGTCTGTAGGAGCAGTTTTACCTGGTTCATTACACTGAGGACAATGGTGTAGATGAAGCCGATCCCTGCCACCCCCACCAGACACAGCAGGAACAGGTAGGCGTCTCGGTACAGCTTGAAGTCTGTGGGTTTGGGGTAGAGGATGGAGCGCACCAGTTGGCCTTTCTCTGTGCTGAAGCCTGCGGGAACACATTTTCATCTTTGTTTGTTTGTTATTTTGCCCAATTATGCAAAAACGGATTTCCATTAAATTTTGTGGAAGGGCGGGAAATGACCTAAGAACATTTATAACCCCATTACATTCTGGTGCGGATCTGGATCAGGGGGCGGAGCCAGGATTTGTTTCTTTAACATTGAGAGATGGTGCTTTTTCATCAGTTTCGTTGATTTCTCAAAGTATAATTTGTGGATCGTTATTTTTTTTAATCCGGCTTGTTTATGGGACTGATATTTATGAGTGTGGCCATTTTGGTGCAGATTCTAATAACAATCTGGACCTAATGGTGGAGCAGGCATGTTTTTCAGCTGCTGTATTGTGACAAATAGAGTTAGAAACCTGTATCTGAGAAACATAATGGGTTTTTAATTCAAGGGGAACTGTCGGGCCTTGGTGGAGGTATGTGCTCTACTGAGCCATTCTAGTTCCTGTTGTGTTTCCCACCATCTCACCTGTTCGGACCACCACAGCCTTCACCAGTTCACCAGTGTAGAAGCGGGTCTGGATGACGTGGGTGCCACAGAACAGGGTGTGTCTCTTGTGCTCCTCCATGTTGTAGCTCACGGCTGCATCCTCACCTGAACTGGGCAGACTGGTCTTCGTAACTGGGACGCTCTCCCCTATAGACAACACACAACCGAGGAAACCTTCTTCTCAAACAGAAACATTTCTGCTAACCCTAACCCTTCGCTAAGGAGATAATGTTTTTGCTGCTGTCCTATCGTTTGTTTACTTGCAGGATTATGCAAAAACTAATAAACGGATCTCCCTGAAACCATACCTGCGGCAGATCGCGTTTTTCCCGTTGTGGGACAAATAAAGAATTATCTTATCCTATCTTAAGAGTATTTATGAATAATGAGGGCGTAGCAGCCGAATAGAAATACAACCTGTGAGCATGCTCTCATTTACAATGCAGGTTCCGTGGATGAGCACGGCGTCGCAGGGCATGATCATCCCGTTGGCCGGAATAATGACGACATCACCGGGAACGAGCTCTGTCGACATGGCTTCTGCAATTTCTGGGTAAAACAATGAGAAGGAGAGCAGTGGGAATGGTGCAATGCACTCTGCACACTGTGTCAGGAATTAAGAGGATAATAACTAATGTGACTCATGCATTACGAATGATTCAAAAGACTAATAATGGGGACTTCTTAGTAACACGATTAACACATCATCTCATTTTAGAATGTCAATCATTAACAGTGACATGGCCTCACATACAGCTCTGTGTGACATTCAGTGAGGAGCGTTCACCTTTATTTCCTTTACACACTGAAGCACGCACCACACTGTGAGCCGCCACCATGTCATGCAGCATCACATATTGCTGAAATGAGAGACACACTGATTCAACAAATGAGAAATACACAGACACACACACAACTGGTGCAGAATACAGGCCGTCCCTGAAAAAATATTGGTCTTAAGAGAATTTGACTGGAACTGCCATTTCTCTCAGATTTGTGAGCTCCTGTCACAGTTTCCTACAATCAGGCACAACTCACCTTTTTAATGGTATACAGCGAGGTAGCTATTGAGATGACGGACATGAAAACGATGGCCGTGGCGTAATAGTAGTAGTCCTCTGCGCTCCACAGAATCACACTGAAGAGCTGGAAGATGTAGAACGGATTCAGGACCTGATGTAGGAAGAGAAACACAAACTGTACGTTTAAAAAAAAAGAGAACTATCATATTATTTATAGTTGGACACACAGAATAAGTGTTGGGCTTGATAAGGTCAGAAAAAAATTGACTATTTAATTATTATTTTTTCCTTGTGTTATTAATGTCTTATTATTAGTTTATTACTTTTGGTACAATGTTTTTGATTCAAAATGATACTCATTAATATTATCATTATAAGTAGTAGTAGTTGGAGTTGTTGTTGTCAGGTATTTGTGTTTGATTAAATGTTTTGTTGATAATGAGGAGCTCTGTTGGCTTTGACGCGTTTCAGGACTCACAGATAAAAACTTGATATGCAGTTGTTTGTTTTCCTGGCGTGTAGAAATTCAATAAATGAAACCTGAAATCAGAACTCACCTCCTTAATGAGGAGCTTGAACAGAGAGGGCACTCTCACTGCGATCTCATTCTCCCCGAAAAACAACCTCCTGTTGAGAAGGACATTTTCCCCACAGTTAATTGAGGGCAATAAGTATATAAATGTACCATAAATAACTAAATAAGGAAAACATGGTGAGTGGGAAAGTGTGTGTGTGTTTGTGTTGAACCTGTGCTCCTGCAGGGTTGTACAGAGTCCAGAGCTGTGTTCAGAGTGGATTCCTGCACAGCTCACATTCACATCTTCCAAGCCTCTAGAAAAGTCACACACACATTCATGTCGACTGGGGTTGTGTTTCACTATGGAGATTTGTTTTTGGTCACATTAAAGGAAATAAAGGTTATAATAAATGATGGTGTCAAGAGCAGAGGAAGCAGAAAACGACAGGACTCTTACTTATAGGTCTCAAAGTTCTGCGTCTCATCATCCCAGTAGTATTTAGTGCTGTGGTGGGTGAAGTGGTGGATCTAAAGGGGAGGAGGAGGAGGTCAGATATCGACGGTGTAACAACTTTACATTTCAAATCAGCCAATCACAGATCTAGACTAATAAATTAACCTCATCTCTATTGATTAGATGCATGTAGCGTGAAGGAGAGGCAAACAGTTTCCTCTGAAGTACCTGAGCAGGCTGCCCTTGAGCCAATTTCCCATAATGCTCCTCGCTGTGGTCTCCGTTCGGCAGCTGAGCCGTCGCGGACAAATCCAAGCTGTCGAAGGGTTTCTTCCACGGAGCCAGCATCACATGCGCTTTGGCTCGAAACCACTGTCTGAACTCATCCTGTGGTAACAACACAAAGAATGACTCTCTTCCTCGGCTGTGAGGCGGAACACTACTGTTCATCATGTGTGCTGTTTACAGTGTGTGTGTGCCAACCAAGTGTCAGTAAATCTGATTCCAATGTTTCGACAGCAGCTGCCTGCGTGTGTCCATGCATGTTGCTCGTGTGGAAACAACGTATGTAGGTAAGAGTGAGAAAGAAACAATAAAGAAAGCAAGTACCGTGGTCCTGAGCAGCAGCGTGTGTGCGTCCCTCAGCGAGGTGTGTGTGCAGGTGCCCTTGACGCCCCACTCAGGCAGCCAATAGAGGAGCAGCAGGAGGAGACCGCCGGAGCAGACAACACCCACGCCCACCAGGATGGTCTTCCACAGACAGGGCCGGTAGCCCCACACCTCCTGCACAGGGAAGCACCGATGTAAAGAGACTGAGGGGGAGGAGGCCGAGACATTTGGTAATACACAGTAAATGTTTCTGCCTCAATAGATTTAAGTGAACATGAGTAAATGGTGCATTTGTTAGTGACTCTTTTAATTTGAATTTTTACAGCAGCAGGGCAGCATATACAATAAAATGAAGTGCCCTCATTTTTTAAGCTCAATGATCCATCCACCCATAAATCTATTTCTGTGCCAATCCCAATAGGGCAAGAGGCGGGGCACACCATGGACAGGTTGCCAGCGTATCACAGGGCCGACATACAGACCCAAACAAGCATTCACACTCACATTCACACTTATGGTCAATCTAGAGTTTCCAATCTAATCTGCACGCCCAGAGAAAATCCACACAGACACAGAGAGAACAAGCAAACTCCACACTGAAAGAAGAACCAATCGCTCTGTGATGGGCTTTTAATTGTTGGACGACAATGGAGCTCTGTGGTAGATGTGGGTAGACAGACAATAACCGTCTGTTGAATCAACTGGCAGGCGGTTGATTGTGGTGCTGGCAGACGGATTGTATTCCCTTCCAACATTGCCAGAATTGCTGGTTTATTTTTATTGTCTTTCAATGAAGGAACTGTCTGTAACTTCATTTTCAGCGGGCAGATTAAACTCAGCATCATAATAAATATTCATATTTCCTAAAATGTCAAACTATATCCCCCGGGAACATAAAACCATCTGAGGTCCATGTTATCACCCGTGAAATTTCTAAATTCTCCAAATGACTTGTGGGTAATTTCAGTATGTGTAGTAAAAAGATTTGGAATAAACTTGAATGCTATATTCTTTAATTCCACACTGTACACAGGACTTAAGTCTTTAAAAATTACGATACATCACCAAACACGTGATCACAAACATAAAAACTAAAACCATAAATCCCACTGTTAATTTGAAGATTATTTTAGGAGGGGGAAAAAAACCCCAGAGGAGATAAATTGTTCAACACAATATATAAATTGGATTCGTGAAACTACAGCTTTAAGATGGGAAGTGATATATTTACCATCTCATCCTCAAGACCTTTGTTTATAATCTTCACCTCTCTCGTCTTCATTCTGTCACAAGAGCAACAACTGCAAAAGAAAGACAAGGACAAAACCTTTTAGTCACTATGTATTCAAATGATGTTTGAAGGCTTCTCATCACAGACGTGTATGACTCTGGTCAGCAAGGACAACACAAATTGCAGTTAAGAAAGTATTAAAAGATTCAGTTTTAAAGATTTTAAAGCAAATTAACACCCAGGCAAAGAAAAGAAGTCAATTATTTGCTGACATTTATATTTTTGAAGTTTATTTTCATCAGAAAAGAAGAAGTGGAATGTGTTTGAGTTGAATATGAAACCACAGACATACAAACCAGTCAAACATTATTTATATAGCACATTTGACACAACCACAGTTGACCGAAGTGCTGAACAGGCTTAAAATGCGAAAAATACATGTAATCAATACTGAGAGTGAACAGAAATTACAAAAAGCAATAAAACATTAAACACTGTAAATAGTTGAGAAATAAAATCTTGCACAATATTAGATTAAATCAAGGACTCAAACTCAACTCGAATGGACAGCCAGTGAGAGGAAGTGGGTGTTTAGCAATGATTTCAATGTTTTTAGGTTCTGTTATGAAAAGATAAACTGATCCAGAGATTAGGAGATGCCAATGCAAAGGCCCGGTCACCTCGACTGATGAGCTTATAGATCTTAGGACAGTTTGGTCGACCTCAGTCAGGGAGTATGAGGGGGCAACACTTGATGGTGTCACTGCCAGACGGTTTAAAATCTTAAAATCAATCCCGAATTTGACAGGAAGCCAAAGAGAGACCAGCACTGGTGTTTCTTTTTCCAGTGAGAAGAGGAGCTGAGGAAACGGTTCTACACCTGCATAATGGGAGTAACAACAATGTAACTGAGAGGTAGTAAAAGCATGAATGACTCGCTGTAACAACCTCGCCCCATTTCTCCTTCATAGCTCGTGATATTATTGACTCACCATTAGCCGAGGGGAAAATTAAAGCCCTGGTATAATTTGAGTTCTCCAAGTGTTGATCCCGTCGGGCTCAGCTTTACTCAGGACAGAGAAAAGCCTCCCAGGTCCAGGGCTGCAGAGTTGGACTCCTTCTTGAAACAGTCACTGGCACTTTCCTGTGGCGTCACCGAATGGATCAAGACACAACTGACCTTCAGGATTTGAACAAGTCGAACCTCATTCCACACTAACCTGTCACTCTGCATGACCCCGATTTGATCGACTAACATTTCGTGAAACCCTTCATGATAAATGGGTATATCGGTGTGAAACGTTGTTGTGGTGTCAAGCTAAGATACATGGAAACCTTTGCACCAGGCACACACTCTCAACACAGTCACACCTACAGTAATGTTTGACTAATGGTTTACGGTCTCTCTCACCAGACCTCTCAACACAAACAACTAATTATACTTAACTTGTGCTGCCCTGCTTGATATTATTATGACAATGACATACATGATCACATGTCAAACTACATTTATTAAACTGATTTAAAGGTATAACCAGACTCTATGACCCAATTGGAGCATTAAACAACTCATGCCACCATGAAAACCATCTCTAAGGTGAACCCTGGTGGTGGCAGCATCAACCTGTGTGAATGCTCCTTGCAGGGATAATATAAAGAGAAGCCAGGTTCGATCCCCCGAACAAGACCTGGGGCAAGATTTATTTTCCAACAGACCAGACAAACAAAACACAAGCCACAGCCTTAAAGCAACAAATAACAAAAAAGTCCAATTTATATTGATAGGTTTTATATATCAAGCAGCAGAGGAGGTATAACACATAACTGATCGCCTTTAGATTTGTTTGTCTTTCTTTGCTCATAAAAGGTTTAAAACCACAACCTCCACTCACGTGCAACATTTTATCAAGACATTATGTGAATTTTATTGTGACAATTAACAATATGAACTGATATGAAGATTTTAGTTTTTATATTTTTGCCCATTTCGTTCAGCCCTGTTATGCATGTATACAACTGGAGTGTCCAGATGTGCAAGGCTGATGCGAACTTGCTCACAGAGATCTAAGAGTGGAACAGCTGGAAGCTGAAAGTACACTCTGAACCAGTGGTTTATGTTTACTGTGATACATCTAGATTAAGATACATAAGATGTATCAACAAATTCCAGTTATACAAACACAAGTCATTATAACAAAGTGTTGGACAGTGGATTCTTCCTACGGACCCTGAACAACCCACTGTTCCGTTGATCGAGTTGCAACGTGTTTTAAATGAGAAAAACCGAAAAAAAAAACAAGATCAGTTTCTAGTGTTTCACCACGAACCCATGTGCAAACACAGTGACTGTGAACCTTCAGCTCCAGTTGGTTCCTTCCACCCACATGATCTAAACTCGGATCGCAGTTTAACACGTTGCTGTTGCAGAGATGGAGCGCGTTCACTCCACCACCACACAGCCACAAACACCGAGGAAAAGAGCCCAAATCGTCGCTTTTTAATCCACCTACCGACGCTTCTCCTCTTCTCGGTCAGTCGGTGACACGGTGCATTGTCAGCCGGTTGTGTTAAAAGTTAGTTAGGATGTCTTCAGCTGACATGTGTGTGGAGAAACGCGCCTACACTGCACTCCGCGGACCCTCCACGCTGCGCTGCGCTCGGACCGTCCCAAACCGGTCCGCTGTGAAGGAAGTGGGAAAACAGGATGTGAGGTCATTAGAGGACACGCACACACAGACACCACGTCTGGGCTCAATCCGAGCACTTTGCTACAACGTGGGGACCCTGCAGCGACATGTGCACAGAGCTGCAGGATCCAACTGTGCAATGTGGAGAAATCCCAGTCTGCCTCTTACTTCTGCCTAAATTTTAAGTGTTGGATTATAACCCACTGGTGGGGGGGTGGGCTGGGGGGGAGACGGGGCATGTTTTAGTTGTGGGTGTTATTCCAGGTGAGTGTCACCAGAGCCCTGCTGTCACCCTCTTTAATCACAATATAATTTCAATAAAAAAAACACAACTGATCACTTTTTAAAATCTTTATCTTCTCATGTTTACAAGCAGATTCAAGCTTCAACATTTCACATGACAAACCTGTATTATGTTAAAACAAGTCAGGCTTCTTACTTATGTCTTCATAGTAGCTATGAATTAATAGAAAATATGACGAGTAAAATGACGTGTTCCACAGTCAGGACAAACAGTATTGTACACATGTTCACACCCTCACACACTTTGTCTGTACATCCACCCAAAGTCAGAGTCATGTACAAAGTTAGCCTTTATTTGCCACTTGCTCCACAGTGGCCTGTGGTGTCTTGGCTCTACGTCTTCTTGCTGCAAAAAAATAGAAAGGAACATGAATCAGATATGCACTGAGGCTGTACCTGAAATCACCCACTCATTCACCAGCACCTTCTTTACTCTATAGTATCTTCTATGTAGACTACATAAGGAGCTCATTCGCAAAACAAGGAAAATGTTCAGACACCACCCCGTTCATTTTCTGCCCTTAATACGTCATAGTCGACGTCTTAAAAAATTATAAAAAATAATACATTTGAAATTTGGTAATAAAAACACTGATTGACCATATTTAAATGTGGAAATAAACTTGATGGCTGCAGTTCGGGCTGTGATGCTCTGCTCATTTACATCTGCGCAACAGGTCTGGATGATCCTGCTGCCCTCTCTCCTCCCCAAGCACAATGCATGATGGTTTATATTGCTCTGTTTGTGACCATTGGTCTTACATTACTTATCACGATGCATTGTGAGAAACAATAAATCCCCTGTGTAGAGTATAAAAAATGTCTGATCATTCGGACAGCTCTGCAAAATGGCGAACCCACCACTAGTGGACTACATGGTGATTAATGAGTGATTTCAGACACAAAGTCAAAGAAGGTCCATCAAACATGAGGAGCTATCTCAACTAAACTGATAAACCAGTTACCTCCTCTGTTGCCAGCCACGCCTCCTTTGTTGCTATGCTCTCCCTTTGGTTTTGCGTAAGCCACAGTCACTTTGCTGCCGTCGATCTCACAGTCTAGCATGGCTTCTTTGACAGCTTTGCAATTTTCTTCACTCTCAAACTCCACAAAACCGAACCTGAGAAAAATGAAGCAGCCATTGTGAAGGAGACTTGAAGAACAGGCGACGTCTTTACACTTTTGCCACAGTAAATGTTCTACTTGATGCCACCCACCTCTTTGAAGCTCCGGTGTCTTTATCCAGAATGACTCTTGCAGTGAGAGCTTCTTTGACGGCACTTTTCAGAGTCTCTGCAGTCGTCGTCTCAGAAAGGTTCTTTATTACCAGTGTTTTTAAATCCACTAAACAGAGAAAAAAACACAACTGTGCTATCACCAAATCCGTAGCTTAGAACTGGTATTAACATGCGTCCTGAGTGATCCAATCACAGGTGGTCAGCCATTATTTATTATCAAATGGACCTGATCAAGCAGCTTTATCTCCTACATCAGGCACTTTGTCAGTCATGCATCCATTCATTAACTAGCAGCACAGCCGTCAGGAAGGAAAATTCTCCAAAGGACACTTCTGCATGCGGACTGGACGAGCTGGGGATAAAACCACTGACTCTACAATTAATGGTCGATCCCCTCTACCTCTCCAGTCACAGCCATTGAATGTGATTCATAATATTGTTTTGCCAGCTCATGGGCCGAGAGGAGTCTCTCTGTATAACTCTGGCATATTTTCAGAAATTTTATTAGTATAAACTCCCCTACTGTACTAAAAGGAAAAATAAAATATAAATTTATTTTATAAGAACCTACAAAGAAAAAAAATTGGATTCAGCAAAAGTAACTGGCCGGTGAGGGGTTAGCAAAAACTAATTTATTAAAGCTGCATAGATTTGTGCAGCTATAAACCTTCACCAGCATTTTATTCATCATTTACTGCCATCTCCTTGATAAACCAGTTACCTTCTGTGCTGACGATTCGATCTCTGCCCCGACGTGGAACAACGGGAGTTCCCGCCAAGACCGTTTTGGGGGTTTGCTCTCCCTTTGGTTTTGCGTAAGCCACAGTCACTTTGCTGCCGTCGATCTCACAGCCTTGCATGGCTTCTTTGGCAGCTTTGCAATTTTCTTCACTCTCAAACTCCGCAAAACCAAACCTGAGAAAAATGAAGCAGACATTGTAAAGGAGACTTGAAGAACAGGTGACATCTTCACACTTTGGCCACAGTAGATGAACAACTTGATGCCACCCACCTCTTTGAAACTCCGGTCTCTTTATTCACAGTGACTCTGGCAGTGACGGCTCCTTTGACGGCACTTTTCAGAGTCTCTGCAGTCGTCTCCACAGAGAGGTTCTTTATTATCAGCGTTTTCAAATCCACTAAACAGAGAAAAACACAACTATGTTATTACCATTTTTATAACTCATACAAACTCAACGGGACTGCTCAGACCTGGTATTAACATGCGCCCTGAGAGTTCACTTGTGATCAGCTCTCAGGACTGATATTAATAGCAGATCTAAAAGAACCAAAACTTTAGAAACACTTGATTGTTGCCATTATTAATTATCAAATTGACCCGATCAAGCAGCTTTATATATAAATCAGGCACTTTGTCAGTCATGCATCCATTCATTAACTAACAGCACCGCCATCAGGAAGGAAAATTGTCCAAAGGACTCTTCTTAGTCTGGACTTGAAGAGCTGGGGATCAAACTACTGACTCTCAGATTAATGGTCGACCCCCTCTAACTCCCCGTTCACAACCATTGAATGGGCTTCATAAACAGTTTTTGCCTGCTCATGGACCAAGAGGATATTTTTGTATAACTCTGGCATGTTTTCAGAAATTGTATGAATATAAACCCCCCTACTGTATTAAAAGAAGGAAAAAACTATATAAATAAAGTTAAAAAAATACCTACAAAGAATTTTTTTTTGGTGCAGTAAAAGTGATCAGCTTTCTCAACTAAGTCAAGTCCGACATGATATGGTAGATCTAATAGATTACCTAGTGGTGTGAGGAGTTAGCTAAAATGTGTATTTATTCAGGCTGCATTCATAGTATTTTTTGTCAGGGCAGTACGACAGACTGAGATTACAAAATAATCATATCACTTAGTTAAATTGAATGTCAATGTAACAATTTAGATTTGTGCAGCTATAAACCTTCACTGTAATTAAATTCATAATTTACTGCCATCTCCTTGATAAACCAGTTACCTCCTCTGCTCGGACCTGCAGGCTGACCACCGGCTTTGGTGCCTTGCTCTCCCTTTGCACCCTGTGGGTTTGCGTAAGCCACAGTCACTTTGCTGCCGTCAATCTCACAGTCTAGCATGGCTTCTTTGGCAGCCTTGCAATTTTCTTTACTCTCAAACTCCACAAAACCAAACCTGAGAAAAATGAAGCAGACATTGTAAAGGAGACTTGAAGAACAGGCGACATCTTTACACTTTGGCCACAGTAAATGAACAACTTGATGCCACCCACTGCTTTGAAGCTCCGGTCTCTTTATCCACAGCGACTCTTGCAGTGAGGGCTCCTTCGAAGGCACTTTTCAGAGTCTCTGCAGTCGTTTTCTCAGAAAGGTTCCCGATTATCAGTGTTTTTAAAGTCACTAAACAGAGGAAAAAAACACAACTCTGGTATCAAGATTTTCATAACTTTCACAGTGTGTGAATAAAACAAACAGTGTTAACACAAATGACATACAAGTTTATTTGTATATGGAGTAGGGAAGTGAGATCCAATCACAAGGAGTCCCAGGAGACACACTCATGACTCTTTTTAATGCCAAGTGGGCTGTTCCCTTGTGATCAGCTCTCTCCGGACTGATGTATATACAGGGTCATACACATTTTGACCAATGGATTTCAATGACTTTTCAATAACTTTAAACCGAATTTCCATGATCGAACATTTTGTGAAATCTCGGTTTATACGCGAAAGTGACAAAATGTAGTATTTAAACTAACCATGAGAATTCAAAGGCATACAGTTTACCTTACATGACACACACCCCAGTACGCCTGCTTATATATTGAGCGCAATTCTTTAAAAGCATATTCATTATTTAAAACTCAGCGTAAATGAACAACATGAAAATATGAATATAACAAATTTCCATGACTTTTGGGATTTTATTTTGTTCCTTGACTTTTCCAGGCCTGGAGAAACATATTTGAAAATTCCATGACTTTTCCAGGTTTTTCATGACTGTAGAACTCTGTATTACCAGGTCTGAAGAGAACCAAAATGTATGCAGAAACAATTGATAGTTGCCATTATTAATTATAACATTTCCCTGATTAACAGCTTATGGGACGAGTAACATACACGGATTTATCATGCATACCTTTTGCCTTAGCTGGGTCCGCTCTCATTTCAAAGAACTGCACCTTCATTGTCCTCTTGAAGACGTTGATGTTTTGGGTGGATTTTAAGGCCTTTGCAGCTTGTGCCACGGTTGCAAACTCAACAAACGCATATCTGCAGAGAATCACAGATGTTTATTGAGAATATTCAAACACTTTCTTCTTTGAGAAACAAAGGACAAAGTGGGCCGGTGTACTTACCCTTTGGATTTGCCTTGGTTTAGAGGCATTTTGATGTCAATGGCTTTCTGGAAATATTTCTTGAGGGTTTTTTCTTTCAAGTCGAAAGACATGTTGCTCACAAATAACGTGTTGTTTGGAGGAGGAGCAGCTGCGAGAAATGAGTGGAAAAACTTTTGTGAAAACTGCTTAAAAAGTCCAGATTTAATTAACTGATGTCCAGAACAAAACAAATCTAACTGAATTTAATTAGCTTTAGTATTTTGTTAACTTTTCACAGTATATTCATAAACTGTCTAGAATTTACCTTTTGTGATGCTTTTGGCGTCAGAAGCTTTGCTGACTTTAGTCCCATTTGTTTCTTTGACAGAGTCCACAATTAAAACTCGTTCTTCGATCTTGGCTCCTTTCATTTTCTTCTGTACATCCTTGGCAATGCCTGGATTTTTAAACTCCACAAAGGCAATCCTGTTGACAATTAAACAAATGTCATCTAGTAAACATTACCACAACAGAGTATTATTATTTTCATCATGCACATTTGACACAATTGTAGAGGTTCTTCAAACTCTCACCCTTTGCTTGGTCCTTCAGCTCCATCAGGAAACCTGACGTTGACGGCCGTTTGGAAGATTTTCTGAATGTCTGCTTTTGTTGCAGTGAATGGCAGGTTCTTTACGAACAAGCATCGGGCATCTCTTGCAGCTGCAGACAGAGGAGTTCCCTTACATTAAATGTCTATGTTTTGTATTCCCAGATCACATCATAAATCCCGATTGTTGCCCGTCGTTGTGGTTTGAACAGACCCATAATTATTACATCTTTATTTAGTGACAAGTAAAACATGATTTAAATTGAGCAATTTAATTCAAGGAGTTACCTTTTTTGTCCACCGGTGTTTTCACCTCGTCAGCACTTTTGACCTTTGCTTTGGCGATCTTCACTGGCTTCTCCAGGATAATCTCTCCGTTTAAGGTCAAGGCTTTGGTCAGGTCAATCTCGGAGGCCAAATCTACATGTGCATGTTTTCTACAGAAGAGGTGAGTTCATTTAGAATCTGTCACATTCATACAAAGCCGGTTTACTGCTCAAATAACCTGAGAGTAAGAATTAAGTTAAAAAACAAATACTCACTTGGACCGGTCTAATCTGATGTCTTGAAACAGAAGACTTTGTGTCATGAAGTATTTTGCTAATGAATCTTTCACCTCTTCGAATGTTTTGGAGTTGTTCAGGTTGCCAACATAAAGACAAAAACCTACAGCAACAGAGAGTGAAAATGTGACGACAGAACCTAGGAAACGTTAGGACGAATGAAATTGTCAATTGGTCTCATTTTGAGTTCATACCGTCATTGATGACCTTTGTTTTCTTTGCTGGAGAAGTCTCAACGTTAGCTTGTGCCTTGCTTTTCCGTTTCCTTGTTTTCACTGTAACACATAGACAACATGTTAGGTATTTGGTTACAAGATTGTTCTCTTAAGCCATTTTGGACATGAACTCAAGAGGATGTCTGCTAAATTGCACCCGGTCTTTGCCTCTCACAAATGACCAACGCAGCGGGATATTGTCCGCTAAGACAAAAATCTTTGATACCTGTTCCCAGAGTTTATGTCACTCAGGACAGATGTTATACCCAGGTCTGAACTACTTGAAGCAGATGTTTTATCACCGAATACGAAAATGTTAACTGTCCTTACCTGCTTTCTCTCCGACAACCATCTGTTCATTTCCATTGATTTCCTGTTCCATAGAGACGCTCTGTCCTTCAGAATTCTCTGTCCCGGTTTCAGTTACTGTGGTTGTACTTTCATTCCCTTCAGCAGCGGTGTCCATTTGAGATTCTTAAGAGGAAATTTGTAGAAGTTGGTCAAGCTACTAGAGAATTTCATACTTTTAGGTAACCAGCAACTTGAATCCAAAAACCTATTTTCACTTTGAAAAGATATGAGTCATTACTTCTCGGCTGTGGTGTCATTCAGGCAAAAAGGTTGTGTTATGAGTGCTTACAAATCATGTGAGGTAATCAGACAATGCCTTGTCCCTTTCCTTACCACTTCTCTTTTCTGAATCACCACCCTCTCCTTCATTCGTCTTCTCCCAGGACACAGCCACAGTGGGGGTGTTTCCCTTTACTTCGATAACGCAGTCCATCTGAGATTCTGAAAAGGTACGTACATTCATTCATTACTAACGTTCTTCAGAAATTCAGTCACACGCCAAATACGTGATGTATTTACAGCACCTTGGTCATCTTGGTTCTTCTCCTCCTGTTTCGTCTCTGTGCTCCCTGTGGCAGCATTCTCTTCTGTGACGACGGTTAGGCCACTTGAACAGACAGTCATAGTCTGTTCTTCTGAAAATGAATTCGAATGTAATCATTAATTTAATTATTTAATGACGTTTTGAAAGTAAAATCCAATCAGTCATGTTCTCTGTAAATGTTCAGTTATTTCAAAGGGTTGACTTACCAGTGTTGGGCCCTTCTCCAACTTCATCTGTGACAACTTTACTTTGTCTTGTTTTGCGTCTCGGAGTCTGAAAGACACAAATACATTAATTACACAATGTAGGTGTGACGGTGAGTTCTTAAGAGAAGGACTTCAGCTTAAAATCCATTCCATTAGACAATTACGTTTGTAAATTTTTCATTTAGATTATAATAAAAAAAATCGAAGAAATTAGAGATATGGTATTCCTTGACTTGTCCCAGAAACCAAGGTCATGTCTCCAAAAGGGTTGTCTCACTAATCCAGAGTGATATATAACAAAACCAGTACAAATTCCAGAGGCTTAAAGCTACTTCGCCCGAGAGGAATCCCAGAGACTCTCAGTTATCAAGATGTATCAATTCAACCAAGTTTACAGGTTTTAACCAGCCGAATTTCACAGTAAATCCTAATAACATCATTATGTGTCTTACACGCTTAAAACAAACTAGTTAACAAGGTCGCACAGTTGCAATTTATTCAGTTTGCGTTTACAGGCCGAAATCTGGTCCCAGGTACGACTCTCACCAGCTAACTGCTAGCTAGTCAGTCTGCAGCTAATAGCACTAAACACAAGTTAGCGTCGAGCTAGTTACTTAATGCACGGTGACGCCTGGTTAATATGAATAATAGTACATGCGCTGTGAACGCTTTTCTTACGTCTGTCTTTGCCATGATGTGCGTCGCGATTAGCCACAGTTAGAGAGGTAGCCGGTGTTCACACGTGTGTTCAGCTACAAACACCCGCATGTGACTGTTCCAATACGACGCACTGCGCATGCTTGGGATAGTACGGGTGCCGACAAGGCCGGAAGTTGTCGGTGACGTTGAGGCGATTCAACGAAAGGGAAAACAACAGTAACAGAAAAAAATTGCGAAAGACCGAACTGTTCTTTAATGTATGATCCTAAGCGATTAAGTTGTTTTTGTTATAGTAGAGTTTATCGTGTTAAAAGACGGTTTATTTAGTCGAAGCTACTTTCGCGCTCAGGTTTCATTAAAGTGACGGCTAGCCAATGAGCTAACTTGACGTGAACCGAGATCCGAGTACAGGTGGCCGACCCCCTGCTTCAGCTCCGCGGCTGGAGTCCCGCGTACTGAGGCTTATTTTTGAACAGACCTGGCTCTCAACAGAACTGAACTCCGCTATGTTGATGACATTACGTCTGTCCCACAGGGAACTAACTTTAGCCCCGCATTGATCCGGACACTTTGAGGAGGTGGGACTGCTACATGGACTGGGACTGTAGGTGGGAGCACTGGTCCGAAGGTCACGTTGCAGCCTCATCGCGACATTTCACCCGATGAGGATAAAGGTTTTCTTTATCGGGCTGACATGAGTCGCATGAGCTGACGATGGACGTGGTGCGGATGATTTGAGGACTACTGCCCGGGACAGGACGTTTTCACCATGGGGACTCAGAGGAACGGTTTCAAGAAGGAGCATTTCATTTTGTCAGTGGACGTCGGTACAACATCCATCAGGGGTCACGTCTATGACAAGGAGGCAAAGATCCGAGGATCATGCATCACCCAGGTCTTCTTCTTTGCATCGCTCTGGCTTCCGCACAACACACTCTGTGTTATGCAATCCTTGATTCTTATTCTGCCCCAATGTTCGCTCCAGGTTGTTCCCTTGTTCCCAGAGGTTGGTCATGTGGAGATGGACCCAGATGCTTTATGGAAAGGGTTCATCACTGTGGTCAAGGGAGCTGTGCAAGGTACAGTTGCATCTATAAACAGTTATATTATAAAACGCCAGGAACTATCAATACTACAAGCGTGAATGTAAATTGTTTCCTATCTTCATAAGTTGTACAAATACACTTATGTCTGGTTGCTTATGTACACTTATACAACTTCTGCAAATACCATGACCTGGTAGGCCAAGACACTTTTTACTGAAACTATAAACAAACCAATCAGAAGACTGATTACCATACCCTGAGGTTCGAATTCTTCAAACTTGACCATTCCACCTCTCACCAGACTTGTTTATTCTTCTCAGAAAGGTATTTATTTAACTCCATGCTTATTTTTGTGTCTGTATTCTGTGCTGATGTTTTATCGAATTACATTATACCAAAAGTGTAGGGTTGTTTTGCCCGGGATCCATTAAAACACCCTGTTATAATGGAGGCAAAGCATACAAGTTCCAGTTTCAAGTGTGTGTGTGTGTGTGTGTGTGTGTGTGTGTGTGTGTTTGTGTTTGTGTGTGTGTGTGTGTGCTGCTATAGATGCAGGAGTGCAAATGCGCCAGATAGAAGCCCTTGGCATTTCATCTCAACGCAGCACCTTCACAACATGGGACAGGTAAAATGAATACAAATAATCTCATCACTAGTTTTAACTAGTCTATATGTGATTTGTGCACAAACTTGTAAATATTAACTGTTGAACACTTTTGAACCTTCCTCTGTCGAGTTCTTTTCCATCCCGGTTTCATTTCAGCATAATTTTTACTTCATCTTCTTTAAATCTGACAGAAAAACTGGAGTTCCCTATCATAACTTCATCAGCTGGCAGGACCAGAGGGCAGCGGACCTGGTGAAATCCTGGAATAGATCCTGCACCATGAGCGTGAGTCTTTGACTTTAGTATAGTGAATAAGGAATAGAGCTAGAGAGGAGGGATGAAATAGTTCATCTTTAAAATTATTTGAAACCAGTCCCATCACATAATTATTTATTTTTTTAATTGTTTTCTCAAACAACCTCAGGCAATCCATGGTGTGATGAAGGCGCTGTATTTCCTTAGCAGGCAAAAGCGGTTGCTTGCAGCAAGTCTTATTGTCTTCTCCCCTCAACATGTGACCTTTCGCCTCGTCTGGGTCCTGACGCATTACAAGCAGGTGAGTGGGTTCACACATATATGCAGGCAAATAAAATGATCCCAGAGCAGTGTTGACGCAAACTGCTTGTCTAGTCCGTGCTACTTGTGTGTTTATCTGATCCACTGTTTTTATTAAGTTTGCACTGTAAACCAAAGTCCCCAATTATGTGTCTCATGTGTTACCAGAAGACTTCCATCCAACTAATTATTTTTCTTGTCGATTAACACAGCAAATTTTTTTGTGATTAGTGAGACCGTTGTGTGAACTATAATGCATGTCCTATAATATGTTCTGAAGCTCAAGGTGGCATCATAAAATAACTTTTTTTGCCAAAGTAACAGCTCAAATTCCAAAGATATTTGATTCATAATCATACAAACCAAGGAAGCGTCAAATCGTCACATTTGAAAAGTTGTAACCTGAGAACATGTCACGTTTTGTTTAAAAATGGATGACAGAAATAATACATTTATCATCAAAATGATGGCAAATAATTTTCGACAAAGACAATAAATATAAATTGTTTCAGCTTTCAACTGCACCGCACTGTTGTGGTCGAACAGACCGCCAGCACAATTAAAAGTTAAATGAATACTAACATATAATAGATGTTTTTAATATTTTCATGTTATTATGTTATTATACAGCATAGAACTGTAGAACCGGGTCGGGGTTCACCTCTCTTCTCGGCCTCATCATGTTCCCCTCTTCGTCCAGGTTCGTCAAGCGGTAGCTGAAGGAAACTGCTGCTTTGGAACAATAGACACTTGGCTGCTCTTCAAACTCACTAAAGGTGAGCTTGAGTCCACGTGTAGGACATCTGTCAACAAGCTTAGTTTCTTTTTAAACACACTACAGTAATATATGTAATTTGTCCGGTGGATTACATTTCCTTCAGTGTTAAACAGGATTGTAAGACCCAGGTTGAATGTTCTCTCAGTTCCAATCCTATTGCGTCAGCGATGAAATTCCTCAGAAAGGTTTCAGCCGACTCTCGTAAGTGAGGGTGAGCTGGAAAAATGTCCAAGAGCAGAAACAAATGTTTGTTTTTTAATACATTCATTCGTGTCAACCTTTCTGTTTTAGGACAAGTTCATGCCACAGATTATTCTAACGCCAGTTCAACAGGCATATTCGACTCCTATCAGGTCTGGTGTATGTCACATTCTGGCTCTCTCTGTGTTTGGTGTGAGTTCCTCTTTTTTATTTCCCTGCATTGTGACTTTTTCTACAGATGTGTTGGAGCGGTTTGCTCTGCTTTCTTTTATCTCTGCCACTCTCTATTTTCCCCAAAGTAGAAAACACAAAGTGAGTCAACAATCTCCTTCCACTTCCAGCTCACTGTACATTTCAAAGTTATTTAAACATTCAAATCATTTCAGCGTCCGCACAATAATTGAAACTGTAAAATACAGAACCATAGAGACGTATAATTATGATTGCAAACCCATGGCCTCCAGTTTGGGGGGTTGACAGAGAGTGATGCTTTGTCTCTGGTCTCTCCTTCATGATGCACCAGCCACAACTTTGGTTCCACAGACCAGTCAATCTTCGGAGTTTCCATTCCAATCATGTCAGTGGTGAGTTGTCAGAGTCTTGACATAAAACATGTTATCTGTGGGATTATGATAATAATAAAAAACAATTACTTGCGACCTTCTGCGCTTCTGCCAGCGTGTCACTACCATTATGTTGTAAAAAGGATATTAATCCCAGGAACATAGTTAATCAGCAACTGGGAACATGAGGCTTGTATTCAGGTTGTCATTCAGTTGATGATGATTTAAAAATGTTAATTAGATACAATTAATATAAATATAAGGGCTAAACATTAAATTATGTTTATAGCTCCTTCATGGTAGAAATAAAAAATATACAAGACAGTGCATATCAAATAAAACAAAGAAGGAATGAATTGATAACATGGAGAAGTAGAACGATGGACATAAGAATTGCGCTATCCCATATCATACACTGTGTGAGTTATAAACTCAGTGTTGCTGCTTTGAGACTAGACCTGCTCGGGATTCAGTGTGTTTGCAACAAACTGTCGCTCTGCTGCAGGTGGCGGACCAGCAGGCGGCCATGTTTGGGGAATGTTGCTTCGATGTAGGTGATGTGAAGATCACCATGGGAACAGGTACCTTCATGGACATCAACACTGGAAGCAAACCACACACATCTGTGGCAGGTAAATCAAAACACAGTGTGATGAGAGTATCCGTACTTATGTATCCACATATTCAGGCACATGACAAACCAGTGTTTGTTCTCTGTAGGTCTGTATCCTCTGGTGGGATGGAAGATCGGCTCAGAGGTGGTATACCTTGCAGAGGGCAATTCTGCAGACACAGGCACTGCCATCAAATGGGCACATAATCTGGGTGAGCTGTATACACAATGAGCTGGGGGGGTGTTGGACAATATGACCTGACTAAGGGGCTCTGAGTACTGTCCTATTCATACTATACGTCACCACACAAAGTCACAGTGAAGAAAGGGCCATGGCTTCAACTGTTGATCAGACACGGCAAGCTGTATGTTCAGGAAAAATTGCACATGACATATATTTTATTGTCTCCCAACTTCATATGTCACATGACTGGTTTGATCCAATCATGACTGAATGAACAGGTCTTCAGTAAAAGTTGGCATAATTAGCTCATGGTGGTTCATAACCATAAGATTGTGGAGCCACAGAGAGCATTCAAGTCACCAGTGAAGGAACACTTGGATTTTAAAAATGAACATTAAAAAAAAAAAAGTGTGAAGTAAACTATGATCCAGATCTAATCAGAGCTGTGGATTCAGAGAATCATGTCATTCAAGTTATTTTTACATCCTTTAGAACAAACCCAAACTGTATTTGAAGGAATATGGTATATGTAAAAACAAGCAGCATTTCTGATATAATTAATCTTCATCTTTTAATGTGCTCATTCACATGTATTGATGTTGTCTTTTAACAGTTCAAAACACAGTTAAACAACCCAAATATACAGGCACTGAGCAGGTCCTCAGGTATTTGTTTGAACATGGTTAATTGTCTAATCTCAGACTATGTAGCTGTATTTGCTGTGTGTCTCCGTTGCCTCCTGTCTTTTCCTGTAGTTTGTGAGGTAATTTGGCGTTTCAATGGTTATTCTTCACCTTACCTTTAATTACAAGGGAAGTATAAGTCATTCGGGGACACGAATATTCCTTTATATCTGTAATACTTGACAAAGGTCTGAACTTTATTTCATTGTGGTCTTGAAAAAGTCTTGAATTTGACAAACAAGTCTGACAACAAAGGTTCGACAACGAATCTGAGCTGTAACTTTAGTCTTCCTCTGAAGCCACTCTACTGGGCTTCCTAACTCAACCTTGGATCCTACACATACTGCAATATGTGGTGTGTTTAGATCATCTTCCTCTGACTTAACTCTTTTTACTGTCATCCTAGATTAGAGAGGACCAAAATAAGACAATTCATACTAAGTGGGGGGAACAAGAAATTGACAAAAGAAATCTTAACCATAAAGATATATCCATAAAAGCTG
This sequence comes from Pleuronectes platessa, assembly GCF_947347685.1. Classification (NCBI taxonomy): domain Eukaryota; kingdom Metazoa; phylum Chordata; class Actinopteri; order Pleuronectiformes; family Pleuronectidae; genus Pleuronectes; species Pleuronectes platessa. The sequence goes on along the minus strand of NC_070638.1, from coordinate 15,833,872 downwards.
AAACCTGCAGATAGCTTGTAAAAGTGTGTCTGATTAACAATGGTTCAAACCATCATGGCTGTTTTCAGTTTTCAGGCTGCTCCGCACCAAATGACACACAAAGTTAGCAACTAGCTGGAGAACATAGTGAAGAATGCAGCTAAACACCCTGATATATCCCTCAGGAGTGGGTGGGAACTAAAAACAGAGTGTAAACAGAAGACGTGGTATTTGCCTGAAACATGACCTCAAGTGAAGGCTAAAGTTTCTCTGGGTCTGCAGGATGTTTAAATAGGCAACTGAATTTCCACATGTTGCGCTTGGCCACTTTAAATGTTTAGAATATGCTTGTGTTTTCAGATTGTTCTGCCACCCCTAGTGGCTGGAAATCTTATCATAGAGCTTTTATATCTATCGAGGTGTAGTAAATCGCTGAGTAAGTCAGTAAGTGACAGATTTAATGTGTGTGTTGTTACAGAGCTCTTCTCTGACATCATGGAGACCAGTGACATGGCTTACAGTGTCAGTGACTCTGATGGCGTGTGCTTCGTACCTTCCTTCAGTGGCCTGCAGGTAGACGTGTATTACATTACATATCATTTAGCTTTTATCCAAAGCGACTTACAATAAGTGCATTCAACCATGAGGGTACAAACCCAGAACAGCAAGAGTCATGTAAGTACAATTAGCTTCAAACAAGCCAAACTACAATGTACTACATGTAAGTGAAATATATAATTGCAACTAAACTTTTTTTTATTGGGGATGTTTATTAGGCCATAATCTTCTTAACCAAAGTGTATTTAGAAGAGATGTGTTTTTAGCCTGGGGCAGAAGATGTCTATACTCTCTGCTGTCCTGATGTCCATGGGGAGCTCGTTCCAACGATTGGGAACCAGGACAGCAAACAGTCGTAATTATGGCCAGGCTGGGGTCTGAGGTTTAACCATCTCCTGGATGTAGACTGGGCCCGATCCATTTGCAACATGGTACGCAAGTACTAGTGTCTTTAAGTGGATGTGGACAGCCACTGGTAACCAGTGAAGCGCGCGGATTGTGAGAGAACCTAAGTAGGTTGAGGACCAGCTGAGCTGCAGTCTGTATTAGCTGCAGAGGTCAGATGGCACTAGCAGGGGGACCAGCCAGGAGGAAGTTGCTGTAGTCAGAAGTACAACACTTAAACAGTTGATATAACAGTTTATTCACCCAAAGCAAAAACGTGTGTATCTATTGCAGCACATGTTAGTGCACATTGATTGACAATAATTATATTTAGCCATTCCAGGCATGTATGTCAAGTTTTGCCTTATTTTCCACTGTAACATTGTTGTGTGTCTCTTTTTTTTTCTATGCCCTCCTTTGTGAACTGGCCCTTGTAAGTGTGTGTCCTTATGTTAATGGTTCATTTGAAAAGATATGATTACAAATCACTCATGGTTGTTTAACCTAGAGCTACTGTTACATAAGGTAACCAAGTAGAAGAGTTTAGTTACATGTTTGTTGTCCAGAGATTGTTGAGTTCCACCTCATTGCAAAAGATATGAGTTAATTGTTTAACGGTTCTTTGCGTCACATCTGTTTTTCACTCGACATGTTTGTGTACACGCTCTGTTTATTTAAGGCTCCTCTGAATGACCCTAAAGCCTGTGCCTCACTCATGGGCCTCAAACCTACAACCACAAAAAGCCATCTGGTCCGTGCCATACTAGAGTCTGTCGCCTTCAGGTTCGTCATTTTGAAGAGATCGTTTCTTTTTTAACTTCTGAATCCTGATAATTCATGGTCTTCCTTATTTTTAATTCTTTGCAGAAACAAGCAGCTTTATGAGACGATGCTGAAAGAAACTCGGATTCCTATCACAAAGATCAGGTACACTGTGCATGTCAGTACGTATGTGATTACAGTAATGTAGGTTTGATCTGCTGGAGGGGAAGAAGCCTTTAACTCACGTCTGGCCACTGCAGCTTACTGTGCAATATCTGATTGTAGGATGCAGATTGTATCCAGTAGTCTGAATTTACCAGAGTGGACTCTCGTGTACTTTGCTTCTCCAGTATTTATTGGCAATCCATTACATGTCTACTTCATGTTTCTCTCGGACCCTTCCAGTAAAGTGAGCTGCAGTGTAACTTAGGGCCTTGTCTTTGGTTCCTTCCCTCTCAGGGTGGATGGTGGCGTTTCCGCCAACGACTTCATCATGCAGCTGACTGCAGACCTGTTCGGCAGGAAGGTGGCAAGACGGCAACACCATGAGATGTCGTGTTTGGGGGCTGCTTTTGTCGCTGGGCTGGGAGCCGGTACGCAGAGACACATCCGCACACAATATTTGCATATGCTGTATTGGACTCATCGACTTAAGTTGTGTTCAGGGTTCTGCAGACTGAGTCCAGCTGTCAGTCTTGACTTGCTGGGCTCAGTTACTGCAAGTCACCTTTACATTTTCAGAATGAAAGCTACAGCCAGCAGTGTTACCACAGGCCAAGCAAACAGCCCGTTCCAAACAGGCAGGTTTAGAACAGGAACTCAGCTAGTGCTTATTAAATCCACAGTTTATTCATTTATATTAAATAGTCACTTACTACCAGTACATGTTTAAGGGTTTTTCGGGCGGGACGGTAAGTGTCCTCAGAGTTGTAAGTCTTTTAATTTACATCAGCCAGCTGTGTGAAGTTGTGCGTCAAACAGTTGAAGCCTTCACTCTTTTCTTTCACAGCGGTTCTCCACTTTTCTATAAAAATATTCCAACCCTTGGTCATGGCACTGAGTTTCTTTTGAAAGTCGGTGATCAAAAGTCCTATTTTTATTCGTGCTGACAACAGCAGAGGAAAACAAATTAAATGCTGATGATTTGTTATGTAACCTGTTCTCTATTTAATTATTGTGTGTAGTGTTGTACATGAGTGTATATTCAAATCAAACAGACAAGAAGAATCTGTTCCTGTTGTTTTTAAACAGGACAGGAGCAGGTGGTCACGAATGCTAATGTGCTTGAGGAGCATTAGATTATATTGGATCAGTGGACAAAAGTGTTGCGTGAAATCCAAAATATCCAATACCTTCTACTGTTAGTCATTGACTTCCTGTTGATTTGGGGGAATGAACTAATTTGCATCACTCACATTGATAAATTCTAGGATTTCTTGGGTAATTTAAAAAAAGATTTTGTCTTCACGTTGTTTCCCTAAGTCTTCCTTTGTCCTCATCTGTCACTGCAGGTTACTGGAGGAGCCAGGGAGAGCTGAAGAAGCTGCATAGCACTGACAGGGTGTTCTTGCCTCAAGTAGTTCCCAAGGGAGGGGCTGACAGCAGGAATCGGGAGTACATCCCCGTCCTCCAGAGCTGGGAGAGAGGTCTCCGCCGCTCCATGAATTGGTACAGCAAACCTTGACAGTGGAGATCCAGGGATGGACCACATTCAAAATGAGTTTGAATAGAGACGGTCCAGAACTAACAACCATTAGCTGCATCCCTAAACCAGTCCCAGGGTCAATCTTTGTGAATCACAATCTGGTCCAGATGCCAAAAACTGACAACAGAGAAGCTGAAACGTCAGACCCACTGATGTCATGGTATAGCACTGCAGGAGTGTGGAAAGAGTCCACGTTACTATACTTGATTGTTTCACACTGTAGCAAAATGTTCAGATCAATCCTCTTGTTGTTCTCGATCTCAGGTCACTACAGCGTCTTCTCAGTATTTATCCGGAATGAATCATATCTGTTATAGTATTTTTCCACATGGGGGCGCCAATGACTGGCTTTACAGCTTTGTAACTGATGGACTTGCCATAGCAACCACATGCCACATGTCAATAAGACACCGCAGATTAAAATCATTCATCTCAGATTCACACACGATCCTCGGCGGAGGAAGGAAGACTGCACTTAATTATTTTGAAGGTGTGAGTCTTGTTTAGAAACCCCAATTTGCATGTTGCCTTTCAGAAATAAATATTGACATGAATTCAAGTGACATGCTCAACATTGTACTAAGTGATAGTAGTTGTCAATCCATGTTGTGTAGCCATTATTTCAGTTGATTATTTGTTGATTTGTTCCAGCCTTGTGTATTTCTGTGCAGAGGGATAACCGCGTTGATGTCATGTGATAATGTTTTGACTCAAGTCTTTTACCTGACCTGATGAACTCTGATGACAGAGCTATCCCGTCTAATCATCTCATGAGTGCCTGTAAACATTGTGAACTGTGAAGCTCAGTTTAGAAAAGTTCTAAAATATAATTAACCTTTCTTAACGCTCTAATGTGGTTCTTTGTACTTTTCCTTCTTATGCAAAGTGACACTATGGAATAACCGCATCAGATCATAATGACATTTCAGGTCATCACATGCAAGATCTTTCTAACACTTGAACATAAACTGCTGGGACGTAACCTATAATTAACATATGTATCATATTTGTTACCTAATCACAGAACATTCCTGGCATTTTGGGTTGTAAAAGGGCTAGTATTAAAAACATGAATAATCATCAGTGTCCTTGTGGTGATTTGAGCGTGTCGTGCCGACATAACGTGACACTGACACAGTGCGTGAACAGCTGCTGCCTGAAGGGTTTCACCTCCACATGGACTCAGGGGAGGTGCCGTTGTCTTGTGCCTGGGGAATTATCAGAACCGTAGGCTGTTAGATGAGTGTAGGGATTGTTTCACATTGATGGGACTGACCTCACTGCGAGGGTTGCTATGGCAGCCTGCGGATGGAGTGACTGAGAACAAATGGGGTGTGTATTCCTGCTCATGGTGCTGGTATGGTGAAGGGGGCTGCTAATTGAGAGCACAGAAAGGGGGTTCTCCTAAACAATGGGAGGATTGTGCACTTGTTAACGCGTTTGAGGAACACCGCACACATACTGTATAGCTTATTCTGCATGGAGGCGTCCAGCCCCTGCACCCACACACTTCTCTGCACCACCTGTCAATCTCAGCACTCTCACTCAAGCAGGGGCAGTTGGTTTTTTGTTGCCACTGGGCTTGGCTCACGGTGGGGATGCCGGCACAGAGAAACATTTTCTTGAGTGAGTGAGTGAGGCCGACTATAGGACTAACCCATGAATCAGTGCTGCCAGCTCTCACACTAATCAGTTATATGCGTTTGTGTTTGTGTGTGTGTGTGTGCGTGTGCGCGTGTGTGCGCTGGGTTGTGCCTGGTGCTGCATCGTATGAGTAGTGGTGGGCTCTGCCTTGCAACAAATTCATTCTGACAGCAGGAACTAGATGCAGTGTGACCACTCCAAGCCCCCTCCCCCATATGAGCTGAACCCTGCATCAGGGTCATTATATAACTCCCCCCTGTCCCTTCACTCTCTCTGTGACACATTGGGTTTGTTGGCTGCAGTGTCAGGGGGTTAGAAGTTAAGCTATTGTCTTTTTTCATTCTATCAGTATCTCATCCTCTCTCAGTTTAGTTAACCTGTGAGCGCTACAACATGCGTGTGCACACATATTGCCGAAGCAGATATTTACATGTCCATCTCATGGAAGACGATACATTTGTCCTGCAGTTGGACGCTGATGGAGAAAAGGCTGCAACCATGTCCCACTCTGCGGTGAAGTGTTCTCTCTTAACTTTGACACATCTGTTTACAATCATGCACACTATGCTCTCTGTCTTTCTCTCTCACACACACACACACACACATACACTCAGACACACACACACACACACATGCATACGCTCTCCAGTTTCAGTATTGCTCAATTGCCATAGCAACAAGGATTGGCAAATGCCCCAAATATCTATGCTCAGCCAGTCAGTCATAAATAGCATCATCTACTAGTATGTATAAGAACACGTGTGTGTCTGCGCGTGCGCGTGTGTGCGCGCGTGTGTTGTAGACGACTTTTCTCAGAAGCGCATCCGGACTCCAGCCTCTGTTGAATTGGTTACCGGTTTGGTGACTCAGTGCGCACGACTTGTACGCAGAAGAAGAGGGGGAGCGAACCCATAACAAATCACGAAGACCGTGATGTATAATACAGAAGCCATGAAGCTGCTGAACGCCACAGACACGCTTTGATGCGCCTGTTCTTGCACGTTGGAATTACCCCCCCACACACCCTGCCGACATTTTGGAGACTCCAGTTTGTTTCCCAATCACACTGTGGCCATTATAACACGAGAGACGATGAGGAGAAATAATGTGCGCTCTATTTATGGGTTCGCGTAGACGTCACTGACGATCTCTCTCTCTCTCTCTCTCTCTCTCTCTCTCTCTCTCTCTCTCTCTCTCTCTCTCTCTCTCTCTCTTTCCTCCTCCTCCCGCTCTCTCTATCACACACAATCTCTCTCTCTCTCTCTCTCTCTCTCTCTCTCTCTCTCTCTCTCTCTCTCTCTCTCTCTTTCTCTCTCCTCACCTTCCCCTTCTCGTTTTTTTTGTTCCACCAGAGCATCTCTCTCCTTCTGCTCTCCCTCTTTTCTACACCGCCCACTCCTTCCCAACCATTGATCCAACCACTCACCACCGCCTTGCCGGCCCCTTCGCCTCATCGCATCGCCCCGCTGCGCTTTTCTGCATTTTCTTTTTTTTTTAATAGGCAGAGGAAAACACATATTTTGGACCAAATATATATATATAAAAAAAAAAGAAGAAAGCGAGAGACGCAAAAGAAAAACACCACCACCATGGCGACCACCGAGGATAAACCCGCTACCAAGGAGAAGACGTCCAGCTGGAAGGACTCCATCTACAACCCGAGGACCGGCGAGCTGCTGGGACGCACGGCCAGCAGCTGGGGTAAGGATCCCCGTCACACTGCACCCAATCAGGGGATGAGCGGATTCTTCATTTGGTCCCTCTTTTAAAAATCCATATCAAATCATTATAGATGTGTTTCTCTTCAACCTATATCTATACATTTATATATCTATCTATATATGTATAGATAGATATATATATATATTTATATGTGCGTGTGTGTTGGTGTGTGCAATACAATGACTGCCATGTAATGGATTAGCGGAGGGGCCATCACAGGCCTTCATGAAGGTGTAAAGGAGAAGCCTCTACCAAGAGGCTCACCAAGACGTATGATGCTATGAAAGGTGTGCGTGTGTGTGTGTGTGCGTGTACGTGTGCGTGCGCACCAGCCTCTGTTTAATCAGAAATAACCAGGTGTTGATGATGATGAGCATCTTCTTATTCATATTTATCATCTGTATTAATAGGATAACCAGGGAAATCACATGCTCGCGGTAGACCGCAGCTGATGATGAAACCCCCATCATTACCTAATCATCTGAGAAGAGAGGGCTCCAGCCTCCCCGAGCTGAATCCATGGCTGATACAGGCCACACATTTTTATGTAATGATCCCCCAGTAAATTCCAGAGCGAGGTAGAAGCACAGCACCCTCCCTCCAGCTGCCAGCTCCTATAGGCTAGCACACGGGGCCGTCAGGCTGCCTGGGCCCCTGCGCTGCTGTGCAGTAGGATGCTCCATTGCAGTTGCATGGCCGCCCACATTAGCATGCCTGTCAAGGTCAAATGGGATTCCACTCTCTCCTCTTTCTCTCTCTTTCACACACCAGGCAGGTGCATTGTGGGATACTGTTGAAGAGGAATGGGAGAGGGGGGGAGGGTTGTACAGCAAGAAGCTGAGGGGTCCATCCCTTTTTTTTTGCCTGTCAACTTAGAGGGCATCCATGCTGTGAGAGCCTGGATGGTGGTGAACCATTTTGACTCAGATCTTTCCATAGCTATGACCCCCTTTCTTGTTTCCCCTCCTCCTCTCCAGGATGGAGGAGGCAGCAGCTGCTCTGAGCGCTGCAGCATCTTCCCTCAAACTTACAGTGTTTTTAAAATGGAGCATCTCTTGCTGTGAATGCTGGCTCCACGTTTGTTAGCACCGAGCAGCATTTCCCCCCTTGTTCCAAAATGGTTTCTCTCAACGGGATAATACACTCAAATGACAGCTTTCTCCAGGCTGCAGCCGAGGAGCGATATAAGCACATCTGAAGGCATTTGTCCAAGCCTCAGTGAGGTTAAGGCTTGTAGTTAATTATACATGTCCCCTCTCTGCCTCCTTCCATCGTTATGTCTAATTTCTCCTTATTTTCTCCTTGTCTATCTCCAATCTTCCTCCAGGCCTCATCCTGCTGTTCTACCTGGTTTTCTACGCTTTCTTGGCCGGCATGTTCGCCCTGACCATGTGGGTGATGCTGCTCACTCTGGATGACTACGTGCCGAAGTACAGAGACCGCGTTCCCAATCCAGGTTAGTGTGTCTGGACGGTCAGTGTATGGGGGGGGGGGGCTGTAAGGTACTGTAACTGGCAGCATTTCTCTTTGAGCCATTCATTATTCATACTTGCACCAATGAGATGCTGTCACAATAATCTGCTACATTACAGCTGCTTTCTGCATCGACCTGTTTTGAAATCTCATCCTGTGAGATAACATGAGTGCAGCTGGACAGAGAATTGCTTGTGCATTAGTTTCTCTTGATGGAATCATTTACAATGTTTACTTTACTTTACGTGTCTGTTGCAGGGCTGGTGATTCGACCCAACTCTCTGGATATCGCATTCAACAAATCCGAACCGCTACAGTACTCTGGGTACGTCAAGCACCTGGAGTCCTTCCTGGAAAGTAAGTGCAAGTCTCCCCCGGAGCACGGATGAATAAACCCGGATAATAGCATTAATTCCACTCCCCACGCTATGAATCTCTATCTCTCTCTCTCAGGATATAACGAGACAGAGCAGGAGAAGAATGAGGAGTGCATTCAAGGAGAACATTTCCTGCAGGACGACACTGAGGAAATGACGAAGAAAGCTTGCCGCTTCAAGAGATCCTTCCTGAGCCTTTGCTCCGGCCTCTCTGACACCAACTTTGGATATTCCGAGGGAAAGCCGTGCGTGCTGCTGAAAATGAACAGGGTAACGCGCCGTTCCACTTTGACTGATCCGCGCTCCTGGTTGTCAGAAACCTAAGAGGTGTCTCACTTTGTTTAGTTTTCTCCCCTAAAATGTTCCACTCTTCCTGTCTCCTTCATAGATCATTGGCCTGAAGCCGCGCGGGAAGCCTTACATCAGCTGCGCAATAAAAGTAAAGCCGTTTGTCCTGACTATGCACGTGCCACTTGCTTGTATGTGTTTTTTTTTTTGTGTTTTTTATTTCTCTCATACAACAATCTCAAAGTCTCAATATTTTCCTCCTGTTCATCTTTCTTTCGTTTGTCCTTCTTTTTTTGTCTGTGTTTTCTTCTGTGTGATTTCTTTCTGCATGCTGTCTCTGATGGCCTTAGGGTAAGAGACATACAGTATGTAAATGGTGGAGGATTAAGGCCAGTAGGGGTGTAGGCACATTTCATTATGTTACATCATGCAGGTGTCTCTTAACTCATCTCAGTGTCATTTTTCAAGATGTTTTCCTCTAATCTGCGTTATTTTCAGCTTAAAATGTCCATTTTGCAGATTTAAGCCGAACACGACACGTTTTCCACTTGGTCGTTTAAACATCCTCAATAAACAGCAGAGTCATTGCTTTTCCTTTTGTTCCCACGTCCTGTCTCATGTGTTCTTGCAAATATGATATTAATGCAACCTAATGCATTTCTTTGAGGCCTCACACTTAAACAATTGTTCTCCTCCACAGAAAGACGATCCCGTACAAATGCATTATTTCCCAAGGGAAGGCCTTATTGATCAGATGTACTTCCCCTACTATGGCAAGAAAGCTCACGTAAGTACTCATGCCCCAGTCGGATCACGTCCGCTTACGTCGACACGTTGACACATTATTGACAGACGGCCTCCTCTTTCCCCCAACGCAGGAGAGCTACGTTCAGCCCCTGGTGGCCGTGAAGCTGCTACTCAACAAGGAGGACTACAACAAGGAGCTGACGGTGGAGTGCAAGGTGGAGGGATCCGACCTCAACAACAACGACGAAAGGGATAAGTTCCTGGGTCGGGTCATCTTCAGGATCAAGGTGTCCGAGTAACTGGAGAAGCAGAGGACGGCCGGTAGAAGGGAAACCGGTGGCAGAGGCTGCCCCTGTTTGATAAGGATTTATGTTTAAAGATTAAAAAGAAACACACAAAAAAAAGAAAGAAAAAGGAAGGAAGTGTCAAATGTGTCACAGAGACTGCATGTTGGGATGGGGCCGAAGCGTGGAATGCAGATAGTTTTGGCTACCGGTTGATACAGATTTATCGAACGTTGCTTTGCTGACATTTGTGACTCTTCTTTCCTTCAACATTCCTTGCTGACCTCCTCAAAGATTCCCAGAACAAGACACAGGCTCAGCTCCTCCCTATCCATCCATCCATCCATCCATCCATCCATCCATCCGTCCTTTCATTCCTCCACCCGTTGCACTGCTCATCCTCCACTCAGTTTATTTTTTGTTTTAGTATTGATGTGACTAGGTAACTTATTGCTGATACGACTTTATTTTCAGTGTTCTTTAGATTTGTTTCCTCCTCCCAGGAAAGGAGTAGTATTGTTTTCATCTCTCCGACCTGTATGAGCGGCTGTATCATCGCTGAGAGGATTTGGATCTTGCTGTATAGTGTAACTGAGAAAGTGGAGCGTTTCCGAAACACATCTCCAGAGTATTCACATTTATCACATCACACAGATTTCATAGGATCGTACCTTGATAATCAAGTATAGCCACTGTATCCCTGTATATTGAATTCCAATTACAAGAGTCCATTCCGACATATAAATACTTTGTGATCCTGACCATAGTTAGGGAATTATAGATAGATCTTTGTGTTGTGGCCTCCGTTGCCACAACCCAGTCTCGTGCTGTCTGTCCGTCTGTCTGTCTGCATGTCCGTCTGTCCGTCTGCCTGTCTTCCTGTTTACTCACCTCTCCACTGCAATAGCCGACATGTGCGTGAGCCCTCCAGGACTGAATCGAGTTGTCTCGCTTCACCTCTCAAGGTGCTGCGTGTTGTCGATGATGACTGAGGCCACACACACACACACACAAACACAAACACGCACACACACAGAAGGTACAGTGTAGAAATGCTCTTTAGGCGGAGAGGTGCTTGAGGAGGTTCACTGTAACTATGTACTGTATATCTTTACGTGATCTTTATATCTCTCTGGGTCTCAAAGATTGTTTGTTAGTTTTCTCTCTTCTTCAGCCTGTTGATCTGATTGTCTGCCAATCTATTACTCTTCAATGTATATATATAATACACTATCATATTTACTTAATTCACACTGTATTTTTGTCACAAAACACAATGTCTGTGCACTGTAAAGAAATCATTTAAGCAAAGATTTACAGGAAATTATCTTATTCAAAGCTATGTTTACACAGTCTTAAAGGGAACCCGCATTTGAAAGAACAACTTGTAACATCTCTTCAGGGTGCCTTAAGACCCGATGAAATAAATTGTGGAATAAAAGTGATTTTGAAGAAAAATTTGTCTACTTTTTCATTTCGGCCTAGAGCCTTTTTTGACAATGGTGGAAGAAGTATTCAGTCTCTCAAGTAATGTTTCAAACACTAGAATATTAAAATGAAAAAGTTTTAATTTACAAGATAAACTTTTATCACATAAATGATTTATGCGTTGAAGAAAATAAAAAAACAGTAAACAATCGTCTTTTTGACTTTTCTGTTTTCTTTTACTCAAGCAATCCAAAAATACCTATATCTGAAATTAAAGAAAATATAATAGACATGTGAATTAATCATTAATCATAAAAATACAATTTATACTGTTTATGTATAAATGTCATTTTTTTGTATTTAAACCTATAATCTTAGTTTGACACACTTTAGATTTTTGAAGATTTGGAAATGATAATACACACATTCATATCTAAATAAATACATATACCCGTCCATTTTCTCTACATCTCATCTCTGTGGTGGAATATTCCACCCGCGACCCATCTATATTATGGGTCCCGGGGGAATGGAGCAAATCCCAGTTATTTGTATGCGGGTGTAAAATGAGATTATCTAACACAAACGAATTTGAATTGAAAGCATGTTGTTTGAAGTGAGGAGGAACCAGGCGGGTTGAGTGAGATGGCTGTGATTGTGTTTCACTCCATCACATTCCCACCGTCACCACATCAGCACCAACCTGCAGCCACATGAGGGCACCACAAACAAGCCAGGAGGATTAAATGTGTGAGTGGTGCTGCCCGCAGGCCTGACAACAGTTAAACTAATGTGTCTATCAGAAGAAGAGATGGGATCTTATTGGCTGAACCCCTTTCTTATGTTGTTAATGGTTTCAAAACCACTTTTTTTTATTATTGAGATGTTTTCTGAGCCATAAACTGCAGCCTAATCACTGTGTCAATAGGGTTAAAATACCTGCACTGTTGCTGGTGGAGTGATTATATCACATGGGTAGTAAAAGAAGTCCGATCACACCTGTCAGCTCAGATTTGACTGCTCCTCCATCCAGCCAGCTCCCAGCGCACCCTGAGGCCGCAGCTCTGCTCTTCACTGTGAACAGCAGTGTGTACCCAACTCCTGCTCTACGTGAGATAATCTCTTGGGGTTTAGCTGACCCTAGAATCCACCTTAGTGCCTCCTAAGCTCTTACTGTCCTTGAGTTGGAAGGCTATAAACAAGTGGTGTCTGAGACAAAGGAAAATAAATATTTTCATCTGTCTGTTTTTTATTACTTTGGTCAGAAAGTGGGCAAAAATATACTGTAAATGTTGTAAATGTATTTAGTACCTAAATTCCGAGCTGGAAAAGGACCCTTGGGTCTCAGCGTATCCTCTACAATTACGTTGCAATGATTTGCTGGCCTCGATCAGTGGGTTTGGTTTCCCCTAATTTTTTAAATGCAACATTAAAATTGTCTTTTAATTTCTTCTACACAGTAAATAATTATCCCAGCTCGGTAGCTGCAGATTTTTCCTCAGATTCTATACTTGGCAGTAACACTGCAGAACCTGAGGGCCTCTGAAGCTGATTTAAGAAAAGAGGACTCAAGGATAACACTGGTTATCGCCTTATCAGCTAAGAGTTGAACTTGCCAATTTGTGGCGGCCTGTAGCACAGCCTGGCTTTAGTCAGCGCCCTGCAAGGGATTAACGCAGCTGATATTTTTAGGTTTTACTCCAAGATTTATCAACAGCACTTTCCTCCGTATAATAAAACAACCCTGTGTAATAAGACCCCAGCAAATAAAACCTAAACATTCATGACCACAGAAAAGAAACAGGTTTTAAAAGAAATATTTTAATTTATTCAAATGATTGAAGATTCAAGGAAATCCCTGCTTTACAATCTGACATTTCTATGTTAGCAATTCCTCTGATGTTATATTTACAAGTACATGTATCATATATGTTTATGTTGTATTAATAATAACTGTAAAAACTCAACTCTTGAAATTTAAAAACGATTAATTACCCTGAGACAAGTAAACAAGAATAAAAAGGATTTTTGAACAGCCCCAAGTCTCTAAAAAGTAAATTCAGGTTCACAACCACAGCAGTGGATTCTTTTTTTGTTCCTTTTTTTTTTCAGAATCTGGCTAGTTTGAGTTATTTATACTCATCTCAAACTAAGAACAAAAGCCCTGAAATATCAGTGTTTCAGGGCCGTGAACGGGGCATCCTGCACATTCCTGGTACAGGAACTTACTGTCCAATTCCTCTAAGTCTTCCACATCTTCCACATGCAGCAGTGACCTGCTGTTTCTGCTCTCCTTTCTCTCCCAGCATCCCGGGGCTACACAGTCTCCACTTCCTCACCGAGCTGAGCACCGACAGTAGAGGGACTCGGTGAAAAGGGGGATTCAGTATTTTTCATTTCCTTTTTCAAACAAATCCTACTTTTAATACTTACACATTCTTCTTTATCCCTGTGCATAGATAAATATATTTCTTTATATACAATACAAACAGATGCAACAATTTTTTTCATAGATTTTTATAAAACTAAAACGTCAAACCAAAGGAAACAATCACCTGGATGTAAATGCAGTGATCGTCCTTAATTAGAAGGTTTAGGATCACCACATATAAAATTAAAGGTGATGACTATTTCTGCCATGTGAGGTTAAAAAGCACTTTTTGTTGTAGAAACAGTGAGACCTTGTGGTTTTATCAATAGAGGGCAGGGGAGGGAGGGAGAGCGCTAAATAATACTATAACATTTACACAGTCCACTCGCAGATATTCAAACTGAGCAGTTTCATAGATGGAGGACTTTGCTTGTTCCAATTTGTTTAAAGATTAGTCCTGAATGCATCAGCATTGCTTATCATTCTATTGCAAATACTTTTAGCTTATATAGTATTTACTATGGTATTTCTGGAACCATGGCCTTTATCTTACTCCTCTAACACTAGTATTCTTTATCAAGAGGTTCCAAACTTACGTTTTTTAGAGTCTACATCATTAGAACTGCAAGAGAAGCTGTGAACCAGAAATAAAATGCTCATCATTGCATGTTCCATGTTTTACAGGACCTTGCCCTGGAAGCAGTAGATCTATAAATCAAGAGCATCCATTCAAGTCAGGGATGTTATTCTAAACGTGCCTGGCACTCGAATGTTTCATGAAACAGGATCCATCAATATTAGTGTGCACCGGGAGGAGAGAACAAACAAAATATAGAGCATTATGACTGGCAAGTGATACATCAAACACGTTGTTGTTGCTGCTCACAGCAATATACATGTGCCGGACTTCTTGTCGTCATCTCCACCTCCTCCACCCTCTTTCCTGTTGGGATCACTGAGCTCGGCAAATAGTCCAGTGTCAATCATTTCCTGCTGCCACTGGATGGGCACAGCGCCAGTGCTAAACTCCTTGAAGAATTTGTCGTCCTTGGCGTCAAACTCGATGCCCTTGATCTCCGAGAACTCTGCAATGTCGTCGGTGTCCTTGGCGTAGACGACGTTGGGCTTGGGTACCCAAGGAGGATCCACCAGCCCGGCCTCCAGGCGGGGGAAGTTGATGGACTTGAACCAGCTGTGCTTCCTGGGATCCTCCAGGTTGTTCCTAAAGAGAAGCAAAAAGAAATGTCTTCTCTGTCAGATTTGCAAGATTGAGATGTCGGATTTTATGAAAGAAGCACAAAGTGGAATAAAACCATATTATGCGTGGAAGTGAGTTTTCTGAGAAATAAACTACAAAATAAGAATTTCAATTCACTAAGCCATTATGAACAGCCATTAACACTATGTTTCTTGTTAAAGGCTATACAGAGTACAAGGAGCTCTTACTTCACGCCCAGGCGCTCATCCATTTTCTTCTTCAGGAACTGCTGGATGACGTCCTTGGTGGTGGCGTCAAAGCACTTGTGCTCCCACTTTGGCTCTTCATGTTGGATGCGACGCTGCACCTCCTCCTTCTCCACCTTTTCCTTTTTGGCCTCTGGGCCTTTGAAAGGTGTGTAGCCGGCCACCATCTCATAGATACTGACGCCCAGGGCCCACCAGTCCACTGACGTCCTGTACGGGGTTTTATTCAGGAGCTCAGGGGCCATGTATCCTCCGGTGCCAGCCTGAGGAAGGGAGAGGAGGTCAGGAGGGAAGACTGAAAATAGGGTTCACCTATAAATGTCGTTATAGTACATTTGAAGATGCTTGAATGCATAGTGTTGTGTGTATCTTTTGAAGATTTCAGATTCTCCATGCAGGATAAGGAAATAAACAGATTTATGTATAGTTCAGCAACACGAGCAATTCAAATAGTTCCTGTAAAGACATAGAAAATAGAGAGAGGAACTTGTGGAACAACAGACCTTTAAAGAACAACATTTGAGCTAAATGTGTTGCCTGGTTTACAAGAAACCTTAATCTAGTTTTCGCCATCTTTTTTCCTCTCTGGGCAACTCTGTCCCTGCTCCTCGGCTCCCCTCCCCCTCCCTGTGCCTCCCTGCATCTCCCTGTACGACCTCATCCGCAGCCTCGGAGCAGGAGCCTAATCTTAATGTTAAGCCTCCTACCTGTCAAGAGTCATATGTGTCTACACGCTGACAGAGTAGTCCAGCCTCCTGCATAAAGACTGTCCATTTCTGGATCTGATCGCCACCAGCAGAATTACACAACAGCCAAAACATGAACAATGCACACACATGCTGCGGACAGGCATAGAGCCTGGATCTTAATCTGGCAAGGACCCTGTTTAAAAGGTCTGTTTCAGGTGTGATTGGTAAAGATGAGGCGATATATAAACAGCAGGTATCATAAGAACTGAAGGATGCATCGTCCTTTTATAGCCAATTTGCTATAGTAAGATATTTAGTCTCTGCTACTGTTGTACTGATATAAAGTATGGTGTGATACGACTTGGCCAAGGATGTGACTGGACCGGCTGCCCTGACTGATTATAGTACAACTCCATTGACCAAACTTAAGCTTAAAGGCTATTAAAAGGTTTGTAGGCAATACCTTTTACTCTAATATATATTCCAACGAAAAATCTATTATGCGTTTGTTAATATACGAGTTAATCCGATCTTGGTTCATGCGAGGGACCCATCTCTAGATACTTTTCAGCTGGGCTGAAGTGACCTTGTTTGCAAACTGCCCAGCTAAACATACTCAGTGTAGGTTTTTTACCTGGATCTGTCAATCTAGTCGGGGACAGACTTGTGTAATGCTCACTAAGAGGATTTGGGGACCAAAGCCAGCCTAGCCTATAGAAGGTTAGCCCAGTCACTTTGGCTGGCTGAGGAGCATCAGAGTACTGGATAATGAGCTTACTGGGCCTTCACTGAGCTAAGAGCTTACTCTTTGATGCCACAAGGCCTAAGGAAACCCTGCAGCAAACTTTCTATCTTTTTTCAGGTCATCCATAGGTGAGCACAGGTATGTGATGTAATGTTGGAAGATAATGTTGCATAGATTAGGCTGGCGGATTTTAAAAGGTTGTGGTCATCCATTTTCTCCTTATTGAAGCAATGTTTGACCTTAGAGTCTACCTCAACGCACTCTCACAGTGATAAGGACTTGTGCTTTGCAAATTGTCATGTATCCTGCAGTTAGATGCAAGAACACCCTTGTGCAGCCAGTGTGGTTTCACATTAAACTGAACTCACTATTTCTCTCAAGGCAAAAAGAAGAATTACAAGGTTTGTGAAGAATTGTGGGAAGAAACTTCCGTACAACATTCTCAAGGTAACACCTTCACAACACTAACAAAATCTGTGCCTCCAAGTCACTGAGAGAAACGTTCATACACTTATCGAAACGCTTTATCAAACACTGGACCTCTGAGTTCTGTAGCAGAGCCCCTACATAGGTCCGTAGCCTATAAATGGCCATCGCATAATCTGACTGTTAAAGGATCAAATGAGTTATATAATGGATTCAGGGACGCTCTTTGCACAGATCTTTAAGCTTTCCAGTAATCCCTGTCCGGATTTAAAGCAAAAACCCCAACAAGATTGACAAACTGTCCAAGAACCTGAGTTCAGGTTTTACCCTTAGCCTCATTCTGTTGATAGATGAACAAAGACAGGAACCAGTGGTCTCTGTGCTCGTGCTCTTCTGTTCTGTTGCAGTTTGTGTGTGGATGTTTCTGGTCTTAAACGTAGTCCAGGCATACAGATGATGATTTGCCTAAGGTTTTTCAGTTGCACAGAATTGGGGTCGATTTTATAATTTCCCATTGGTCTAACAAGTCTAGCAATGATCCACGTTTGTTGTCTTTCAAAAGCCATTAGATGGTCGTGTGCGCATCTACTCACCATCTGAGTGACGGTCTTCCCTGGAACAATCTCGATGGCCAGGCCCAAATCTGAAAGTCGGCACTGGCCTACGCTGTCCAGCAACACGTTCTCCGGCTTCATATCACGATAAACGATATCCATCTCGTGCAGATGCAGGATGCCGGTGGTGATCTGCGCT
The DNA here is from genome assembly GCF_947347685.1 of Pleuronectes platessa. NCBI lineage: Eukaryota > Metazoa > Chordata > Actinopteri > Pleuronectiformes > Pleuronectidae > Pleuronectes > Pleuronectes platessa. The sequence goes on along the minus strand of NC_070638.1, from coordinate 15,816,073 downwards.
GTGTAGTGGATGATGCGCTTCATCTCGATGCCCTTGTCTACACCCTTGCCATCATAGCCTATGTTGTAAATGTGGTACTTGAGGTCTCCTCCATTCATCAGGGTCATGACAAGGCACAGGTGGGTCTTGCTGTCGTAAGCGTAGGACAAGTTGACCAGAAACAGACTGTTAACCTTCTCCAAGATCTTCTTCTCTAGCAGGGCCATCTTCTCGCCACCCTTCTTCTTCAGTCGCTTTTTATCCAGCTTCTTGCAGGCGTACATCTGGCCTGTGGTCTTCACCTGTACAGCGCATACCTTGAGGAAGACAAATTTGATAAAAAGGATTTTTTATTACCACTTGACAAGCTGTTCTCCTTATTGATTGATTAGAATCAATCCCACCAAGCATGGTACCACACTGACATGCTGATCGTAGCCTTTGCACAACACTGATCAGTAGTGACAACAGTGATTGGAATGAACATTTCTCTTAGGGAAACTGTACAATTAAAACAGGATCTTCAGTATAATGGCAGTAATATAAATTTGACTGATACTCTAAATCCTCAATCTACTATTACATCACATCTTTTAATATTGATATATTCAGAAAGTATCCCTATTTTAAACAATCAGATGCTGTTGTCAACTTAACTTGACCTTTGCCAGCTGTGTCCTGGCAACCTGTGTCCCTCATATCTTTCACCAAACCTTTATTTTTCTGGTATCAGTATGTCATTATGGAAAGAGATTATCAAAATAGCAATCATGTGGTTTGTATAACTTTGAACCACTGTACATGAGTGTTTCTCCTAAAGAAAACAGTATTGTACAATCACAATAGATTTAGACAACAGCAAAGCAGCAATTATCGATTTCTTACATAGCATTTATGACACAAGTAGCACAAGTTCTTCTGGGTTATATACATAGGCTTTTTTCTAAGAGCTTGATATATCTCATTCACAGGAACACTCCTTTTAGAGCTTGCAATTTACATAGTTACCTGAAGAGAAATTGGGACTTTTTCATTTGTTCCACATAAAGTTCATAATTTAAAACAGAGAACCAAATTTTTTTATTTTTTTCTCTTGATTTTCTGTTTGCTAGGTAGCTTGTGGCTGAATACCAGATCTCATCATGGTCACCTTGAGTTAAGGTAAATCCTCACGTATGCAACGTTGGACCACTTGTCCTACACTATCCTGTTGTAACACACCTGCGTTCCTACTTCAGGTTTTCCAAAGACACTGCGCAACTGTGATTTGCTCAACAAGAGCTTTATCATTACAATTTCAAAAGATACTGAATGCATATTGTCTTGCAATTTTAGCTTATGTTTAAAAAAATATAGATGTAATACACATTTTTTGAATTGGTGACACCATCCTCACCTGAGGAGACTCATCCAACCAAGGTCTATAGATTTGAAGATAGTATAGTTGCCATAACACATATTTCTACATAAATTTTTTGCATGCTTACCTCTCCAAAGCCTCCTTTTCCCAGAGTCCTGAACTCATAGAAGTATTTGTCACTGATGGGCTGTTTCTCAAACTCTTTCCACTGGAGGAATTTATCAAAGAATGGACTGACTTGGTAAGTGGAGAAGGGTTTGTCCTTCAGGTATCCTCTTACACCTTCCTGGACTTTGCCTTTCATCACCTCCTCAAAGGTGGCATCTGTCACAGAATTGCATTTGTCAGCGACTTCCCCGGTAAGAAAGGAGAGGTAGGACTTGGAATCAGCCTTGCAATACTTCTTGATGATGTTTTGGCGTGCCTTTTCCTTGACTGCACCTTCAGCCAGGTCCCAGTCATACAGCTCATCCAGGAATTCAGCAGCAAGCTTGAAATCAGGGGTACTTGAAAGGAACTCACGGAAATACTTTTTGCCAATAGGCTGCCTTTCGCAAAGCAACGTGAAGTCCTTCTCGATGGAGGTTCGTACTGTTTCACATTGCTCAGGCTTGGGGAGAGCTAAGCTGCGGCGCCGCTTTCTCATCTCCTTGTCATCACCACCCTGGGCTTTCAGGTAGGCCGTGTTAGCCACCAGGTTATCCAGTCCCCCCATGTCACACATCTTGGCGGCTGTATGTGGTCTGTCCCCCCTCAGAAACTGGAATCTTCAGTGGCTCCCCAGGGATACCCTCTTTCAATCGACGTGGCTTCTTTCAGAATCTGTGTGTCTGTGTGAGAGGGCAATTCTCTCCGAAGCCAGCGTGCAAATGAGCTCCTTCGCCCAACCTACCTGCAAACCTAAGACACACTGACACACCCAGTAATTACTCATTTAGAATTAAATACCAGGGAGGGATTTTGGCTTAAGGATCTTTGTGTGGCCTATTCAAGGATGCTGTGCACGTAAAGGGAATCATAAGCGGACTCTATCCTAAGAGGCTTTGTAGCCCTCTATATTTGTTCATGGTGTACAGTAGTCTCCCTCAGTGGTCCAATGTTTTGTTAGCTTTTCATTTCATGGTGAGATGAAGCAAGAGAAAAAGAGGCTGAAGATGCCGTGGGAAAAGCATGAGGCCTTTCAAAATAACTGTCATTGTACTTTCTGGAGAATCCTCTTCTGAAAGTTGTGAGAAACTAGTGACACAGTAATGCTTGGTCCCATAATTCCGTATAGTGATTCCTGGCTCTAGGACATGGCTGTATAAGCTCATGCATCTTCATGTCCCTCTCTGTCCTGTTCCCAGTCTCAACAGAACAGGTACTTCAGAGACCCTATAATCCCCTGTCTGCTTCGTTCTCTGACCTCATACTGTTTCATTGACCACACCTTTACAATGACAGCAACGTTGAACATTTAAGAAAATCTGCTGAACATTACAGAGTATTATTACCTCCACCGAGGAGGTCACAACAGACATTAGTCCGTCTGTCAGCAGGACTACGCAAAAACGTCACACATACTTGTAGCTTGGTGGAAGGGTTTGATGCGGGCCATGGAAGACCCCATTCAATTTTAGTTGTTGAGGATCTGATTAGGGGGTGGACACACTTTTTTAAACATTGCCAGATTGGGCAGAGGGATGTCTGCTATACTCTACTGTGACAAAGTTTACTTGTAATGTTAGGACTATCATTACAAGTATGTAAATGCTAAACAGGATGAATACATATATGATTTGTCAAACTCAAACGTTCTCCTCAGGGAATTTCAAAATGTTTTATTTATAATATAATCCAAAACACTGGCTAACACGCCGTTAAACAGCCATTTTACATTGAGTGTCCGTTTAATAGAGATGTGATAACACCTTTCTACACATTGCGTCTCCGTTTAATAGAGATGTGATAACACCTTTCTACACTTACTGCTATATGTTTTGGATTTGGAGAAGTAATGCATTCATGTCAATGGAGAAACATTAGGTACCCAGTGGGATGCTGTAAGGGATATCAGTAATGACAGAGTGCTTGGCTAGTATGAGATCACAATAGTTGCTTTCTCTACCATCAATTCACTTTTGCTCCATTTATCGACTAAGCAACAACACAAAATAAAAGATAATTTCCCCAAATTCCCCCGAAACATATATTTCATGTAACAAGCAACAATGTAGCATTGGTTATGAAAATCAAGAGTCACCACAGAGACTCAGGGGATCAGATCATAGTGGGAGCAAAGCCTCCTTCTAAGGGTTTAAGGATAAACAGCCCGAGGACGGAACTGGGACAGAACTGAAGACCTGTGATGGACCTGGTAACTAACAGCGATGCCACACACACACACACACACACACACACACACACACACACACACACACACACACACACACACACACACACACACACACACACACACACACACACACACACAAGAGGAAACCCAAACCTTTACAGACACACACAAATATGTTACATTTCCTTGTATGTGAATCCGCCGTCTCATTTTATTACAGCTGCATTCACTGTTGCAGAACATTTCTCAAACCATCCGGACCATCATCATTTTTCACTCGTGTAAAACGATGAATTGGTATTTTCTTTCCCCCATTGTCACTGTTGGCGGCCACCCTACGGCACAACTATGGTGATGTGGGCTAATTCAGAGCGATTAACCTCGGATAATATTAGCTAATCCTCTCTCAAATGGTCTCAAGCCGTCAGCGCCCTGCAGTAGGTCAGGGGCTTTGCTTGCCGTCAGAGAGCACCAGACTCAGCCCTTTGACTTACAAATGCCCACGCTGAATCCCACACATGGGGCAAAAGAGATGGACGTGGGCAAAATTTTGAAAAAAAAGAAAAAGGAACGACATCAACACAGCAATAACTGAAATTAGTTATAAATAATTCCTCAGTTAAATTTAGATTTTAGTTGGATTTGTGCCAAGAGTAAAAGTGAAGAACAGTTAATGGTTAAATTGTAGGAAAGGAGGAAGGGACATACGAGCAGTGAACAAGGACCTTTACCACAGATAAAGAGAGAGGCCTCTCGATCTACCTTGTTTAAAGAGAGCTGTTGTAAATCTACAATCCATCTTGTAAATGGATCACAGTGTCAGTAAAGTGCAGACGCCTCGTGACTGGATAAAAATAGGCCACAGGCTTCATCTTTGCCAGGTCAGGAGAGTCAGGGGTAAATGGAGAAATCACACATCAGAGTTTCACTTTTACGCTCCACTGGATCCCTGCTGAGCACTGAGACTGGCATCAAGGGTCCATCACAAATTAATACATTCATTCAAGAAAAAAGTATGGGAGGCACCAGATTTTTTTTTAAACTCATAAAAATAAGCAATTAGAGATATTTAGAAATGGAGCAGAGGTGCAGGCATACATACAAACATAAGAGCAGCAGGTGATCTTCTACGTCCCTGCTGTGATTTAGACGTATGATCTTTTCTGATTTTAGATGTTTGGTCTTTGAGCTGCCTGCTCCTTTAACCTTGGGAGGATTACGCTGGCCTGAGGAGGGAGTAAAGGTTAAGATGAACGGAGCATATCCTATTTTCCACATGGCCCACTACATGGTCTTTACGTGGTCTGACTATATCCTCTTATGGTCTCCCTTAAAGCTTTCAACAAAAAGAGGCAGTAGATGGAACACATTCACAGCACAGCAGTAGGCCACGATTACAAATCACTGGTGCACAGAGTAAAAGGCTCCATTTTAGAATCTGAACAACTGCAATGTGTGTGAAGGTCTGTGGTCTCTCTCAATCATAATGGTGTCGTGTCAAATGAGGTAAACAAGCTAATTAATCGACCATACATATTAATTCAAAACAACCACAAGTAAAAGGTTGGATGCAAGCAGCGGGAGGACTCTCAAAGTAGCACTTTACTTTACCAGGGTTTCTGCAGGTTTCAGCATGTTACATTTAGGATTTTTTAAGAATTTTTTAGGCCCTAATCAATCAAATTAAATATGAAGGAATATCAGAGTCATAGAACTTCTCACATTTCCCAATAACTGAAGATAGCATGAACCAGCCGAGTGGAGAATTACCCTGGAAACGCCACATTATCTTTAAAAGACAAAAGGAATCCATTGTCTGTCCCACAGCCGAGCTGAGGGCAGTCGTCAATTCCACATTGATCACAGACATTTTGCTTCAAAAAACGAATTTTAAAGTACAACGGGTCAATGAAGACCTGCCTAAAAGTACATGATATTTAAAGACTTTTCCAGACTTTTTAAGACCCTTTGATGGGCCGATACCAGGTGTGTAGTTGCTTGGTAGATGAAAAGGTGTCTTGTTGTGACTGCTTCTCATAAAGAGGACTTGCTCTCATAAAACAAGAGAATGAAGCAGACCAGGTGCTGAGGTGAAACCAGAGGAGTGTGAGCGGAGATAACGGCTTCAAAGTCCTTGTGGGTCAAAAAGGTCAGGGACCGACTGTTTTACTTGGTCTGAGGTGAAAATGCCACGGACCCTGCTGTGAAGAGAGGAAACAAACTCCAAACAGAGCTGGAGCACGACGACTCAAATGTGTAGCGAGTGTTTGGCAGGAAATAACCCCACTGCTGTCTCAAGCATCTAAGTTTCAGTAACAAGTGCACGGATATTTATCTGCAATGTTTATGTCAGAATCCAGTTTGATTTGTCTTAAATAAAAAAGACATATCTGCCAGCATACAGAGCATTTACCAGCGTAGAGCAAAGCAATGCAAGAGTCAGGCTAGTGATGATGTCAGTCTGAGCTCAGCGCAGGATGGACCATTAGCACTGGCAGCTTGTGCCCCCTAGGGGACTGTTTATTTTGCCATGTGCACTACACTCATAATCCCATCAAAATTCACTCACATTATCTGTGGCCTCCAGGAATCCAGATCCTGATGTAAGGGTAATGGATGGATGACAAATGCCAGAAATGCCTCCTAAACTGTGCTGGTATATTTTAAATACATCTTTTATGGCTCTTTAAAGCACTTTGTGACTCTTGCATGTGAAAACAGCAATAACAATAAACTTTATTTACTTCTATTTCATCAATGATTGTGTCTTAATGTTATTACAGCTGCATTAACAGTCCTAAAATATTTGATTCACCAATGTTTGGGCGTTTTTATAACTTTATAACTACAATAATAAGCAGAACATCAGGTTTGTAAAAATGTTATTATATACAGCCTGTATATCAAAATATATGTGAGAAGCTGTTAGAACAGATTCACTTTCACTGGCTTTTTAAATGAATCTATGTGATTTCGTTATTGTACTTATTTGCATTGTATTTATTGATTGTCTGTGTTGTCATCCACTGGTTGCAGTTATTAATGAACTGCTCCCCTGCCACATGGAATACAATTTTTAACTTTCATCGTGACTAGAGTAAACACTGTACGTGTTACTTACATGTAGCCCCACAGTAAAGCATCATATCGATCATTAAAAAAATTATACATTATCAAGTAATTATATGTTTGCCATTAGTTACCATGATTGTGTTTCCTCGAGACTCTGCTCAGAAATAGTTCAAGAATGACAGTAGCCACAGACAGTATAGCTGTATAACAACTTTTTTTCTTGAGAACTGAGAACTTACAATGTTCTTTACTGTAACTGGTATATTACAATGAGCAATAAATATAGTATACAATTTCCTGTTATATCTTCTGTTGGTCTTATTAATGTCTATTAAGTCAGAAAAAGTCATGGCACAGTAGAAATATAAATTGAACAAATCCCCCAAACAACCAATAACTTATACCTAACAATCATGTAAAAAATTAATTTGATACAGAAAAGTTGGATGGGAGAGGAATGTGTATGACATACAAATATAACACTAGCCCTGAAACAAACAGTTTTCTCGGTACAAAGAAACAGTACAAAGTCGAAATTGGACAGAAGGCTCAGACGTCCAGTATGCAGGATCGAGGGGGATCTCTTAAGAGACAAGGCGTCTGTCATGTCGCACCACCATGGTACGACAGGATAGAGGACCTCTTGTATTAATATGTCACCTGAAGGCCACCGTAGATTTTTAAACACAGTATGATAGGCTGACAAAGGGAGGGGGAAGGAGAGGTCAGGGCTGCAATGTGCAACTTCACCTTTAGACGCCACTGAATCCAACTCAACCTTCAGGTAGGTGTCATGTGTTAGTCTCCGTACTGTTGTCTCCTTTACCAATTACTCAGTGCACAACTCTGCAACAGTGTCGTTCCCCCCCCCCCCCCCCCACAGTACCTAATTTCCTCACTGACTGGTATCGGGGGCAGCCTCAGGTTCAGGGCTGAGGTCAGGATCCACACCACAGCAAGAGTTTTGGTCAAAGCCAATGAGGCCATGATGACATTCTTCCTCCGAACTAGACGTCCGGTTTGTTTCTGGGCTTTCCGAGGAGACCTGTCTGCCCCGTTGCTCCTCCAGCCTCAGCCTCCTGCGGCTGATCTTCTTCTGCAGCTGCAGCTTGCTGGTGAAGAAGATCTCGCGCCAGCCCTCCTCGAGAGCCAGAGACTCCACGTCAACTGGAACCGTGTTGCAGCGCCGCCGCACCGCCTGCTCCCAAAACTCCTCTGACCCACATAGCTGGTGAGCAAAATAAGAACAAGAACAAAAGACATGATTTTGATGGAATAAAGAATACACACTTCTTTAGATAAAAAATGTGCAGGAATGAAACCTCAAATAATAGACTTTCTTATCTCAGGACACAATTTACTTCTGCTAGCATTTGTTTTGTGTCTCAATAAACTCACCTTCTTGAACCTATGTGAAGTTCGTGCAAGCTGACCCACATCCTCTAGTTCAAGATAATTTATTATCCGCAGAAGCAGGGAGTCGGGCAGCTTGTCCAGATAATCAAAATGGCCTTGGCACAAAGCTTTGGCGTACTGAAGGATTGGACGGCCGAAAACCAAACTGACCTCACCTGGGAAGAAACTCGTTATTTTAGCTGTCATTCTTACACAAGGATTTGATCTGTTCTGACATAAATAAAACACAAGGCTACAAATATAATCGGAATATAGACCACTATAAACCTCAAACACTGAATAATAAAAAGCATTGATTTCTGTACATTTCTATTGCAAACAGAACTTGCTTAAATGATTTAGAATATCCATGTCATAGGAAAAGCTAATAACATTACCAGTCTGTTCATTATTAATCTACAGCCATGGACAGATGCAGGGATGTAAGTGAAAACACGTCTCCGACTGTTCCCTGAGGTCCTTACTATGCAGCCAGGTGTTGTCCAGGAACTGCTGGTGAGACTCCCTCAGCTCCCCAGGCTTGGCGTACCTGTCCACAGCTCGCAGGGATATCGTCCACCATCTCCATTTCACCTGGAAATGACAAGTCCACGTTTATAGTCAGAAATAATTGAACAAGCTATGGAAAACCCACAGCAGCCCAACAGTGCTGTGAAAATAAATCCACACGAAAGACCAGTTAGCATACTCAATGGGATTAGTTATCATTATAGGAGGTTGTCCTTATTGTAATGACTGGAAAAGGACATGTTGCACCATGTCAACATATTGCCCTGAAGATACCCACTGTAGCTGGAACCACAACAGTGTGTGGGTGTGGGTGTGTGTGTGTGTACTTGTACTTCTTTCTTTGTGACGACCATTTTGAGTTCTTTCAACGCGAGAACATTTTGGCCAGTCCTCACTTTGTCAAAGGCCTGTTGGAGGGCTTGCTTTTAAGGGTTAGGCTAAATATTCCATCGTGATGGTTAAGATTACGACAAGGGGCCAGTCCAGTTTAATATATAACTAATTAGTCATAAAGGTCAGGGATGAGATTTTGGTTTGACTGTCCACAATGAATGAGAGTCAGTGCACAGTGACCTAACAGGAATAGTGGTGTGTGTGGTGTGTGGGTGTGTGGGTGATGTTTGGTCTGTGGTGTGTGGTGTGTGTGTGTGGTGGGTGTTTGTGTGTGTGTTTGTGTGGTGGGTGTTTGTGTGTGTGTGTGTGTGTGTGTGTGTGTGTGTGTGTGTGTGTACGAGTTCTATCCTCCCACATAAAGTCAAGCTAACCAAGTTCACGCTAACGTTAACCCTGCTATGATCGTAGCAAGTCGAGCTAACGTCAGGTGAGTTACAGTGTAAACGTCATCCAGTGGCGCCACGTCCGCTGCACCAGATATAACAAATCAGGTGTTTCCCTCCATCAGTACTCACATCGGACTTGTTCACAGTGAGATAGTAGAAGTTCTTGTTGGGAGCAGGTCCTCGGCCACAGACTTCCAGCAGAGGATCCGTGAGAAGGGACGCCATGTTGAAGTCCGGGCGTTGTCATGGCAACACGGCGTTTCTCAGCCAAGAAGTCGGAAAGAAAGTTGGCCTCTTCTTTATCAGGTCAAATTTAAATCACACAAATAAGAGTGTGTTAAAAACACAACTGAGAAGCTTTTGAATTAATGTCCATGTTTTCGTGAAATAACTTCTATATATAAATTGAAGATAGGGGAATACAATTGTTTATTAACTACACTATAAACGTAATGCAGAGGATTACAGTGCTTTTTCAAAATATGATAATCTTGAAGGATTAGTTTGAGTTATATACTCAGTTTCTGGCATAGTGTTAAACTTTATATTCTTAATTCTACCTTCTTTAATAGAAATTGCATTAAGAAGATATAGATAACAGCTATATTAAGGTAACTTTCATTGAAAACATTCTAAAAAAATAACTTTCATAAAGGGAATCGATTAGTTTTTTTATCATTCTGAATGATTAAGAAGGTCACTTTAATAACAAGATATACAAAGTCATCAGTGTAGTTAAAAATCTTTTAATTTATTTATACATATATTTATATATGTACACATTTACTTAACTATTCTTGTAAAGACAAGAAACACAAATGTATTGTTAGTCATTGGTGGCACAGTTAAGACCTGATTCCTCCAGAGACAGAGGAGGAACCAGTTAAGTAGTAATCCATAAATGAACCTGTTCTTTTCCTTTGCCTCATTTAAAGCAAACTGAGAGGAGACCAATGTTTCTCCTCATCCTGTTCCTCTTTCCAAAAGCTTTTCAATCAGAAGGCAAAGAAGAAGACTGATCATCACAGGATTGTGGTGAATACAACATAACGTACATCCCATAAGTGTCTTATCTTCAAATGTTGCACTTGTTTTTGTCTCAACAAAAAGGGAAGAAACACCCACAACCCTGACGCTTCCCCCCCCCCCCCCCCCCCCCAAAAAAAATCTGCTCCTCTGACATCTTCAAACAGCAGCAGAGAGAACACTGAATAATCGTATCAATGTTTTAGAGGAATAAGTAGCAGGGCAAAGAAATACTCATCTCAGCTTCTGGGCTTCATTCCCTGTGTTTGTGCTTCATTCCCTGTGTTTGTGCCTGTCCACATTCCCTGGTGGGCAGAGCATGTGATGCCTCTGCTACCTTCAAATTAAAATAGCCGTCCCATTTTTTCACAATTTCATTCATATCTAAAAGGATGTCTAATATAATAGTCCAGGATTGCTTTGAGTCATATGAAGCTCTCTGAATCGGTAAGTTAATAAAAAAAGGACAGTTTTGCACTTTAATGCCAATATAGTAGCAATTATGCTAAAATAACAGATATAAATCCCTTTTTGATGATAAAATGCTCAGATCCTCATTGCTGCTTCAAACAACAAATCATGGATTTGGATGGAACCCTGTTAATTATCTTTAAAGTGTATACCCTTACATAGCTTGTAGTGGTTTTTGTCTTCCACAAGGTGTGTGTATACTCACCTTTTTTAACTCTGTTATACGTTACAACTACTTAATTGCGATTACAAATGATATGCACAGAGCTTACAGTCATAAACAAAAATAAAAAAAAGCATATAATGTATATAGTCCAAACAATAAACCCAGCAGAACAGTCCATTAGGCTTCAATATAGTCCTTTGTACTCCTTCATAGTGTTGTAAACGTTTTTATGAGTCTTTTTTAAAGAAATGTACTGCCACTATTGGTGTGGAACGGTGAGTTGAGTATGTGCTGCATGCTGCCCTCTGGTGGCGAGATCCTTGGGGTGTGCTACAGGAAAGGATTGGTGGACGAACCTCCTAAAGGAAATGCCCCTGGAGCTCCCGCCTGAAATAAGATTTAAAAAAACATAAATGTTATAAGAAAATGATGACTTACAATCAGTTGCTATGAATAAAGAAACTTTTCATTGAAATGTGTCAGTTCAATCGTTTTCTTATGTTGATAAAGTTGCTTTACACAGTCTCGTTCTTTCATTTTCTCCTTTAACATTCTTGAAAAAGTTGTGAAAACAAAAGATCATGCATGCTCACCATGAAGGGGTTATTGGACATGCCAGGGCCAGCCATGGGCTGCCCAAAGGGCGTCATGGAGGGCTTGTTCTGACTGTAGCCTGGGAATGCAGGGCCTAGGGGGGACGGAGGAAGACGGATTTGTAACAGGTTGGTTGTGTGCTCTCCAGCAGTTCAGTAAAGTGTAATGAGAATCTGTATTTTTCTTGTATTTCATTGCAACTTTATCTATCAACATAGATAAACAGTCATTTTACAGCAATTTATATTGAGTAATACTTATTATTTTCTATTTGAATGTAAAGAGAAATAAAATCGAGGGAATCAAGGGGTCAGCTTGCATTCAGGTGTGAACAGAGCCTTCTGAGGTCAGTTTTTTTCCATTTTTTTATTTGTGCTTTGTACAGAGCAGGGCCCCAAGGCTGTCTACCGTAAATTTAAACTTGTAACACTGTGCAGTAGCTGCCACTGAAAGGTCACACTTTAAATTTACTGCAGCCAGACTGAAAAGCATTTCTCAGTGCAGAGGATCATTGTCTAGATAAAAAAAAAATGTCATGCGGGGGAGAAGCAGATGATTTCAAATCACTGACAGCTAATGCACAGGTTGAACATGGTATGAGAACAGAGGGCTGTGGGAGGCCACTAACCATTTGACTGAGGGTGGTAGGCCCCCGGTTGAGGGTAAGGGATGGGGGCCTGGCCGGGGAATTGCTGCTGGAAGTTTCCACTGAAACTGGTCGGGAGGCAGTAGGAAGACGCATTCCCAAAGCCGGCGGGCATGCTCATAGAGCCAGGACCAAACGAAGCTACGAGACACACAGAGAATGTGTGTACAGTGAATGCATGCGCACACACACACAAGATACACACAAATACACACAAGGAGTACATTCTAAATACCATGGCAAATCACAAGGCAACATGTCAATGTAACTAAGTTACATTAAAGCAACAGAAATCTCTGAGAAATAAAGCTTGTCTTATTGAAAAAAACTAATTTATGCACACCCACACACACACACCCCCCCACACACCTGCAGCTGGAGCTCTGCCATTGGCCTGGAAAGGGTTGGTGGCCATCTCCGGGGCAACAGCTGCAGCAACAAAGGGATTTGTGGCTGGATGAAATAAAGGAGGAAGTAACAAAATGAGCCTTGGAACTAAATGAGTAAATGTTTTCATTGCATTCACATTACACGTTCGGAGTATTAATTATAACCACCTCCAAAGCCAGGCTGCAGTGTGGGTAACACAGGTGCATTCTGGGCTGGCGATGAACCAAGCACCGGTCCAAAAATGTTCCTGTGAAGACAAAACCCAGATTAAATGTTTTTACATCCTTGATAAACATGCAGTACTTTAATAAATGATTCACTGACACTTTTCAGTGGAATTTGTTGAGTGGATTGGAGAGTTTTAGTTGTAATTTAGGTTCATGCACAAGTTATATATTCAAACACCATCTCGCCCTGTGAATAATATTCTGAAACACTGTGCATTCAGTTACTCCAATCAATCTAGTGTCTGCACATTAGATGCAGAGGACCCACATGAGGGAAATAAACTGTCTCTGATGAACTGTCTCTCACCCACTGCCTGAGGACACAGAGGAGCTGAGCTTGTTGTCTAACTCAGCCAGAGCAGCATAGCGGTCCTCTGAGCCACTCCCTGTGTGGCACTGAATAGGGATGGCCCTAGACACTGATGGGATTGGCACACCTCCGCCTATCGACAGTTAGAAAAAAAAAAGAAACTCTATCAGAGCCGTAAACACAAACACACTCAAATAATAGAAAGAGCAAATAACTGATGACTTAGAGAAAATGTATTTTGTAACATACTGTATTTATCTGAGGTCTAGATCCAAGGTTCCGAACTAAATGTCCACTGACTGTCTCCCATCACAGTATTTCAGAATAATTTTTTTTTCAAAGTGATTCAAGCTGAAAAGATGAAAGCAAAAACCTCTAGATTTCTTAATTGCTCTTAAAACCTTTAAAATATCCATGGGAATGTGATCCAATCAACTTTTCAACAGTTATTTAGCTAAAGAAGTATTGATGACCAGTACATGCTTGGAGTATCAGTACAGGGTTTCTCGATACAGAGGGGTGGTTCCCCAGTGGACACTGTGGAAACAAAATGGATACAAAAAATACCAGGCTGAGGGTGAGTGTGTGTGGAGAAGGTGGAGTGAAGACGATGGGAGGGGGGGGTACCTGATGAAAAGGACTTTGAGGGGGGTGACGTGCTCAGATGGGATGGAATTTCAGTGTTTCCAAATGCATCAAAGTTGGCAAAGTTGGTGTCTGAATTACCCTGAGGTGCTGCAGCCACACACAAGGAAAAATTACCACAGGCAATGGATGTGGAAATAAAAACAATGAGAGGACAACGCATGGGATGATGAGAAACCAAAGAGCACATACTGCTAAATAATACTACTGATCTATATTAGTCTGAGTGAAATTTTGAGCGTTTTGGGACCTTTGAGAGAAATATTTTCTTACCTGACTGGCTTGGAAAATGTGCAAAGTTGGCAAAGTTTGTAGAGCTGGCATTTTGAGTGGGTGGAGCAGCGAAGATGTCTCCTCCCAGATCTGAGAGCAGATCAAACTTCTTCTCCTGAGCGGCACTATGAGCTTGCGAACGACTTAGCCCTGGAGACTGGGCAGCAATAGAAGTATAAATAAAGGTTTCTGAACTTCTGTCCAACCAATTTCCCCCCAAAATATTAAAGGTGATATTAAATGGGCAGTTAAAAAAGGCTCATTGGACACTCATCTTACCTGGCGCAGAGGTGTCTTGTTGAGCTGCAGGGCTTTGAGGGGTTTCACTTCCGGGGTGCTGCCAGTGCTGCTGGCCGAGGAGCCGGACACAGAGCCCTGGACGCTTGCTACTGCTCTTGCCTGGTCTGGAGGAACATACCTGGATGTTCAGGAAAGAGCATCAGCACAAATGTACAAACATACTTAATCAATAAAAGATCAGGCTTTTGTGACATGATCTCACTAGAGCGCCTTTCAGACTCTGCATTTTCTCGGTGGTATTACGAGCCGAAGCAGTGTGAATGTGTTGTAAACAAAATCACATGATCTCCGCAGCAGAATTACTACGTTACTTCCTGGCCCTGCACCCAGCGGCACCACCCCTCGCCTGAAGAATGTAAAGGATTTGTTACTGTGAACACGCCTGTGCAAAGAACCTCCTGCTGCATGAGTGAAACGCAAACCGCAGAAAAGTCTGGAGCATTGGGACGGACGGGTCCTGTCTGAAATCGCCTACGGTGAATTGCTTTTAAGATACACACTTTTTGTGTATTTATATTGATTTAGCTTATGCTAAAAGTTTCAATTGATCAAATTGTACCTTCCTTTAAAAATACAGTGTTTAAAAGTTGTGCTTTTTTCCCTCCAACACTGCTCTAACAGGAAAGTGACACGCGAGCATAAAGAGTCCCTATGAAGAGCACGCTATCAAACTGAAAACATATGGTTAACCAAGTCCATAACTGCTAAATGGTTTTTGGCAGATGTGACACTTTGCTCTCAGAACTCCTTCCCGCTGCATCACAGCTAAATCGTAACAGACCAACTCAACTGAATGAAAAGATTTGAGCATCTTTTTAGTACCGGTTAGGAATGTGTTACCTTTCCAACTGAATTACTTAAAGTAATGTGCACCCAAGTAAAAATAGGACTTCAATAAACCATATAGCCGATAATACAATGTGTCTCCATAGTATGAAGAACTGGAATAAGTGCAGTCATGAATGCTGATCGTGATTGACTTAAGTTACATTGGGTTTTACTTTTGACAAAACTTATCTATAAAACAAACAAAAATATGTTACCATCTTTTCTTCTCGTATTTTTCCTGAAGGAACTCTTTTACTTTCTGTGGTTCTCGGAAATCTGGAACAACTGATGTCCTGTCGTCATAGAGGCCTAACCAGATGTGTTTACAGACCTACAGGGGGGCAAAGGAATGAGGAGAGTGGGTGGTAAGGAAGAGATTGGGGTGGGGGTGGTAGAGAGAGGTGAGAGAAAGTGAAGGGGAAGGGGGGAGGGGATGACAAGAAATTTGAGAGAGAAAAAGGGGAGAGAGGTATGCCAATAAAGTTGACTAAGCAGGACTGAAAAATGCCAAGATGCAAATTCTGAATAAAATACAGACAGCTGTGAAAATAATGTTTCTCAAAGAGTAATTTCTCGGTAAAGTGTTCGTGATACCTCATTGCTGTGTTTTTGTAGGAACTCAATTTCCTGCTGTGTAAATGTGGTCATAGAGATGGACTTCACTCTGTGTGGAGGGTTCAGTCCTCGCCTGTAGGTAGAGGAGGCAAATGTTAGCTAGAAAACAAGAGAAGCAGGACGAGACACAGTGATCCTCATATGCCATAAAACAGGTGAACAAAAATCCGTTTACATGTTCTTTTCAGAGAGAATACATGTATGACAAATTCATGTTTGGGGCACAGCCATTGTCTGCTAATACGAGCATTTCACAGACATATCTGAAATAAACATCAACCAACAGAAACATTGACAGTCACAAGTTTTTAGGAGGAATCTACATGGGACATATGTGAATTAATTTACCTCCAACAAAAATAAAACACTAAAATGATTTAAAGTGTCTCAACAAAAACTCACATTATAGGTCATGGAGGTTGGATTTACTAAGGGGCTGTTGTGTTACACCGAATTACTTAGATTAACCTAATAAACGGATCGGGGGAAATTAAAACCAAATCTCTACAGATTATTCTTGTCTTTTTTAATTACAGTTGTTAAACACTATTGGAAATGTAGTGTTCTATACCATGAGCTACATACTTGCATGTTTAGCAAACAACCAACAAGTGTTATTTCACTATATGGCAGATTGATTAGGTCAGAACTGCGGTTGAGAAAGAAAACCCCTTCCTATCAGGGTTAGTGCCAAAACAGGATGTGGGCAACTAAGAAACAGATTGAAATAAAGTGCCCTGGTCTGATGAGATCAACACACACCTGCCTCTGGAGTAGAGGATAAAATGAATTTAGATGAGTAACGAGAAATCCAGCAGGAGAACCTTCTGTAATCTGTAACAGGAAAAAGGCTGAAAATGTGCTGGAGCGACCAGTGGAGATAATGTGGTAGGGTTTAAAAAGTGCTGTAAGATGTGTAAAGCTGATAAAGACCATTTAGAACTTAGGCTGGAACTGTTACCAAATGTGTTTCTATTAATACAAACTTTAAGAAGGTGAATACTCTTATTATAAATTTGGTTTAAATTATACTCAATTGTGTGATGTTTAAGGTGCACATTTGTGGATCAGTGTCAAAAGGCCAATTTAATGCACTGTGATCTAATGTGGCAAAACAATACAATAAGGAGAAAGCTCCAGTGGGATATTAACACTTTCTTATAAGCACTGTTAGGGAATTCATAAGCTAAAACTTGTGCAATAACTTTAGTTTCTTAAAACATGTGTAACATACTCATGGCAAGATCAGCAGAATCGTTACCCTCCATGTGATCAACTGAGCGGACGTGAGTCATGAGGATATTGCATCAATCAGATTCCTTGCCTAAATCCTGGTTATGATTTCACAACAATCTGCGTTTCTTAGGAAGAAGTGGTTTCATCAGAGGCCAGCTACAGCGTGAGCCTCTGCTCCCGCCTCTCAACTACCACACCACACTGAAGATAAAAAGTGTTACAGAAAAAAACTAAATACACTGTTAATTAGAAACATCAGTCGAAATCCAAAATAACCGACAAAACCTGAACCGGAAGTTTTTATTTAGAATCGTATGTGCTTGTATGTATTGTGACTTTCAATTCTAAGATCCTTGCTCTGCTTGACATTCCTGCGATGACTGTGTGCTGGCAGAAGCATTTCAAAGGGCCATTGTGGTTTTAACTAGCTAAATAGTTGCAAATGCCCGCCACCATCCCAGCCACATCACAATTAGACACTTGTTTTCAATCAATGCTCTAAAATGATAAAGATTTGGTTGAAAGCGAGAAGCATGGGGCCTTGTTAGGGGCTTCCTGCTTATGGTGTCATTGCAGTCCCCTGTACATAGCGGATCAAAGACATCGAGAGGGATCTCACAAGATCGCCATTGCTGCGGACAAATGTAATCAGCCGTTCTCTCTCTCTCAGCACTGGGTCCCACACAATTTGCAACACCACTGCACACTGGAAAATGAAACCTGTGGCCCTGTGGGGTCAGACCAAATTAGACATCTTGTAGTTGCTGTCTGTGACCAGCCCAGTGCACACAACTGTGCAATAGTCATGCTGTGTAAATACGCATGAAGATATGCCACACCTCTCAGGTGGATCTGGTCAAACGAAGAAGGGCTCACTTGGACGAACAGAGAAATCAACCGCCGAGTGCTTTAAAAAGTCTTACATCTTTTCCCCCTCAAATCAAAAAGGAGCAAAAACATTAGTGTTTCATTTACGATTTAGTTCAATACACTTCCAGAGAGTAGCCCCACCCTGCCACTGCTTATCTGGAGGTGTGTGTGCGTGGGTGTTTGCAAAGCGCCTTTCCAGTTAAAGTTCAAACAGGAGGTCCCCCAGTGACGTGTTGTTTTGAAACAAGGTGAACAAATACTTAACAGGACGGTATATGAGGCTGACCTCGACCACACAGGCAACAACACGACTGAGACGCACACTGACAGAAGCTGTGTAAATATCTTGAAACCCTGATAATAGGTGAGGAGAAAGGGGATCGTGTCGGTTGATGGAGGGTTCGATGAGAGTAGAAGTGATGTGGCCTCCACACTCATCTGTAGTCCCAGTGACCTCCAGCCCCATCACCAGGACACCATGAGGGGACACAGACTGGAGGCTTCTGCGGGGGCTCCACACCTCACTAACACACTTCATGTTGGTTTTTCCCTTCAATGTTTCACCCGTCTGTGGGAGATCTTATCGCACCGAGGTCAAAACTGTAAACAAAGCGAACTGCTGACCTCGCGGAGCCCAGCCCAGCGGCCTGGGGCTGAACCGGCTGCTGGGTCTACCTGTCCCGACTCGAACGATAGCTAACGAGCTAACGGTACCGCAGGGTCAGAAATGGACCGGGATTATTCCGTGAAGCGACAGCGGCGCCTTGTCGCTCCCCGGCGGACACGGCGAGAGACACATGCGACTCTTTACCCCAGGTTGTAACTCACAGGATGCCGGAGCAGGTGGTGCAGACGAAGGAGCCCACCGTCATGTTGACATAGGTCGGGCCGCGCTGGTCGCAGTCGAAGCATTTCCTATTCGCGGGCAGGCTGGTCATTTCCCGGAGCATCTTCAGATGAGTCTCCTCCTGCTTTCGCTTCGCGCTCGTCGCCATGGCCGAACACAGCGGGCCGAGAACACCAGGGGGGTAGGGAAAGTCTTGGTCGAGGTACCCGGGGAAGGGAGGGTGTCTTCTGGGCAGACTTGCTGCGGTGGTGACCAGACACCTTCTATCACAGAGAACTGACTGCTTCTTCTACTGGGAGAAAGCGAGGGGCAGTGCAGCTCCAGACTCTTGCGCCACCTGTTGGTCTGGAGTGATAGCTCGAATTTTGAGTGTAAATTATTGTCGTAATTTTTTTTTTTCTTTAATTGAAGACATTTGACTGACTATTTGGGGTCCTAATCCAATTTTACTTTTAATAAAACACCTCACACAACTAGAAACACGTCAATGTTATTTTAATTAAAAGAACAAACAGCATATACAGACATTTTGTTAAAAAACAAAATAAAATATGATCTGTGTATACCAAGTCTTTTCAAAATAAAGCAAAATGATCTTCTTGTGGATTTAAACATCTCACCATCTCTTTTTTCACACGTGATACCACATTAGTGCATGTTTTAAAATTCTGGTCCCTTCCTTGGCATCCTTTGCAGAACAGGTGCTCATTGAATATCTAGTGATGAGACATCCCCCTGTCTCCAGTTTTGGCTTCGGGGAAGTCCTCCGTGACAGTGACCACACTGTTCTCTTTCATTGCTGTCTGCCGCCTGCTCTGGCTTTTCAGGAAACTTCTGGATCCACTGAGGCTCTGCTCAGTGAACTACATTGTCGCAAACACTGCTGTTCACACAAGATCAGATTATTGTAATGTCCGCGGAGGTAATTCTCCCATGGAGTGTCATGAGTCTTGAAGTCAGTGTCTTGCAAGATGCTGGTTCTGGCTTCTTCTAACTGAGTGGAAACTAAAAGGGCACTTGGAAAAGCACATAATCCGACATAAGCGTAAACTGAAACATTTGTACTTTAAATTAAAACTGGCGCTGGATTTCCCTTAGCCCAGGAATGTAGCATGATAGTATTTTAGTATAGTATAAAACCGATTTGCGAACAGTCTGTAAACTTGGAAAATAATTGTTGGAGAGATCTGGACATGGAGATGAATGAAAAATGTCCTTCCTTTGTCTGTGGGGACAAGCGGCAGCATTCTTATGATTTCTTTGGTCTTTTTCTGTTGCTTTTTGAAGATTCTGCCGCTTCCACAGGCTGGAGGAAGAGAGACAGAGAAACTATTCAGACAGGGCCACACAGCGGATATAAAACCACTGAAAAGTTTGTCTGGAATATGAATCATGATTAATCCAAACATTGTAATAGTCATTTTAACTTATAACATGTACTCATCGGTTTTCAAGTCTCGAATTAAAATAACATTTTTATAGATGATCATTATGGTCACCTTCTCCCTCTTTCGGGTAACTCTAAAGAAGTCCTCCATTTGGGTTTGCCTGCTACGTCCTGCTGCTGTTTCCTTTTTCCGGTCCTCTCGCTTGCTTTCCCGTGTCTGACGGAACTTTTCCATTCGACGACGCACCCTCTCCACCCTAAAAATATGAATACTTACTATTCATTCTAGTCTGGGACGGACAGAGAAGCATGAAAAAGTGGAAGCTGGGTTTGCGGGAAAAAATGTGATGTGCACGTACTTTACATGTTTGACGTGACAGAGAAACCCAACCAAGGCTTCCTCGTCTGGCTCCATCCAGACCAGTTCAGGGGCTTCAGTCTCTGGTGCATCCAAAAATATCTTGCGTGCTTCTTTGTACTTCCAGAAATGTGGAACAGGATGAGTCTGAAGGGAAGCAGGTATTAGTATCTCTTTAGATCTTAATTTTATTGGCAAAGCAATGCACAGAAAGAACAACAAAGACAACTGAAAGTCCATTGAGTACCTCTCTGTTGATATGCAAGACCACATTCTCGATGGTACGGTGCTTCTGGATCAGTGTCAGAGCTCTTCTGGGACCCAAACCGGTTATCTTGTCACAGTAGTCACAGCCCAACAAAATGCAGAGGTCAACAAACTGCGGGAAAATAAGAAAAAGAAGGAAAGTCAAAGTACCCATTTGTGTAGAGTGCTTCCACGAGGTATGATGTTATATTCATCTCAAAAAAGGTTTCGGTCTCACCTCTTCATGACTGATTTTGAGTTTTTCTAACAGCTTGGATAAAGAATATTCAGTTACGTCACTGTAAAGAATTAGAAATGCAAAAATAGTGTTAAAATCAATTAGGAAACAACCCAGTACATCCTTCAATTCAGTGAAGAGATTCGATTTTTCTATCAAGATCTAAAAGGCATGAAGGTAAAAGTATTAACCAACCTAAATGTCTACCACGTGCAAAGATAAATTGCCAACATCAACGTGCAATGGACAGTAGCTACCTGTCCTTCTTGGCGTTCAGCTGGCGAATTACAGTATTGGCTCCAAACGGCAGCGTGTCCATGTCCTCTGATGCCACCGCGTCCACAGTCCCGTCTCTCACCAGCCAGGCGCACAGTGCCTCAGCGTCCCCTGGAGCCTGGAGCCCATCAGAGAACAAGAGAGGGGGTAAAAATGAAAGTGCCAGACAGAAAGACAGAGAAGAAAAGATAAACATGAATGAATATATACTGTATAGTCTATGTTTAACAGATAATACCTGGATGGACGGTACTCCAAGAAGCTTCAGGAGATGGAGGCAATCCTTGGTCTGGGCAGATGCTTCATTTAGCAAAAAAGTTTCAAAGTTTAGTTAAAATAATATTTGCAGTTCACATGACATAACTCAGAACTGTAGGGAGAACTGCGACCAAGATTAAAGCACTTTTATACCTGTTCCTGAGCAGTTGGAGAATTTTCGACCAGAGGCTTCAGCTCGCTTCTCAAGCTGCAGGAAAGACAGGCGCTTGAATCAGTTGGGTCACTCTAATCCATCTGCATCACTCTACAGGTGCATCTGTGATACTGAACTGTATAATCACTTCCTTCTTTTTTAAACTTTCTTCTGACAACACTTTAAAGACGACCAGTTCAATTGGTCGTGTGCGCACAGAGAAGAACTCAGATAAATCTCTCTCAGACCAGTAACCCTCTTACACACATAAGGTGGATATGTTCAGTATAAGGTTGGGTTTAAAAAATACAGTGTCGCTTACAACAGGTGTTTTTTCCTCAGGAGGCTTTCCGTCAAACACAAAGACGGGTTTAATGTCGTGCTCCAGGAAGGTGAGTGTGCGGAAGAATAGACCTGTCAGTGGGCTAGAGAGAAATAGTGTTTTTTTTACACAGAATGAGCAGATAAGTATTACATTATTTTATAGAATGTTTCTAATATTGACAACAGCTCCACAGAAGCTTAAGAAGAGTGGACCATCCAGGAGCTCACCTTAGTGTTGGTGTCGCTGCACGAAACTGGTTCACAACAATCGAGGTATCCAGAGCGATTACTTTTCCTGTGGAGTGGAGCATATCATCAGCATCATAAGCACACACTTTTCATTAGGGATAAGTGGATTGTTAATTAAATCTATTCATGCTCATCGTGTCCGCCTGAATGTTGACACTCAGGAACGCTCCTCAAATAGATCTATACTCTGAAATACTCTTTCATACCACTGGACCCCACTGTATTTCAGGGGGAAATATTAATATGTAGGGATCCGTCTAGTACATAAATACAAAACTATGGTCACAATGCTTCATTTACAAGGCAGCAGTTCAAATGACTTGAGCTCTTGTATCTTCTTACAATGATTGTAGCCGCAGTATAAAGTTCTTAATTGCATTATTTTAAAACCAGTATCAAGAGTATTCATGCGTAGTGGGTCTTTTCAAAGAGTTTCGATGTTTTAGATTCTGTTTCATTACTGTTATTATTATGAACGAAGCATATCGAGGCGATGTTGACGTGAACTTATTTCAGTAGGTTCTCATCTAAAGCTGATTATGATTTGTACGTAAAATCTATCAAAAGTCAAGCGTATGAAGTTATTATCTGAAATAGAAGCAGGAAGTAGGAAGAAGCAGACGCTAAATACAGCAACACTATACTATTGTGCAGTCCTTAAACAAACAAGCTTTCAATAAAGTAGTGGCAACATTTTACTGTTAAAACGATACTAATTAGGTTTGGTTTCAAACAGCATAATTACCCTGAATATCTCTGTTAGCCCACGAAGCTATCAAGTGGCTGTATGCTAACGTTAGCAATTAGCCACAAGCACCGTGGAGCATCACGTAATATATATAATGACCCGTAGTAAGTAAAAGCCAACCATTGGCAAGTACTACAGCAATCAGAATGAGAAAATATGTTTCAAGTGATTTGTGGTGATTTCTTTCCTGAAACAATTCCATGCAAACGTTTATGCCACCAGTCTGTGGGGTGTAATTTGTAGACGGTCCCTAAAACAGACAGCAGCCAGGACGATGATTTACGAGCTTTTCTCGCACAGATATCGATAGGAGCAACATGTCACTGTGATTTTTGTTGATACGGTGTCCTATGCTGTCCTCAACAAACTACAGCCGTAATGAAATGCAATTGGGTTGATGAAGCTGATTGCGGGGTAAATGAAAACCGAATATCCAGCGAATATCGAACCTGCGGCTGACTTTTACCCGCTACAAACCGTGCTGATGAAACAACAGACGGGAACGTGTTACCTGTGTAGTCACTGATATCTTTGTGAGAAATGGCAGAAGGAGCATCGAGGCGAATTAAATCTGCCAGTTTCGTGATGCCCATCGTGTCGCACCACTGTTTTCCCCTGTTAGCAACACTTCCGGTGGACGAAGATGTAAACAACGGTCAGATATGAGGTTTCATCAGTTTCATTCTCTGGATGATGTTTGTTTTATAAACGACTTCCTGTCGGAGCTTCAGCCGCAACTATCTGCGTTTAAAGGGGGCTGGAGCAGCTTCCGTTGTTGCACATGAGCCAACACAACAGCAGGGGGCAGTGTTGTACAGAGACATGGGTCAACATCCATCATTTATTACAGCAAAAATATTTACAATGAATGTGCTCTTATATTACAAAGAAAGTAAACAATAATAACTTAAAACTCCAGCTTCTTGTGATAAGTACAGAAAATGAAAAAAAATAACACAACGCTCTTCAAAAATAATGACATCAATATCTCATATACATATTCGTCTGTTACACATGACCTTACATTAGCTCTAAGATTTACATCACACTGTATGATGATAAAACCACAAAGTCCATGCTCTTGTTTTTTTTAGTCTTGTAGGTAACTTAGTGGAAAACAAGGAGAGGTCAAATTCTAAGGAAAAACAAAGTCGAAACTTTATAAACAGAATGGAAATACATAATTAATACACTGATAACTACCACCTCCAGTACCATGCCCTGAAGTTCTGCTGCCACTTCATAAAGCTCAGATGACAATCTCTGGGCATGGCATGGCCACAGAGATGAATAATAAATAATGATTTCCAAGACTACAACGTTGCAACATTAGGCTATTCAAGTACTGTACACAAATGTTTTGGATAACAAGAAGGTCATGGGGCATTCAGGGTCAACGTTATGGCACCTCTAGATCTAGACATTTTATTTTGACACTTTGAGAATCATAACTTTTTTGTCCAAATTGATGAACTTCAGGTCACGTGTGAGGTTTGGTCATGTGAACTCGGGGCTTGGTTCCCAAAATACTTGTTCCAATCTAATCCTTCTTATCCTAAAAAGACTCATGTCTGTTTGTTTGTTAACTGATTGGTTGGATTGTCTGTTTTTTAACAAGATTATAGAAAAACTACTGAATGGATTTGCGTGAAAGTTGATGGGGGGGGGATGGGATAATGTCAGAAAAACTTTTTACATGTGACGCAGATCCAGGGATATTTTTCCCACTTTTTTTTTACAAGTGTGAGATAGAGATTTTTAATATATATTTTCACTGGTTTCAGAATAATTCATGAAGCTTGATGAACATTTTTTGGGAGCATATTTAGGAAACTAATATCTATGAGTGTGTGCAATTTGTTGCATCTTGAATTCAAGGGGATTGTTGGGCCTTGGCAGAGGTATGTTCTCTACTGAGTGCATACTACTCTCACAAAGATCATAAGCATCACTGTAACACCTGTGGTTGCAGTATAAAGGGTTTATCAAGTTGAGATGTTGCCCATCACTTTCCACAAAATCTCAAATAAATCGGTAAAGGTTTTTAATTTCTGACATTTAGTTTCTCTTAAACACGCGTGAACATCATAGATGTTCAGATCATCATCTTCATATTCAGGGGTTGACATTCTCTTCAGCAAACAACAGTGTTGTAACAAAGTATCTCTTACTACATCAGAGCAGATGCGAACATTTTGGAGACTGTCAGTTGTTGTGTCATTGTCCTGGGTTTTACTTGTCGTTTACCAGTTTATACGGGAGTGAAATACAGAGACTTTACACTTTAAAGTAAAGTTTGTTCCCTGTGCTGTGGCAACAGTTGGTAGATACAGTCCAGCATTGTAACATTTTGTAACATTGAGTAGATATAGTAAACATTGTTACATGTGCTGGCTCAGGTTTTATCTTGTCAGTGCTCAGCTGGAATTTCAACATGGATTTTGCTATACAAACATACAGGGTTGTGGTTTGGGACATTACCAATGTTTATAAAGTTTCCTGTGGTTACCTTTAAATTCTAGGAGCCCCCCTTGTTTTAATGGCTTCCAGTGTTTTGGGAGGCTCACCCTTGTTCTACCTCAGCGACGGAACCAGATCCAGGTGTTTATGAGCCAGAACGCCACAGTAGCAGAGTAGAGGATCACCTCTCGCTTGGAGCGCTCTTTGTTTTCTTCCTCAAGAAGCTGCAGACGCCGGTTCAGCTTCACAATCTGATGATCATACAAACATAAAGAAGTTTTCTCAGTGTACAAGTGATGTTGCTGTGTCCATGCTGGAGCTGGGTGAGATATGATTAAGTTTCTATCTATGATTGACGTTATTTAGGATTTCATTTAAATTCCAAGTATAACACGATACAAATTTTTCATGGGACTATCTGTTCTCAGATCAATTTATAATAAACCGCACAAATACAAGAGAAAATGCCAACTGTCACTGATCTGCCAGTGTTCCGCCAAAGCAGCCCGTCATGGGGTTCATCAGCGTACCAACACTGTTTGCACCCTCACAGTTGTAAACATTAGACCTAACACAACATGAGAACATTTTCACAATGGAAAAATTACCGACACCAAAGGCGTAGGGAAGGACAGGAAGGACATGTCACCTAAAGCAGACATTTCAGCCCATGAGACGAATTACCTGTCGTCGTAGTGAGGAGGCATCCACTAAGCCAGACTCATCAGAGTTTATATCCAGGGCCAAGTCCAGGTGTGTCCTTTAGAGATAAACATATTTCAGTTAAAGTTATCTCAACTTCATGAATTTTCACCACAGTAAGCAGCTCTTTTTTTCTGAGAAACTTTGTGATCACAGCGAGTTCAGAGAATTTCACAAAGAACAGACACCTGCGGTGGCTGTCATCCAGGACCTCAAGGACCTGCTGGTACGCCCGGCGTGTTGTTGACTGGATGTAAGACAGGACCCCAGCAGCTGTGAACAGGTTGATGCTTGCATCCTCGGGGGAACAGAGGGGGGGACATAAGCGGACTGGGGGAACAGAGGGGGACGGGCTGATGCTGGCAGAGAAGTGAGTGGGGGCAGAAAGATACAGAAATTAGATATTTTCTTAAACTAACCAAGAGTGAAGGGAAAAATAACAGACAATAACTTCTGAATGGAACTTAACAGCTCAGATGTAGAGGTTTTCTTACCTTATATCACTTCTGCTGGCCTGAACGCTATGGCGGCCAGATATGTGCTCACTCGCACTACGTTCCCTTCGAGAACGAGCATGAATGCGGCCCTGTGACTGATACAAACATTTAAAATGTCAGAATCAGGTTAAATGTTAAGTAACTCCATGTCATAGCAGGATTAGTGACACACATTGTGCTGCACAATCATCTAGAACAAGTTAAGCAGATTTTCTGGATTCTTAAATGCTGAATACCTTTCCACCTAAAGGTGCTTTTTATATGATACTATAAAGCAAAGAGGTCAAGAATTAACCTAATTTGAGGACACATCAATTTAGTACATATAACAAGGCCTATTTGGATTATATACATTTTTGTTCATCTTCAAAACAACTTTCTGCTCTGTAGGGTTTACACACACCTCCACATAAACTGATGAATTTCTAAATGTTATTATGTCTACAATATTTTAATGGTAAAACTTACAGATGTGATTAATTAGTGAAATTACAGAACAATACTATATAATATACATTTTGTAGTAGTGCACCACAATTTGCTCAAGTACAGTCAATTAAAGCAATTATATGGCAATGAGAAGTATAAAGAACATTGTTAAGAAACCTTGACGTGAGCCTTACCGTCTGGCTGGGAGTGCTCTGTGAGGAGGCAGTTTGCTCGGTCTCCATAGAGTCCAGTGACTGCTCTGTGAGGGTGAGGACACGCGGAGGGGTCTTCATGCTCAGGAGGTCCACAGGAGGGATGGACTGAATCAGGTCTAAATCTCTTGGACGAGAATATCGAGGGTCATCATTGTCACCTGTGAATGAAGTGACAAGGACAGGCGATCACAGTTCCAGCTTTCAATGGGTGATAGTGGCTCAGTTGAGTGCTTGTTCTGGGTTCAGTATTTCTCCCAGCACCAGGTCAAAATGCATTTTAGTTAGTATGCTGATATGGAGCTAAAATGTCCAGAACATTTATGTGCTTTATCCAGCACATTATATGGTGATGCATACATGGCACAAACTGTGTTCCTACTATGGAACCTGTTACTGATGTCCTGTCTTTGGTCCTCACCTGCAACAATAATCCTCTCAGGAACCTGCATCATGGTTGTTTGAGTGAGCATGGGTGGCTCAAGCGGAAAGGACCCTCTCTGGTGCTCTGAGGCCACCTTCAGCGTGTCAGGGATCCGCATGCGCTGGCTGATGCCTTCTGTGTACTCCAGTTCATAGTGGATGCGGTTTATCTCAGCCGCCTCTGCAGAGGGGGGGCCGAAGGTTGGCACACTCATCCAGCCTGTGAATGGGAGGATGTGGAAAAACACTTGAAATAGAGTAGAGATGGTGCTGTCACAGTGGCAGGGGTAAACAAATCATCACAATAAGCTCATAAGTGTGAGATCTGCAGGTTTGCAGTGTCTCTGGTTTTAAGATTTCACTAATCCAAACAAAGTAGTGTAACTGTGTTTAATTTAAATGTAATAATATGGCGAATGTATTATTTTCCAAACGGCTCAGTGGCAGGTGGTGCTTTCCACATGACGATCTCTGGCTCGTGTTGTAGGGCACGTCCCCTAAATAACCGAGTAAGCCTGAGGACAGGAGGTTTGTGGAGCAGCAGCCGAAGCAAGTCATTCACACAAGAAAGAACAATACGTTGTATTGCATTAAATTACATAACTCGACATGAGGAGAGGCAGGTGTTGTCGCGTGGCTATAATGTCCCTGAATGAAATCCCACAGACAGAGGACGCCACGTCTAAGCATGTACGTTAGCTAATATCAAGCTAATGTTACTAGGCTGGTGTCTGAGAAGCGTTAGCTGCTACGATTAGCAGATGTTGACTTTACCATAACACGTTAGCTAGGCTGTCTGTAGCAGCAGGCGGGCGCTAACCCCAGCTATTTATGGCTTCGCTCGGCTTTAGCTTCTGCGGCTACTTACCGGTAGGGTTTTAACAGCAGGGTTTAAAATGGCATGTGTCAAAAGGTCGTTTATTCTGTAAAATTAGCGGCATTAACCGGGAAGTAGGACGAGCGACACGGAAACACGCACCGCTCAGGGCCAGTGAGGAGCTTCTGCCAACACACACCCCGTCTGTCTGGAGGGGCGGAGGTTATGAGCTACGTAGTCAGTAAAAGCGAGGGACACCCCACAGGGACCGCTCGGGTTAAGAAACGAGCGCACATAAATGAAACGCTGAAACGAGTTTAAATAAACCTTTATTGATCACACTTGCACGTGTCGAACAATCTGACAATAAAACAAACTTTGCGGTTAACGTACTTTGCGGTTACTGTTTCATGGCCTTTTTGTTGTTACAGGATTTAACCCTTTTAAATACTCTTTAAGATCATCATGGAAAACAGATCTGACAGATTTTTGACTAGAACATTTGCATTTGTAACCTATATAGATTTTTGCAAAGATAATTAATGCATTTATGATTTAAAAAAAGCTTCTTCCTCAATGTTTCAGTCATAGCTCAAGAACCCAAATATACCATGTTCATAAAATAAATTTAAATCTTTGTAGAAAGTTCAATACTACGTTTTTAGAATAAGGACAATGCTGTGTTGTTCCACAGCAGTTAATGTAATTGAAATAATTATTACAAAACCAAACAAAGATATTACATTAAATGTTTTGGTTTATGTTTTTACATTTATTATATATATTATCCATTATTTTTATTTAAATATGTGCTTGTTGTGAAGCACGTTGTAAATGTGATTTGAAAAGTGCAATATAAATAAAGTTTATTGATTTTATTATTAAATTGGTAACAATTCGGTGGGAAATATCAGTAGCTGCAAACACATGAAGAAGAAATCTTGAGTTGGAGGCGCCTCATCGGAGGTGTCACTTTGGAAATACAACTCCCACAATCCTAACTTGTGCGACAGCACCGCGCATGCGTCGTGCGTCTGGGCCATTATTTTGTCCTCCTCAAGCTTCAAATGAACAACAGGCGAAGCGTTCCTTGAAATGAATTAAATATTAATACGCGGAAGGAGCTTTCTTTCCTCCTCGGTCACCACCGCGGACATTCATGGAGTCTCTCGGTCAGTAGCTCGCCGTGTCGCCGGGCTGTTCGCTCCTCGGTCGGACTCGAGGCCGAAAACAGTGCTCGGAGTGACAGCCCCGTTAAAGGCAGCAGATTGGGTGTTTATCTGGTTGACTAGCCACCTAGCTAGCTCCGGAGACCGCTAGGAAGGGGAGGAAGAGCCCGAGAGGAGCAGCAGGACACTTGAGGAGACAGGAGAGCTGTGGCTGACCCTGTCCCAACCTGCCGAGGGGATGGCTCACCTTCGAGACATGCAGAACCAGGTACACTAACCCTCTTTATACTGTCACCTCCCTTCCTCTGCTCCCAGACAGGGCGAGCCCCCATCACCGTCAGCTTTGCTATGAGGTGGGGGTCTGAGGCATCATGTGAACATCCTTCTCATTACCAACATGAATTCATTGAACTGTTCTATCTTCCTGCCATTGTCAGCATCAACATTTGAAAAACACTTAATGACAAACTGTATGTTTCATAGCATCATACATTTAAAGAGCCTCCATTGCTTTTGAGTTACAGTTGTCACATGCAGCTGATGCTATATGTCACAAGCAGCTATATATATATATATATATATATATTTATATATTGTGTGTGTGCTTCATACTCAGTGTAATCACGACTGATTTCCTGCTGGTATAGAGAGAGAAAAGCACTTAACTTTCAAGTGTAATGCCTCTTGCATTACATCTCAGCACATTGGATGGAGAGTCCACATAATTATATGAGTAATTATATGGACTCTTGACTGAATCATGAGCATTGACACAGATAGGAAAGGTTAATCATCCAACATCTTTATATATCAGCAGTGGACTACAATTAAATGTAGGACAACCGCTATATCTAATTCCCAATTCAAAGTAAACTTTATATCAAGCAATCATATGTGAACCAAGTTGTTTCTGTGCTGTTTACATTTTCAGCAACACTCACATACAAATCATACTACAAGGGATGTCATCATGATATGCCTTCTTTGCTGTCCCTGATCCAGAATACCCGGTTGGACCCTGAGGAGTACTTCACCAAGCAAGAGCGGATTGGGAAGGGCTCCTTTGGAGAGGTCTACAAAGGCATCAACAACCGCACAAAGGAAGTGGTGGCGATTAAAATCATAGACCTGGAGGAGGCTGAGGACGAGATCGAGGACATCCAGCAGGAGATCACAGTGCTGAGCCAGTGTGACAGTCCTTTTGTTACCAAGTATTATGGATCATACCTGAAGGTGAGTTGATAACACAAGTTCTGGAGCAACACATGCGCAGGTTATCACAGTTACAACATGAAGAGACACACACACAGTGCTGTACAAGTCTTTAATCATATATATTTTTTTCGTCTCAGGGGACCAAGTTGTGGATTATCATGGAATATTTAGGCGGAGGATCTGCTTTGGATCTGGTACGAGGCTTCTTCCTTTATTTGCTGCTTACAATGTTTTGCACAACGTTTACAGTGGTAGAAGCTAAATCTGACTTGCTCTTGTAATTCTCTCCTGGTATATTGTGTGCCTTTATCCCTCTAGCTCCGTCCAGGGCCTCTTGAAGAAACGTACATTGCAACAATACTGAGGGAAATACTAAAGGGTCTTGAGTATCTGCACTCTGAGAGGAAGATTCACAGAGATATTAAAGGTAATAAGCACTCTCTTCATGCATTGAGAACTGTACAGAAGTTACAAAACATACACAAAGCAAACATTCAGATGGAAATAGTCACCAGCTGTCTCCTCTTTATCATCAGTTAATATATCGTTTTACAGTCTCGTCCTTGTACAAAGCCTTAATTCAGAGCTAATTTGAAGTTTGCAGTATTAAGAATAGAGAGACTTGTACTTTAAAATGCTGTGATTCTGCATCCTGTATCAGCAAGTACAGTTCATGCTGCACTAAAGGCTGACTGAGCAGTCGCATG
Organism: Pleuronectes platessa; assembly: GCF_947347685.1. Taxonomy (NCBI): domain Eukaryota; kingdom Metazoa; phylum Chordata; class Actinopteri; order Pleuronectiformes; family Pleuronectidae; genus Pleuronectes; species Pleuronectes platessa. Next base: position 15,784,309 of record NC_070638.1, on the reverse strand, counting down.
AAGGAATGATCAAAGCTGCTGAGAAACAGTATGCACATCCAGTTTTCACCAGATGCTGGACACACAGAATACGTCCACACATAGAGATATGCTAAGAAGATGTAAAACAATACATTAACACCATCTGTGAGTTGAAACATAGTGAAGTTGGGCTCAAATTTGACAAAAAAGATAATTTGATGTTGTTAAATATTAGAGAATCACAAAAGTAATGCTGTCAAGTTGGCAGATCTACAAATATTAAAACAGTGTGTGGTGTATTATCCATAGAGAGTGAATGTGGTGTTTGCTACAATGAAAGTAGAGAGAGGACTTTGTCATGTGTGTGTATGTATGTATCTATCTATGTATGTATGTATGTATGTATATATATATATAGAAGAATTCTGAGTCCATCTTTTCATCCATCTGCTACATGTAATGTTCTGAAAGCGGCTGGTTACATTTCGACAACATTTCATGAAGGATTTTCAGAAATTACACTTGATTGGCCTTAAAGCAACAACAAGGAGTTTTGAACTTGTTAGGTAACAGTCTTATTATTGCAGCCTCTTTATGACTTACAACAACAAATGAGACAATCAGGGAGAACAGACTTTGTCCACAGAGATGCCAAAATCAATGAAAATGAAAAGTTCCTTGTAGGAGATTTAATAAGCAACAGCACTTTAAATACTGTTTATCATCCAATTATGTTATAATCCCAAATGGGACTACATTGTTCATGAGCGCTGACAAGTTTATTGATGCTGTGTGTTTAGCAAATCTAATGAACCACGCACAGAAAACAAGCCTGTACTGATTCTTATTTGTTCTTGCCTTTTGACTTTTATCCTTTCTTTGTCTGCCCTTCTCCAAGCTGCCAATGTGCTCTTGTCGGAGCAGGGCGAAGTGAAGCTGGCAGATTTCGGGGTGGCAGGACAGCTGACAGACACCCAGATTAAAAGGAACACGTTTGTGGGCACACCTTTCTGGATGGCTCCGGAGGTTATCAAACAGTCGGCTTACGACTTCAAGGTGAGGCCCCAGTGGACAAGAGACGACAGACGGTTTAACTGTACTTTGCTTAGGTTGTTAAAAGATGATGCCAAGTTCATAATACAAGACTTGCTGACTTGCGATCAGGAGTCACGCAGTCATTGAGAGTTCATGCTACATGCAGACTGTCAGTAGGGGGTCACACACTACACAATAGTTCATCAGGAGAAACCCCCGACTAATAAGTCTGGTCTCTCAAGTACTTTTGATCAAGAAAACACATGTGAGGAGAGACGAGTCCGACCGATCCCTCTGCTTTACAGTGACATCCTGCCTTTTTTGACACATTGTTTGTTTTCTTCAATCACAGACATGTGCAGTGTAAAAGGTCAGGGGGCATCTCATCAGTACATTTACCTTCACCCCGTCCAAGTCTAGTCAGAGTCTGTGATGTGCCGGCAAGCCCCTCAAGTCACGTCTTCAGAGATTTCACACAGAGCGATTGGCGACAGCCGATTAAATGATGATTTGCCCCCGATGTGGGGCTTTTGTCAGTGAGTGGAAAATCTGGATAAAAATGATCAAAGCTTTTCACTTTGGTAGAACATCAGGTGATAATGTTTTGTCATTGGTGGTGGCACTGAAGGTTTTTTTTTACGCATGGGGTAGAATGATTTGATACACATTTTAACTTCTATATTTTAAGGTCCTTTCACAATATCCAGTGTATATGAGCTCACACCTAACTATCAGATTTTCTCTCCCACTTAGGCGGACATCTGGTCCTTGGGCATCACTGCCATTGAGTTGGCCAAAGGAGAACCTCCCAACTCTGACCTACACCCCATGAGGGTTCTCTTCCTCATCCCCAAAAACACCCCTCCCACCCTGGATGGGCCTTACAGCAAACCTTTCAAAGAGTTTGTGGAGGCTTGTCTAAATAAAGACCCACGTTTTGTAAGTACAAATTGGTCAGGCGTTCTGACGTGTTTGTTTGGGCTTAATTAAATTAGAAAATTGGAAATTTATTCCAGATTTGCACTGCTGTTCTGGTGTAAGGCCTACCACACCTTTTGTGATTAGATAAGCTTGTCCAAGCTTTAATTGGAATTAGAATTTCTTATGTACTTTTCCAAATATTCAAACAGGATCAAAATCATATTTTCTAGTAACGTGCTAATATGTTCTTCGCTTATGATGTAAAAACTAGACAGCTGATTCCAGCTAGTTCTTCTTCCAGTCATAGAACCTACTGATAACACTCTCACTGAGTGTTCATTCTTCTCTATTCTTCCTTCTCGGCAGAGGCCAACCGCCAAAGAGCTTGTGAAGCACAAGTTCATCACACGTTACACCAAGAAGACGGCCTACCTGACAGAGCTGATTGACCGCTACCGACGCTGGAAGTCAGAGGGACACGGGGAGGAATCCAGCTCTGATGACTCAGATATGTGAGTGTCGAGTAACATACATTCTATATACATCCACACTTTTTCAAGTATCTGTTCACACACAAGCAGTTATGACCTTCTCTCTATTCATGTAGACAGGAGGAAAAAACATTCTTGGTCATGTGATTTCTTCACATTTGGTCAAAATGTTCTCTATCTGAATTTTGGTGGTCCAAGGTCAAGTCCACTGTGACCTCACAAAACGTGTTTTTGGTCATAACAAAGTTCAAACCTTAACTGTGACACAACCCAAATGTCTAACCTGAAATTATGACATGACAACAGTTCCGTGTGACATTATAATGTGACTTTATGGCCATTGTTAAACTCAAAAAACATAAGCAGAGATTGTGATCATATTTGCTCACCTCAACCAATCAAGTTGCAGGATAATTCACATGTGTATGAATACATATTATACGATATAGATACATTTCCTTAGTGCTCACGAATACAAGCTTGTTGATTCATTATATGTGAGATTATGATGGTGCTGCTCATGTATGTAAATATTTTGTCTCCTGTTAATTCGCCCCCCTCACATTTTTTAGGGATGCTGATGGTGACGTGGATACATGTCCCATGTGGACCTTCCCCACGGTCAGACCCAACTCTATGAACAAGTTACAGAAGGGCTACACACACACAGATTCCGACGTAAGACACATCCAGCAAATACATACACAGTCATATCTATTGTTTAGTTTTTTTCCTAACACCCTTTTCTCCCCTTTGCAGTCAGGAGACTTGGTGAAACGACAACCTAAGTCACAATGCTTGTCTGCTTTGGTAACTCCCATTTTCAGAGAGGTATGTGTGAGTCTTGGAGGTGTAAAACATTACATTTAGTTTTTTAATTGTATTTCTGCTGATTAAAAGAAACACCTTGCAGTTTCAAGCTATCAGGACTTCACATTTCATCCTGGCGCATTAATAAAATGCTTTAATAACTAGAACATCACTCAATAGATTTTAAACATCTGCCAATAATGGGAAACCACTTAAAAAGTTAAAAATCTCACATTGTTAAAGTAAGTGGTAAAGACTTCCTGGATCGGCCCTTTTGTTTCCGGATGGAAATCCATTATGTAGTTATTGCATAAACCCGCTGACAAGCAAACCAACAGACAGAGGTGGAAACATAACCTCCTTGGGAAAGGTAACAGTGTGTGTCTGGGCTGCAACAGTGATTTGATCTGAGCTGTATTTTTTTTTATCACGTGAAGACCATCACTGATTTTTATCAGATTTACCGAGAGGCTTACTGATGTCATTACATGTCTGACTGGTTGGGTTTGTTTTCAGGAAACATGTGAAGATTCTTCAAAACCACGTGTTTATTATACAAATTCAAAACCAGATCTTCATGATAAAAAAAAGGGAACAATAAAGTAACTGTTCACATTTGTATTAAACAGTCAAATTAAAACGGAAAAGAGAAGAGGGGCATGTAATTCTAAAGTATCTGTATCTGTTTATCGCACAGCCTTAATATTCACTCATTTTCTCTGTACAATCCTTTCTACTTGATCTGTCTTGAACAACAGTTGAAGGAGAAGCGGCGGGCGAGTGGCGGAGGTGTAGGAGCTATCGAGGAGTTGGAGAACGCCTTCAACCTCGCGGAGGAGTCCTGTCCGGGCATCTCCGACCGCCTCGTCACACATATGATGGAGAGAGTGTGCAGGTGATTAAGCAGCAGCTCTCCCAGCCGTCAGATTTGGACGGTCACTAGGCAACAGAGAACGTGTCTTCATTATATTCTGACCATCTGCTTCCTGTCGTCCTTTCAGGTTTTCTTTAAATGGTAACACCACCCCGTCCTCGCGGTGAAACCCCCAGCTGGATGTAACTTAAACCTGTCGCCCCTTTTTTCTGTCTCCCAGACCCACACAATGTCTCAGATAAGGACCACAGAAGAACACCCCCCCCCCCCTCCACACACACACACATCCTCCTCACTACCTTTACTCCCTTCCTAGTCCTGTCCCTGAAGAGATCTTTTAATTAGTTATAATTAAATATTTTTACAGTTTTTTCTTTAAGAGCGGAGAGTATTTAAGACAAAAAAAGCCACAACATTTAGAGCGTTGTGTATACCTGTTAGGTTGAGAAAAAAAAAAACTATAATAAAGTTTATGGAAAATGTCTCGTCTTCAATGTGCTTCTTTAAAAGAGTTTATCGTAGAAAGGAGCCACAACATGGGATGTTGGAGATTCCCATTGCAGCTTGTGTAGCTGAACCATTCTGTTCTTTTTGTCTGCTTTATGCTCACACTCTACAGCGCCACATGTTTCAGTCCCAACCCAACCTGAGCCCAATGCAGTTAATATAAGCTGCAGAGTTTGTGACCCTGTCACTGACACATAGATTTTTTCCTCTAATTACAGACTCGTGCAGTGTAAAACAAATCAACCAAGCCAATGTGACTGACCCGACATCTTTTCAGAATGTATCTCCTCACTCTAGTTCAGACATGCGAGTTTCATTATTCTGTAAAATGCAATGGTCAGTAGTTAAGAATACCTGGAGAAATAATTCATGTTAATAACTAGAATGGCCCTTAGATCACACACCTCCAAGTCCCAACAGTCATTACAATCAATCAAATTTATATCAATTCCCTACATGTTGGTTTTTTCTATCTAGAGCTATCAATTATTCACTGGGAAGATGTGAAATACGGCTTCTTCTTTTTTTTACCAACGTTAAAGGAAATTAAATATTAAAAAATCTTGGCTCCACCCCTATTCAAATCTGCAACGAAAAGTAATCTTGCTTAGAAACAGACCAAGGTAAGATCCTAACCTTGCTGTAGGCAAGTTGGATATTCATGTAGTCAACAATTATAGAAGTTATCTGTTTAATTGTTCCTCTATTTTGGCTGATTGGGAAACTATCATGTATTATATACATTTCTAAAAATAATGTGTGGTTTTTGTCTGTCTGAAGAAGTTACTCATGGAAATCAGCTGATCTGTGTACACTCATGTGTTGCGCAGCTTCAGGCACTAATAACATTACCACTCCATCAAGAACCGCATGCAACAAGACAATTTATTACAGGATTACGACGAGCTTATCTGTATAAGAAGGTAGATTCATGTTTATTAAAATTGTATTTACTGAGAAATCATAAAATTAAAATTTTCTGGAAAGACTGTTCAAGTTGAATAAAACCTTTATTACAATATATGTATCAAGAACAATATTTGGTACTTTAATATTGGATAAAAACCGCACAAAGAGGAATGTCAGGAACACATCTTGGCTGGTGGGGGGGAACATTGGCTACATTGACCTCGTCGGGTGGCCATGGAAACCAGAAGGTACTCAGCAGTCGGGACACATGAAAGTTGATTCCATAAATCTCAATGAAACAGATGCTCCCTGGCACAGGACTTCACTTTACAATAGAGAGGAGATATTAGGTAAATACATCCAATTCAAAGATGCACCAAACAGAGGTGTGTCACAGTAAATAAAAACAAAAAAAAGCTAATTTGTCTGTCCTTCATTGGTCAGTTCTACAGGAAGACTGTAGGAGGTCAAGGGGTTCTTTCAGATCGAACTCAAACAGAGCTAAACAACACTTCGGGGCAGTTGTACTTCATGACACTGATCTGAGAACTGCACTCGAGGGTAAAATAAGGGAGGAGCCGACAGAGTTGCATGCATACGAGTGAGATAACATAACGCTGAGCAGAGTGAACCCTATATGATGGGAAGCGTGTAGTTATCTTAAATCATGTTTGACTAAATGAATGTTGAAACGATGAAATGAAAAGCCGCTTCTGCTATGAGTTTTCACCATAGTTGAGTCTCCCAATGAAGCGCCCTCACAGCTAATGCTACTTAGCATGAGATGATTTTGGACTAATCGCACTGAATCCAAGCACCAATACTTTGGTTTTTCTCAATAGCAAAAAAAAGAAAGTTAAGGACAAACTGGAGAAGTAACAGAAGATCCCAATGGATTTGTATTAAAAAATATACTTCACAATTTTTGTAAGATGGGTCACATGACTTCATTTGAGTAACTGGCATAAGTTTTAAAAAACAAACAAAACATAAAAAAAGAAATAGAACCGTTTGTAAATATATAACCATAACACTGTTTGAATATATCTTACTGTATGTATATTTAAAAAAAAACTCCAGATCCCATGTGGGACTGAATGAAGATAGTGGCAATCAGTACGAGTCACTCCTCTCTGGTCAGACATGAGCGGTGGCTCAAACACCTACAGTGGAAAAGAGAAAGAAATACACATTATCACTAAAATTTCTGGATTTTTTTTTAACACTTTCATTTAGATATTCAAGTTAAAAACGTAGGAAAGTAAGCTTCCGGGAACAAAGTGAAATATGCAATGTCTGCATTAAGCCTAGTTCATGCTTGCTGTTCCTGCCCTTGAGCACCGATCCATCAAACATAACCACAGCTTTAATGTCAATGCTGAGCGTATAGATGGTTTAGGTTCCTACCATGGACATTTCACACGTCCCCCTCGCCGTCTCCCTGCTTCTGCATCTGGGCCTGCATCTTGGTGATCATGTCCTGCATCCGTCTCAACTGTGGGAGAACATCACCATTTATCATAAAGGGAAACGCGACTTTACATCAAACCAGACACATTCACTTAGACAGCTAATAGTTTCTTTAATTAATTTGATCTGACAGTCTGGCTGAATGTACTATCACTAATATCTGTCTGCCAGCTGTAAATTATTGATTAGAAACAACTGCTCCTTCATTGACTGCTTGGACAGAAACCAACTGTGAACATGAATAATTTAGCAGCTTCACAGTATTCTGAGTTACAAAAATAAAACAGAAATCTTGTATTTGTTTGACAACAGCCAGCAGCCAGTTAGCTTAGCATAAACAGGGAGAAACAGATGTTCAAAAAGTCTTCATACTAATCTATTTCATATTTATTATAGATGTCAAACTATCCCTTTAAGAAATCTGGACAATAGAGCAAGATGAGGAGAAATGAATTTCTCAATAGTGTCTGAAATGTCTCACCTCAGCCTCCTTCTCCTGCAGGATCATATCCTTGTCCATTTCCTCCGGCTCCGGTCCGTTTCTGTATCGATGGAACAAGTTATTACTTTCATGTTACTGTTTGTTGTAATATTTCTATAGAAGAACTCCCAATTAACACATGAATCATTACAACTCGGTTAAATGCACAACGAGAGAGGTTATAGCTGGGTATCTGTGTGTGTATGCGTTAGAGCCTTATTAATCTAATCATTAGGCAAACATGACAAACGCCACATTGAGAAAGTGGAAGAAAAAGGGTCAGTGGGTTAGTGGAGTTTTTCTTTGCAGGAAGAAGTAAGAAAGTGGAAATCTACAACGAGTAACTACAGAGAAGAGAGAAGCAGTGAAAGTCAGGGGAACAGCGTTACCTCCCCCAGAATGAAGACAAACAGTACCTCCACAGTCCACTCATGGGATTGGACAAATCAAGACCAGCCATCGTTGGACAGATGGCGAGGCAATTGTGAAGACAGTAAAACCACTCTCTTATCCTTGGGTTGGCTTTGGAGGAAAGTCTAAAAGAACCTTTTCGGTCTACGTTGGGGGTTAAGTGATGATGTATCCACACTATATTAAATGAAACATTTAGAAATCCTGTTTAAAATATCTACGCATCTCAAACTACACGTGCTACCGACTAACCAGGTAAAACCACGACCCAAATACCACAACCTAACTGGTGTGGTTAACATGCAAACTGATGAGTTAGAGCTACTGCACTACAGAACTGACACTAGGTCAATATTATATGAATCGAAAGAAGGAAATGAATGGTCCAGTCATTATTCATCACTAAATGTTTAATGAAAATGTTTCTATGAACGTGTGTGTATGTGTGTGTGTGTGTGTGTGTGTGTGTGACTAGGCTTTTTCAATGCGTCTAACTGTATTGGAAATATTATCATTTCTTATCAGAGGTTTGCTGTTTGAGGGGGGAGGTGCAGAGAAGCAAGCGGACAGACAAGTACGTACGCAGGAGACAGAGGCAGAATATAACCATGGGAGGACAACCTGCCACCCCGCTTGAGGCGGTCTGAGCGGAAGTTCTCATAGTGCAGGTCCTGGGTCACTTCCTGTAGGTCCTGCATGTGGGTTCTGTCGGGAGGTGGAAAATTCAACAACTATTACATACTTGTGCACGGACGTTTTTGAAAACTGCAGACGTGGGGAATAGAGGCGGACTGGTTAGGGAGTTCACGTGCATTTATACTACCCAACGTTTTCTGAACCACATCATAATGCTAATGTTTCAAAAAATTTGGTCATGTGTGTTGCATCACTTTGGATATTACGTAATGTTGTGTCCTTTCTTGCCTTAACTGCAGCGCAACTTAAAAGCTACGTTAGAACTTTAATAATCCCAAAGGAAATGCTTGTGCCAGATCTTGCTCCAAAGTTACAAGTACAAAGAATAATATAACAATATCACCAAATAGGTGAAGTATACAAGTTAAGTCACATAAAAGCTAGTGGCAGAGTTATAATGTTTCTTATTGTGGATAAATACATTCTGGCAAAGAGTGTCGATAATTGTAAATACATAGCTATTTCTTCAACCGGATTTTGTAGGAAAACAGAATAAAATTAAATTTCAGGGAGAGAGGAAAAACTTGAGCCTCCTCTCGCTCTTGGACCACTCACATCAGCATGGTCCGCAGCTTGAGGAAGTCATTGTGTTCTGGGTTCTCCACCTCCACCACTCCCCAGGGGTACAGACGGCCCCTCACCTTCTTCCCTTTGGCCTCAATCTGCTGGTTGGATCCTACAACTGCGAACGGGATGCTGGCCTGGAGAAGAGGAGAATCTCATGCGTCTTTTCCCAAGGATGAACCGCCCACACAAATATTTATCATAATCACATCACAAGCGTATTGGCCCTAATTGAATGGAACTGTATTGGAGGATACAGAATTGCTTTTATTTCTGTGGCAGCAAAAACATCCACTTATCTTTAGAGAGTTTACCTTCAGGATCCTAGTTTGCTCTTTGAAGTCTTCGTCCTCATCCGACTCAGCATCAGGAAGGTGGTAAATCTTAATACCATGTTCATCGATCTCATCCAGAATCTTGCAAAGAAAACAGTGAAAAACACAGTTTATCAGGACAAATGACAAACTATTCTTCTCTTTGTAGTGAAGACATCAGAGATACTACTAAAGACGACATAGTTAAGCTGCTTTCAGACATGCACTAAACTCAGGTCTTTTTCCAGAGGTCAAGTGATGTCGTGCCCCCTGCATGCTCCACCTCTATGCCTCCCCTCCACTGACAGTTCCGCACATTTTACCACAATTTCCTGCTGCGTTCTTCATAATTTAAAAAGGTCAAAGTCTGGAAAATGTCCAGCCCAATTTTTTGGAGTTGTACCAACAATACAGTACCCTCAACAATGGACAGCTCATGTTCTCACCCTGCGCTTGAGCCTCTCCCTCTCTCTGAGGGTGAGAGTGTCGGCCTTGGCGATGACAGGAACCACGTTAACCTTGTTGTGAATGGCCTTCATGAACTGGACGTCCAGGGGCTTGAGGCTGCTCAGACAGGAAACAGACAGATTGAGGGTCAAAATGAGCCAAAGGAATTAAAGTAAGGATTTAATGAAAAGCAGAGAGTGGAACTTCAGTGTATTAACTGAACTGTATTCAGTTTATGAGCGAGCTGTGGGGTAGGACTCACCCGTGGCCGAGCGGGGAGATGAAATAGAAGCAGCAGTGAACTCTATTGTCAACGATGTGTCTACGATTCAGACCGCTCTCGTCATGGAGGTAGCGTTCAAACTGGTCATCGATGTAGCTGATAATGGTGCTAAAACTGGATTAGAAACATATAGTTCACATTAAACACACAGTATTTACAATAATATTTCAAAAGCCCACATGGAGAAAACATTCGCCTCTTGCTATAAGTTACAACATTAAACCACGGTTAAAAAGGTTTTCATACCAGTCCTGGCTGTTGATAGCATCTCCGTATCCTGGTGTGTCTACCACCGTGAGACGGAGCTTCACTCCTCGCTCCTCAATTTCTACAGTGGACGCCTCGATCTGAACCGTCCTTTCTATCTTTTCTGTTGGAAGGAAAATAGATAACAAAATATAAGAACATGGTTCAGGATTTCTTACTAAACTGTTTGACTTTGTTCATTTTGTATTTTTAAAACAAGTTGTTCGCAAAAAACTCAGAAAAAGCTGCAAATAAGGAGCATTTGGATAAAAAAAGTAATTAAATCATACATACACTGCAAGAAAGCCTAGCAGTGGTTTGTGCATAAATCGTGTGAGGGGTTACTTTACCTGCAGCTCCAGGTATGACTCTCTCGGGGTAAAGGTCAGTAAGAAAGAGGCTGTTGATCAGGGTGGATTTTCCAAGTCCAGACTCACCTTTTGACAACAGAGGAAAAACATATAAGAATCATCACACAATAAACATCAGTCTGAGAAATCAGGATTAAAATCAGAGACTTTCAAAAGAATGTTCTGTTTTGAGATAACTTCTTCAAATAAACAGATTTCAGTTTCAACCTTAAAAAAGAACAAAGACATCAGTTCGCTGCAGGAAACGAGACGTCTGCTTGTGACGCACACTCGGCCTCTCACTGCACAGAACATTTGTATCAACATAGTACTGTTGGGATCTATCCTGTTGAACAACTGAATCTGACTTCACCATTATTCTTTACAGAATAATGTCAGGTGGATGTTGATAATCAGCCAGTAGCAGAGACAAGAGGAAGACTGCTTAGTTTCACCCATGTTAAAATGAACAGTGAGTAGTTTGAGACTGATTTTATTTGAATATCTTATTGTGAATGACCGAAACAAATTGTGACTGGCTGCACATTCAAATCTTTTGGATACGACACCAAAAGAAATAAAAAGGCATATGAAAATCTCGAGAGTTTATGTGAGTTAATGCACATGAACACAAATAGATAAATGTTCCAATCAGTAGAAAGGACATCATTAATCTTTGCCTACTGGCACAGTCAGCAGAGTCAAAAGCTGTCCCATTTGAAAACATAGGACAAGATCTGTTCTACTTCTCTAATTAACTAAAACTACAGCAGCGATGTAGCCCAAGCAACAGCAGCAAACAGGAAACTAACATGCAAAACATTTCAGAAAACAAGTTCCTCAATTCTCATGTTACAGATGCTAAACAATCTGCCTAAAGCCTGTGTGCTTGACCCAGGAATGCTGCTACTATGATTCCCACCAGTGCCGTGGCAAAAGATTTACAGACGTTTTTTGCTACATCTTAAAAACTGGCAATTTGCCTAAGATGATGGAAAAACTAAGTTCACATATATTTATCACGCTACAGGAAGACATTTTTTCATTTGTACATCATTTGTGTGACGAGGGGGGCTGCAACTATCTGAGTGTGCGAGAAAACACTTATTTATTTAAGAACATAGTAACAACAGGGACACACAGAAGGTTTAGAAGCCCTCGATGAGTGTTCTTGCAGCAGCTGGACGAGCACGCCTTGTCCACACTGTATGAATCAGCCCCTCGAGGCCCACAGGCCACATTCCACTCTGGTTTATTTTAAAGCAAAAGGATGAGCAGCGTTCAGGGGGCGCTCCTACCCTCCCCCCTATCAACAAGCACAGAGGTTCACACAGTCACAGCACTCCCATCCAGCAGTTTACACTGCTGCTGTGCTGACAGCAGCTGAGCAACTACACTGATGTGACATCTGCCATTTTACACTGCCCACAATGCCTCTGTGCACATGATACAGCTGAGTATTTCTGAACACAGCTTTAAAGACAGTACCAGCAAAGTGCTCTCAATATACAAACAAAAGGAGCTACAGAGGTGAAAGAGTTTTAATTTAAAATTGTCATGTAGAGGCCACTGTGTAAAGACAATGTACAACAGCAAGAAACTGCATACTGTAGGTTCCACCTTTAATTCTTCGCAAATACAGATTCAAACAAGCCAAAGAAATTGTTCCTCAGATGTCAACGTTTACTGAAGATGTCGAGCTTGAAACGTGTTATCACAGAGATGCACTATCTTTATATTCTCCAAATTTACATAGTACCACACAGTGTCACATAGTACCAAGAAGAATAGGACAACATTTGAAAACGGCAATCACCCACTCACCTACAACCATCAATGTAAACTCGAATCCTTTTTTTACTGACTTGCGATGAACCTGATTGGGCAGGTTGGCGAATCCAACGTACCCTGGGGTCTCAGGGTTGGTGAACTGGCCCTGCTGGAGAAGGACACGTCGAGCACAAAGACATGCGAGTAAAAATATAGTCATAATGTTTGGTGACATTAAAAGCTCAGAGAAAATACTGCACAGAATCATCACTTCAGCCAAACATTGTTCTGATAATATCATAACTAATTATAGGTGCTGGAGTAGAGATCACAGAGGAGACATCTGTTCATGAATAACCGGGGTCTTTAGGGAGGGAAGCTGTGACCTCTCTGCCATCTGTTTGCAAAATACCTTCCACCAATCACGCCAGTGTTTATGGCTATTTACTACAGACAGCGACTCAACAGACCCTGTGACTCTGCTACACACTGTTTAATTCAATCACAGATGTACCTGCTCCATGTTAAGCCTGCTTGTTTTAAACCATACCATTTTGTATTATTTATAAACCTTCCTTTCAGCAAAGGTCATGACTGATAAGACAGATAAACACTGTGTTCCTGTTTTGCTTATAGGCATTTCGACTCGCATGAAGCCACATCAGTAAGTCATGTGGAGGAAGAGCAGCTCCACCAAGTAACTAATATTTGTGGTTGGAGCAAAGCCGAGAGAAGCAGCGAGGCAGAGAATGTCCAAGTGAACCGAGCGGCAACGTCGAGTTAGAGCAGAAATCCTGGACTGAATCAAAAGGAGACATTCAGAGCAAAATCTGTACACCTAAAGCCAGGTTTTAATCCTTAGAAAAGTGGCCAAACATTAACACACCACCTTACTTTCTCATCATTATCAACGCTGAGCTGTTGAAGTAGACACACAGACGCTGATCAGACATAGGAAGTTCAGATGAAGCATCTTTTTTTCAGTGTTCCAGCACTCACCTTCATTTTGTCGGCCTGAGACATTTTGTTCTCCGTGTTCAACCTAAAAGAAAACAGACTACATCAGAAACTGAGGAAAAACACACAACAGGAGAACAACAATCATCTTCGTTTTACTACAATCCTCTCCTGTGTGAACCTTTTGTGTAAAGCCGGTAGTTCATGCAGCCACACACTCACAGGCCTGACTGTGGGAGACAGGAAGTCTGGTTTTGTGACACCCATTCGATCTCACCACTGACAAAAAAAAAAAAAACTGCCTTGCTTTTCCTGCTTGCTGCATCACAGCTGTACAACACTATGATGTGAGGATTAGAGATTAAAAAATGTCTGTGCCATTTATCCCAGCGTCTACACACTGGTGTCATATGTTTGCTGCTTTGTTACTAGTTGTTGTGTGTGTGTTATGTGTGTGTCATTCAGTGTCTTCGATTCAAACATCCTGATTCACTGAAACTAGCAGAAACACACCCACAGCAACAGACGAGAATGAAAGAGACAATATGAAGTGCTCTTACACAGGATGTGTCCCAGTTAGTTTAGAAGCTAGTTTGAGCTAATTCGAGATGTACTGCTAACCCAGATCCTCCATAAAAATGTGAATGCTAATTAAAACTGATTGAGCTAATGTTCTTCCGTTCACTTGTATTGAAATGTTGATCAACCGGTTAATTAGCATCGGCTATTTTCCTAACGGTAACGAGCCCGAGGGCGGAAATTAGCTGATGCTACATCAGTCTGGGGGAAAAGAGACACTTCAGCTGTAATTTAGTTGTGGAAAAGCTAACAAAACTAGCTCAAATCCAAGCTACCACAGCAGCTAACAGCCTCCGCTAGCTGCTCAGAAACTTGGTATTAGCTTAGCGTTAACCACTAACTAGCCGAGTAGCTTCTCTTACTGCAGGATGTTCACTTCAACGGAGCTAATGTTAGCGAGCCACACGCAACTTGGTGATGAATAAGAGATGAACCAGAGGAGTCGGCGGCGTTACCTTTGCAGTCCCGACGGTGCACAGAGCTACAGACGGACTGGAAGTGGTCGGTGAGCAGCAGAGACTTGGCGGACACCTCGAATTCTTCAGATTCCGCTGCTGCAGCTTCCTTTTAGCTCACAGACCACAATGCACTGGGCGAGAGGAGCAGCAGCAGCAGCAGCAGCTCAGCACCGACACCGATCTCTCACTGTTATCATTATAACTGCAACTACAACTTCACTGAAACACACTGATATCATTATAACTGCAACTAAAACACTCTATTGTTATTATAACTGCAACCAAAACACACTGTTATTATTATATCTGCAACTACAACTTCACTGAAACACACTGATATTCTTATAACTGCAACCAAAACACACTGTTATATTATAATTGCAACTAAAACACACTTATTAACAACAGTGGTGTTTGAGGGGAATAGTGGAAGTTCTCAAAAAGCCTGCAACTCCAACTTTATCTTCATTTATCATTTAAAAATGTTGATGAATGACAAGTTGACAAGTTCAGTGTTAGAATAGTTTGTGGTAGGGCTTGAGTTGTGGCCGAAATGGTATCAAGATCAAACATGTTCACATCAGTCTGTATTGATGAATATCAGGATAAATCGTATTAACAAACACTTGGTCATATTTGATTGTGGTCAATCAAATATGTGATGTATCTTCTCACTGTGCTTGCACAATGCATGAGTATTATATCATTATATTTCAGACATTCGTTATATCGCTACAAAGAAAATTTAATTGTGGTACTTATTGATATTGTTCTCTTGCCCAGCCTTAGTTTGCAGTTTGACACACTATGTTTTGTAACTTATTAAAGATTTGAGAATAATAATATTAGAGATTTGAGAATAATAATATTAGAGATTTGAGAATAATAATGTTAGAGATTTGAATATCCTGGGTGGAATATTGCAGTTCTCTGCTTACAAGTACATTAATGAATAGATCCTTTAGGTTTCTACAGTTTTGTTACATCACTGTTTTGCAACAGACTGGGATAAGAACAGTTTAGAGTTAATTCACAAAAAGCAGGTGAAATTATAAACATAAATTAAATTAATGATGTGCGCAGATCACTTCTGCGCAAGAGTTGCGCAGTCCACTTCTGCGCAAGAAGTAAATCAAAATTTTTTGTATTATAATACGCAAATACTAATCTTGGGTTGCACATAAAAATACTTAATTTGAGTAAATCTGTGTGTCGGTTGTTTCGTGGTTCCTTTCGGTAAGAATTTGAGACTGTTAAAACCCTCAAAAAGCCAATTCATTTGCCTGAATAATAATAATAATCCTTACAATTTCAATAGGGCCTCACTGTCTGTCAGTGCCTGATGCAAGATGTTTTGCATCTTGCATTTCACTTTTTACTTCACTTTTTATATCTTTTATCTATTATATATTTTTATTTAGATATGTTTATGTCTAAATAAATGTTACTTTGTATAAATATTAGAAAAAGGGAGTAAATAAGAAGTAAATGGTGAGTAAATATGTATTGTTTCTTTATATTGCTTTTCTTATGTGTGTTGTAGGTGTAAACCTACTTGGCAATAAATACTTTCTGATTCTGATTCTGATTCAATGTTGGTTCATTTTAACCTGCATTGATGATAGACGACCAGAAGAGGGTGCTAAGGCCCCTTGTGAAGGATTCAGGACGATTCTTTGAACAATGTTAAAACAAATAAACCACCAGTGGGACAACTGCTGTTCTTGGATAGAATCAAAATGAAGGGAGATATATTTACTACAGCTGCAACAGCTAACGTTTATGAAAGGGCCCTTTGCTATTTAAAGCTTATTTGAAAGCTAGCAGGATCTTTTCCCGTGCAGATTAAGCTAATGCTAGCTCTGACTAGGATAGTTAGCTAGAACTGCTAGTGAGGGATAATGCTTTCCTCCCTGTCTTAGTAATTAGAAATCACTGCAGTCAATACAAATATTGGTCACCAGGTTTAAAAATACTACATTATTACTTACATGTATGTGGCTCGTTGGTCTAGGGGTATGATTCTCGCTTTGGGTGCGAGAGGTCCCGGGTTCAAATCCCGGACGAGCCCAATACTTTTCCACTTCTTTTCTCTGTAGCTCTCTTGGAATGTAGATTTAGCCTTAATAACATCAAAAATGATTGACCGAGCAATCTCCTCTGGACTTCCGGCCTTATAACAATTAGGAGTTCCTGTTTCCTTTTTATATTTCTAGCTATACATGCTATTTTGTGCACAAGGGACATTTTCATGTACACTGCACAGATTATGTAATCTCTTAAATTCAATAGTGAGCTTGAGTATGGTGTCCCACTTCTTATAGTAGACATATAGTGTCAGTAAGGTGCAGTTCGCCTGAGTACACGTTACCAGTTTTGAGAAAAAATTGAAAAATTGTTCCGCAGCATCACCTGCGCCGAAGGGCAACTCATCCGAAATCCAAGAGCTGAAAAAACATGCTTACACATGTATTCAGTCATATGTTGTGGCCCTTAAGCATCTGCCTATCCTTATTATTAAGTACACAGGCTCACTCTCCAGCGGCGGCGGAGGAACATCAGACGACTTAAAAAATATGCTCACTTAATGCCTTTCTGTCTTCGCCCAGTTGGGGCTTATCTGAGCTTGCTGTTGTGACAGCATCTCTGCCTCCCTCCCTCCAGTCTGGCTCAGGACGGCCACTGCTCCGCTTAACACGGGACCGGCAGATATCTCCGTAAATACCAGTCTCTGTCCCTTTCTGTTGCCGCAAGCATATCATCGCCCCAGGAGCTACACTACTCCCATTATTTCCATAAGCCTCTTAGTGGCACCACGCTCTGTCATTTGTAGAGGCTTCAGTGTGCAAGTTTCTATATATGTTAAGGGCTTCTTTCCTGCACCAACGCTCTTCATATGGCAAAAGGGGCTTCTGTTCTGCTATGAATGAGAATAGTGGTTTTTGATCATTCCCAGTTTATTAAACGGATGCTGTAATCCTGTTTCTCAGAGAGAAGAAGCAAGGGAGAGTGATAACACTCCAGGACCATACCAGTGTTTTTTTTATGTTATTTCCACTTTCTGTGAAACCACATTACTTTTCATTTCACACGCTACATTACAAGCGTCAACCGGAAGAAATTGCTGGCGGAAATTGGTAACATGCAAGTGAATCAATACCATACTACCCTTTATTTATATTATTCTCTTATTTTTTATGGGTCATTGCATTTACGATATATAAAAACAGTTAAACCACACACAGATGTTGCATGTTTGTAGAGGGTGCGTTAAAGGCTTGTTGCTAATGATTTAAATTGTAAGTGCTCACCTTGTACTTCACTGAGAATTCAGTGGTCTCTTGTTAAAGTGCTTCAAGAGCTCTTATGTTAGGCCCTGTGGAATCCTTTATTTCTTCTTTTTATATATATATATACAGGGCCGGGTCTAGACAGGCATGTATGAGGTGGCAGCCACAAATCTTGAGGGGGCATTGTGCCTAACCCTAACCCTAACCCTATTTAGTTTGAGGGGGCACAACATTTATTTGAGGGGGCCAGGCCCCCTCTTGCCCCTGCCTAGACCCGGCCCTGTATATATATATATATATATATATATATATATATATATATATAACAGCTCAGTCAAAGAAGATTCCTATCAAATTTCATGTCTCTGCAAAGTAAGAAACTCAATTAAAAGGACGTAAATACTACAGCTGTCTTTGCAAAAAGTTAAATTGAATATTTGCAAAGACAATTCTATAAACATGGAGCTTAACAAGAGAGAGATGAGGGAGGTAAGAAAGGAATGAAGTAATAAAAAAATCAGGGTCTGTTCAATCACCAAGACTCAGATTAATGTTCCTTCTTTAAGCTAGAAAACCTCTCTGCCTTTTAGTAGGGGGCAGAAGAGTTGACTTCCTGTCCGCCTGAAACTGACCTCTGTTGTCTTACACCTGCCTTCATGGTGTTGTTCTGTTTGAAACCTCTTCTCTGTTCCAACCTGTGACTCAGAACCCTTTCTGTCAAAGAACTTTAACATTAAACCCTTTTAAATCTACTCGAGCACAGCCACACTCAGAAACCCTATCACTTCTTACCCGGGTTCAGTTCCCCGCCGCCTCCATCACCACACCATCATCACCCCGTCTGTCATTTAAAGTAAGCGGCCGCCTGCTTAGCCGGCACCTTTCACTTCTCCAGCAGCACTTAATTTACTGCAGGACATTTTAAATCTCCTGCCTCTGTCGCACTGAGTCGCTGACAAATGCCTGGTTGCAAATGTATCTCATTGACTGCTGACTCGGTTGTATCACAAGCTGGCTGATAATGTGCTCCTCAGGTTTTATCCCCAGATGTTGGAGGAAGTGCATTAATTTAGCCTAGATGGGGCCTTATGAAAGTGTAGAGGCAGGCAGAGACTAGCAGCCCCCCCCCCCCCCCCCCCCTCTCTCTCTCTCTCTCTCTCTCTCTCTCTCTCTCTCTCTCCCTCCCTCCCTCCCTACCTCTCTTGCTCAGCTCCTCAGGATTGAAGCTATCTGCCACAGAGCCGCAGCATATTCCACCATCAATGTGTCAAGAGGAAAGCTATTAAAACTGCTTAACTTTTCCTAAGTATCACGAGAATAAGCACAAGATTTAGAGAAATCCCCCCGGAGCAATGAAAATCTTGGGGATTTTCCCCCTGAAATGTCTCCTAATGGAGTGTCAGGGACTCTTGTCAGACTTCAATGCGGGTTTTGGATTTCAGTGAATTTATTTGGAGCTGAAATGACAAAATTTGAAGTGTGAGTGCATTTGAACTTTCCACATAATCAGATAGAAAGCCATTCACCAGTTTATTATACAATAGCACAACTCCAGTGTAGACCTTGGGGGTGGGAGAAGTTAAGTCGCTCAAACCAAAGTTCATCAGTAATTTAAAAAGGTATAATTCATTCTGAATTCAACCTGGGATTGACCATGTTGTGCAGAAAAGCCCAACATGCCAACCTGAGCCAGGGGCCACCATGAGGACCTGAGGCCTCAGACTGGTACCGTGAACTTTTTTGACAATTATGAGACTGTGACAAGTTAAAATGTATGTGTTGATAAAGTGGATGCCTTTTTTTCCTCACTCCTAGACTTGACTGAATATAGTTAGCCGTGGGACATCTAACGAATATAGACAACAATTTGATTTATTTTTAAATTTTAAAAGCAGGACAATTTGAATATACATTTATTTTATTTCAGCATGGAAATCTATTTAGTGTCAATATCCCTTTCCAGAGAGATTCCTGGATTCCTGGATTATTTGTTTATGTTAAAATGATCAACTCATGTCCATATGAAAGGATGTATATTGCCTCACATGTAAACAAGCTGAATGCACTTAGTGGCGACATAATTAGGCAAGAACCGATGAAAAATTATTAGGTTTAGAGTTTCTAGAAATGTTTTTCTGTGCACATAAAAATGCTAAATACTGTGTTTTTTTTTACTATTTATTGTTATGTCTATGAATTTTCTTAAAATGGAGAAAAATAACCACAAATAAGAGCTGAAACTTATGTTTGTCTTTAGAATATTATGATTAAATAGAATATAAACCAATTTTTCCTGATGGACTAATCACTTCAGTTGGAGGCCGACGGGGCCTGTTCTGCAGCCTCCTCTGCTATACACCTGAAACAGTCAGTGTAACGTGGAGTCCTTTGTTGAGGTCTTTTGCATCGATGTAAGATGATATGCATATATTATCTCTCTGTGATCTGCTCTAAGTGAGGTTTAATAATGGACACTGCTGCAGAGCTGACATCAAATCTAATATAACCTGAGTCCCATACACAGCAGTACACTTCAGCCATTTTTAGAAAGAAAAGCCAATTCTAAAGATGAACAGATGTAGTCAGTAATTATATTTATCAATAATTATTCGGTTAATCAATGAAGTGAATTAGTCGGAACCATCAGCGTTTTTTTTCTCTCCAGCGTGTAGTAGATTATTTTCTTGTCAGACCCTGGCACACTCCCCTGGCCTGAGCGACCGGTCTGCCTCTCTATGTCATCTTTCATTTCCTTTTCGCCCCCAGGTCTTTCTGTACCTGTCAATTTCTTTCTACAGTGTGACTCCTTAATCCACCTGAGTGCATGGAGGACAGTTTTGACATAAGAAGAAAAGATAGTCTCCTAAGGAGAGGACCAGTATCTTTAGAGCCCGGGGGATAACCGGATTACGACAGCCATTTTGTGCTGCTGGCAGTTTTTCTTATTACCCCGTTTCTCCCCTCCCTCATCTCTCCAGAGTTGAAATGCTGCCCTTTCTTAGAAGTCAAACCAAACACTGACTAGTACACAAAAAACACATACCCTCTGAGCTTTCTCCTCAGCTAAATGGAAACAGCGAAAGTTTTTGTGCAATATGAAACAATAAATCTTGACAAAGGCAACAAGAAAACAGATCGTTTCTCCGAACTGACCTTCATGTCCTCCACCTCTTGTGTTGTTGTCCTCAGACAGTTTTTCTCCTCACTGTTGAAAACTCTCTAGAACATGGTCCCTCCGTGGTAGTAATCATTGTCTCTGTGTGGTGGTGGGGGCCTCCTGTGGGCCAGGCCTGAACCTACAGCACAGGAGATAACAGCACAGCCACGAGGAGACAGATCAACTGTCTGACCCCTGCTGCCACTCACTTTATCCCTCCAGCCCGTCTGCTCTTAAGAAAACCTGCAGAAAAAACATTCTCTGAAAACGTCTTATCAGCGCCAGCAATGACGCGGCGTGCGCCACTGGATCTTCAGTGTCCATTTATTTTGCCTTTGAAGAGGCCCACTGTGCCTTTGACTGTGGGGGGCAAATGAAATAAAGGCCTCCTCCTCGGCTGATATCTGAGTTTATCACCGCTACCAAAACATAAAAACCTATAAACCCGGAGCTTCAACTGACCGCAGGTCTGTCTGCGGAGAAACACATCATGCTTCTGTCATGGTAATAATCCTTTTTGCAGAAGCCATTTTGGGTGCCTTTGAGGCAGCCTGGAAGCTCCCACTTAGACACCCAGAGAGTTAGTATTGAATTCCTCCTTGTAAAATGAGCTTCCTGTGTATATACTCCATACAGTAATCCCCTCTTATTACCTATAAGCACCTACATTTTACACTGAGTACACACACACACACACACACACATAGTAAACTGTATATAGTTCGTACTTAAGTTATTGCTCCGGCATTTCTCCATCAATGTCATTTCAATAACAGATGAGATGGCTAAAGCATATGTTTGATCAGATAAGGTTTAGTAATTATGAAAACTGTAACAATCAATGCAGTCAGCCGGGCCAGTGAATTATGGTTGTGATTAATATTGATTTGGTCGACTATGGAGGAGGGAGAGGTGAGACACTTGTGCACATATTAATATATAGGACACCCGCATGGCATCCTGGGAAAGAATTTAAATTAGGCAATTTTGAAGGCAAGTTTTTAGATAGCAGGAGTGAAAACTGAGGGAGCAGAGCTGACACACACAATCCCACTGACCCCTGAACGTTTTCATTTAACTTGGTTTTAATGTAGAGACATGGTTATGTCTGCTGGGAAATTGGGAATTTTAGCAACTGTGTGGGAGTTACATTCTGCAACCAAAAGCGTGAGATGATTTTTAACCTGAGTCCATGATGCCGTTGCGTTCATTTTTCCACCAGGAGTTTAAATTCTTGTAGCCTGGAGAAAGCTTTCAAACAACATTTGGGTGTAAACATTTATTTTGCTCATCTGTAATTCCAAATAAAGATTCCAGGACTAGACAATATATCAAAAAGCCAATCTAAGACAGTTATTTTATTTTCATTGTTTCTGGGTTTCAGATCAGTTTCATTGAAAGAATAATTTTATTTTAATAAACTTTTAGAATTATTACTAACTGAGAAAAATCTAAATACAAACAAAAATGTTTAAGCACGTAACTCAAGTGGCTTTAAAGAATGTACACCAGCACTGTATTTATATAACACTCTGTGCAGCCCTGCTGTAATTAGATGGTTTTAAATGAGTTAAACAGCTACTTTCTCTGGGTTCGTCTGAAATAGACTTCATTATTGAGCAAATGAGCCATGTAGGACTTTATAGGTCTCTGAGCAGCTGCAGTTAAATATCCCCTCCATGCTGCCATATCCCAAAACCTTTTAATTTGTAGTTTTCTTATGTTATGCAGCAGATTACTTTCTCCCCTGGTTTCCTGCCTGCCTGTCTCAGCGGAGCTTTGGGGGCACTAAACTGTTTGGAGAGGAGGGAGTCCCTCAGAAATGTTGTACAGTCACTTTTTTGTGAGGGGATTACTGTGCGCCCTCTCATTCCCATTGGCTTGGCTCGCCGTGACAGTGGTGTGGTGATGAGTGGTTGACATGCCCAGCATCATCCATAACAAGCTTCCAACTTGGTCCCGTGTGACTCCCATTCATGCGCCCAGGCTTTGCCCCTTGTGCTGTTTTCAGTTCCACCTGCTGCAAAAGCTTCGGTCTGTTTGGAATTATAGTTTCAACTTTACAAAGAAACAGAAAATAACTCTTGAGTCAAATAATCTTTGATACTTTTCCTTTTACGCACGGGAGGAGCATGCGCTTTCTGGACAGGTGACTTATTTAAGAGTAGTAGGATCTGAGTGAACTTTTTAATTAATTAATGTGTCAACTCCTGAAATGGCAAAACCTTTAGATCACATCAAGAGACCCATGAACGCCTTCATGGTGTGGTCCAGAGGCCAGAGGAGAAAGATGGCCCAGGAGAACCCGAAGATGCACAACTCCGAGATCAGCAAGAGACTCGGCGCGGAGTGGAAGCTGCTCTCCGACTCCGAGAAACGTCCGTACATCGACGAGGCCAAGAGGCTGCGGGCTCAGCACATGAAGGAGCACCCGGACTACAAGTACAGACCCCGGCGCAAATCCAAGAGCCTCCTGAAGAGGGACCGCTTTCTGTTCCCGCTGCCGTCTTTACTCGGGGAGGCAGCGGAGCACCTGAAGGGATTTGCCATGGACTCCTTCCTCGTCCCTGGGGATAAAGCCCGGGCTCTCTTCGCTCCCGCCTCCTCCTCCTCATCATTCTCCCTGCTGGAGCCGGTGGCGCAGTTCAGCACCGGAGCTGTCCAGCGGGTGGCGGAGATCCCGCACTCCCTGGCCGCGGGCGCTCTGCCCTACGGCGCGCACACCTTCGGCTACCAGACCGGCGGGATCGGGGGACTGGCTTGTCCCGGACAGCACACCCACACCCACCCGTCACCCTCCAGCCCGGGATACATGCTGCCGTGCAACTGTAGTGGCTGGTCTGCGGCCAGTTTACACCCTCAGGTGGCGTATATTCTCTTCCCCGGAGGGATGACCAAGAGCGGCATGGACTCGTATCCTTCCCCCGGATCCAGCGTGCAGACTGGGTAGGAAGACGCACGTACACAACGGGGAACGTTTCACGCACAGGACCTTCCCATGCAATGTAACCGACAAAGAGAAAGAACTGGGCTAAAATAACACGTGTTTTCTATCTAATAAATATAACAGAAAAACTGTTGACCGTTATTTTAAATGCCATTGGAATATTAAAGTGTTTCCACAGCAATTAAAAACATTTCTAAAGGCCTGCTATTGAATTAGCTCAGAGCTGTGCTATTTACCCTGTACTTTTCCATGCCAATACAGGTTAAAGATGATGGTGTGAAGATGCTGTTTTGTTACTCTTTTGACTAGAATTTAATTTAAAAAGTGCTGCACTAGGCCCATGTTTAACTGTTCAAACCGAGTCAAATGAACATCCAGCTGTTGTTGGAAATAAGTGATATATGAGAGCAACTGTGGTTTATCTGTTTATCCAGGACCCAAAAACAACATTAAGTCTAATATTGTATTTTTTAATTAAACCATCCTTATATTTGGACAGTAACACCTGTATGTATGTCAGTATGTAGGTCTGCCTATATACTGTAGTCTGCAGCCTGTTTTGTTGTTGTTGTTGAAATACAGGTTTAAATAAAGCCTTATAATTGCAGTCTTTGGTTTGTTTCAATGGACTTTCACAAATATTTTTTTTTTAAACTCTCTACATTTAAGAGTCAGTTGGGGTTAAAGGAATACTATCTATGAGAAGTTTGACATTTAATTGACAGTACAGTTTGTATTAAGGACGATCCGGACCACAATATGTTTCTACTGTCGCTGAGATGTCATCAGACATCAGCTGTGATAAAAAGTTACCAGAAATCAATAAAGATTATCTGGAGGAGGTTTATATGTTTTCATGTTTCTGGCTGCTTGAGCTCTCTTACTTAATTCAACCACTTTAAAGTCTCCCGATAAGATGCTTATAAGACTTAAGAAAAGATAAACACATCAATATGATGCAAATAGCACAAGTCCAAAGAGTGTGGATGAACGTAGCAGTTTGAAACTGACTTCGATCATCGTGTGAGGTGGCTACTGCGTGAGTTAGTAGTGTGAGTCCACTTATGTGTTGGTGAGTGAGAGCGAGTCAGGCTGATGATAAGGGAAGAATAGAAACCAGCACAGTTGTGGACAAAGTGATAAGGTGAAAAACTGAATCATGGACATCATGAGGCACTGTTAGTTTCAGGAAATGAGACGTCAAACTGAAACTATTAATTCTCAGTGTGCGACAATTGAAATCAAACTAGAACTGACCCAATTTTTGTTTTTGTATTTTACACCTTTTAAATTTCTCACAAAAGAAGTCAACATTAAATTGTTGATGTTGTAATCAAATCAGCATTCTATTCATCCGTGGTTTCCTCGGGGCACTCTGCAGGTCCGGAGAGGAGACGGAAGGATGAACTGTCAAATTTAAAGTCAAAGGGTTGTTGTGATCGCATCGTCTTTCAGTGTTGTTGAGCAAAACACTAAATCTTTATGAGAGAAAAGTTGAACGTTCCTTGTTTCACTTCAAATGTCTTATTCAGGATCATGGCCTGATTGAGAATCTGCTGTAATCATGTGTTGTTTTCAGTCCTGTGTATAATCCATTATTTATAAAGTGACACATTTGGTGATGCCTCAGTTTTAGTTTGTGTTTGAGTGTAAGCGCGGCCAATCAGCATCAACTCACTGACCAACAGTTATCAGCTCTCTGAAAGCCCTACATGGAGTCAGTGATTCAGTTTCCTGTATTTACATTAAAACGGTTAGTTCTCATTTAGGTGGCAGGTGTGCCTATCACCACTGTGTCCACACGTCTCAACACAAGGTAGCCCTGCCCATACATGGCCGTATCACCCACTGGTCGAAACCCAACCGCCTCCACCCACCAACACCACCATGACTACAAAGCGCCCCTTTGCCCAGTTTCATTATCCGCACTCGACATACCTGCTCACCTTTGTCTCCTTCGTTAAACGCATTCACATAAACAGCTATACTATTAGGATTTCTATCTTTTAAACCAAACATAACCTACACTGCACACACTCGCTGTGCCAGGTATATTTTTTTCTGATTTCTGAAGGAGAAGACCACAATGGCGCCTTCGGTTCTGCAGAACGGTGGATTCATTTTGGGCCTGATCGGGGCATCAGCCCTGATCGCAGCCACAGCCATGAACAAGTGGAGTGTGAAGGACAGGCAGGGGGAGGTGGTGACATCTCTTTACACCTACAAGGGTCTGTGGCAGAACTGTGAGACGGCCTCCTCTGGACTCACCGAATGTCGTCCGCTCTACGGCCTCCTGGGCTTCTCAGGTAAGACAAGTCTCCTCTATATAAACATCCAACAGAAGTTTAATTTCCTTGATGTCCTACCAATGGAACTCATTCAACCTGGGTGTCCTTCACTGTCAAGGCCTCAAACTCATGACAGTTCCTTACTTACAGTCCGGACTTTCCCTTATGAGATCTCCTAAGATGTGATTCTCTGATCACAGTAACATGACAATATTTTATAAAGTTGAAACTAAACTTTTTAAAACAAGATTTTCCAATAGAAGAGAGTAGGAGGAAGTTCTCTCACTTCCTGGTAAGACTCAAGATGGCCTAAAGTATAGTGAAATGACGAGGAGGATTTTAAGGCGCCAAGATGAGTCTCCTTCAGGTTAATGATGACAACTTCTGGAACAAACTAATATGTCACATTGGCACGAAGGGTTGAAATATTCTAAGTTTTGAAGTAAATTTAAGGGGGAAATGTTGAAATAAAATGAGTTTAATAGGTTAATCAAATAGATTCTAACACTTTGATTTGGTGCAAAGAGGCAAATTGAGGATAATGGTTTTTTTTAAATCAAAAGGAAAATTAGGAAGAACAGGAAGAGACCTTAGAGGACACAAGAGATAACTCTGATGATGTCAGACAACATGTAAAGCGCATTGGATTTCTTCTTTTTCAATGTTTTTAAAACAGATATCGTATTTAAATAATTACTCAGCTACTCTGAGTTTCTGTTGCCATCGTACAAACTCTTGTTCCTAAGTCAAGTCCACACCTATCAGTGTTTACTCTGCTCCGCAGTGCATTCTGGACAGAGTAGGACGGCCAGGCCGAGAGTCTGTCAATACAGTTATCAGAAAGAGAACAAACAAAATGCAAAGGGCAGGTTCCTACAACACACTACTGCAGGAGCATACTCACCACATTATTAAGACATTATTAAGACCTGAAATATGAGGTTTCAAATGAATACACAGGTTAGAGGGCAGGTTATCACACAACAGTACAAAAAGCATTATCAAGGCGTCTTTTCAAATGAGGACCTGACAGGAAGATGTAAGAATGTTTATCTTTGCTAAAGTTGGACATTAATTGAGTCGGGGGGGGGGGGGGGGGGGGGGGGGTTCTATTAAGGAGTTTAGCATTTTAGTAGACACAAATTTATTTAAATGTTAGGATTTTTAGGACACCAGAAAATAAATATGAAATTTTACCCCACAGAGCTTAATTTTCAGCCAAGTGTGAAATGAAGATTACAGAACATCTAATTAAATTATTAATATAATGTGAGAAATTTGTATAAGTTTGATGATTGGTTCAATTTCTTGAGAATTTGGTGTCATGACCTCTGTCTTTCTAAATTCCTGGGTACGGCCCCTGCACCTTAAACATACTGACACATGCGTTATAGATAAAATGACCTTGCTTTGCCTCAATAACATCCAGCTTATGTGTATGACTGTAAAGTCTCTGATTCTGAGTAACGTGTCATCTACAGGGGCCTTCCAGGCTGTGCGGGCCCTGATGATAGTGGGCGTGGTGCTGAGTATACTGGGGGCGGTGATATCATTTTTCTCCCTCACCTGCCTCACGATGACCAGCATGGAGGACACCACCAAGGCCAAGATGAGCCTCACCGCCGGCATCATGTTCATCGTCGCTGGTACGGGCACAATGTGGAGGAACATGGGTCAAGCTGAAGAGGAATATATGTAGAAGAAATCACCGACATGAATCTCTTCATTTCACTTTTGTCATTCTTGTGCCCTCCCTCAGGCGTGTGCGGCATTGCAGGTGCATCCATCTACGCCAACCAGATCGTGGCCAGTTTCAGGATGGCCACCTATCCCAGCTATGGTGGAGGGATGGGAAACGGTGGAATGGGAGGAATGGGGGGAATGGGAGGAATGGGAGAAGGAATGCCCACGTAGGATATTAAGTTTATTATTTTCGCTTCTGTTCTCACACTAATCCATATTGATCACATGTTGGACCTATACATACTTTGTGTTATCTGTATTCCCCAGATACACGTTTGGCCCTGCACTGTTTATCGCCTGGATTGGAGGCGGCGTGCTGCTTATTGGCGGCGTCCTGAAGTCACTGGCTTTCAGGGGAATGGTGAAAGAGGAAAAACCCCAGTGAGTCCAACACAGATTTATATTAGTAGTAAATGATAAGCCTCTTAAATTCTGTATATCTGAATGATTTATCATGACTGTGAATTTGTTTTGGACCAAATTCCATTGTGATGTTATCAGGTATATGCTCACTTGTGACTTATTTCAGTCGTTTCCATGTGTTTTGACAGCAGATACACCTTCATGCTATATGTGTTGTCTCTTGTCTTTCAGTTACCCAGGGGTTGTTTACAAACCTCAGTCCCGTGCCAAAACCGACCCGGGAGATCATCACTCAGAGGATGGCAAGAAAACCCAATATGTGTGACTTTAAACAGCCTCAGCACTGACAAGTGGTTAATGCTCAGATTTGTGTTTTTCAGCCTTCGTGCAGCCGGCTTTGTGTGATTTTTTTTATTTGCATACACACATTTAATACTGCATCTTATTGCCTGGCCGTGGTCTATCATGCCTCACATCCAAACAGAAGGTGTAATAATAATTAAAAAAAAGGCATTATTGGCAAATTATGTAGTTTTCACATGCCGATTAGTGGTTATGAGATATTTATAAATGTGCAGAGACCCTTTGTAATTGAAGCTTTTTTTTACTTGAGTTTTGTTAAATCATTTTATTTTTTGTTTGAATATAAAACACTGATTCTGATATATGGCGTTCAAGTTTTTTTTGGGAAAGTGTCGTTAATGACGGAGTGTGAATATGACATCATTTCTTGAGCACTATCAGGAAATCATGTTCTGGATTTAGGACTAAAGTGAGTACGAGGCATTTCTAACAGGACGTATCCATCTGCCAACGCAATGTTGGCGCCCTGGGCGAGATTTCAAATTTGCGCCCCCCCAACATACACACGCAAACTGTCATGCATCCCCAAGAAGTTTTGGACTGTATACAGATGCACACACAGGCAGACAAAATTGTAAGCTATAACAAACAATAAAAATATATAATAAACATTTTAAAAAGAGTCTGAAATCAGCTGTACTGATAGCATATCATGACGACAAAAATAAACATTAATGATGTCGGCAATCGGGCTGATTCTTACTTCTATATTGTTCTTTCTTCTCCTCCTCTACTTTGCGGTGCTTTCTGAATTGTGCACCTGATAATTTAATCTTTTTTTAAGAGGGAAGCTGAAAGGAAATATACTTGGTTGGATTGGATTATTAGCACATCAACTTCATCCATCTCTCATGCTATGCCCTGATGTGTTGTTTCTCCGCTTCCTTTGGACTATCCCTCCATTTTATGTCCCTTCAGAGTGTCTGATCGTACCTCAAAACCTTCTGGAGCTGTTTGCTGATATTGGCACAGAAGCACATTGTGTGAATAGTTTGATTTTATAATTTTTTTCAACTTTACTTGAAATTACTTTTTGATGCGACCCACTTAAAAACTGTAACTGGCTTTACAGCTGACAATGATGCACCTTTATACAAAACACTGTTACACAAGTACAGTTCTTTTTTTTAAATCCACTCTCACATTTCATAATTAATACTTCTTCTCCAGAAAGTTAGTTAATGTTCACAGACAAGTGATAGGAATCCGAAGCTGTTTTTCAAGACATAGCACACCTACACAAAGTTTTCTCCTGTTAGTACAAAACTTTTGTGTCGCTTGCACAGTATGCATTGGAATTAATTTAAATTTTCACCCAGACACAGTATGCTTGTTGCACACAGAGTACCAAAGGAGATGTGTTGGTAGTAACAATTAAACCAGGATGCTGTGCTCTCAACGCATACTGCATGGGACTATGCAGTATTCTTTCATTAGCAAAGCTCATACAGGACAACAGCTGGAGTGCAGAGGAACCCAGCAGCCAGCAGGGGGCAGCCTCAGGACATCACATGGAAACAAGCAGCAGCTTGATTCATGAAAGGCGTCAGAAGACAAGGCTGGAAACTACAATAGGTTTTTAAAGCATGTTAAATCATCCAGTATCTAAAATCCAAAAAACATAAAAGTAACTTTTAAGTAAGGCTGTCAAATATATGTAGAAAAGAAGAAAATATTTTCTCTGAACTATGTATCAAAAGCAGCACAGAACGACATGATAAACACACACGATAATTTGTCCATCTTCTTAGTGTGCTTAGCTCCGCGTGAGCACCTTCAATAAGAAGGTCCCGGGTTCAATTCCCACGGTTTCCCGTCTTCAAGCTGGCAATATACTAAACCCTTGGCAGGGATTTCAATCACTTATTAATTGCAAAATATCTTACACTATGCAAATTTAAATTAATTGAATAAAAAAACAGAAATTTTTTTTAATTTAAATTTAATGGCGCCCATTGCGCAATGGGCTTCTGCGCAGGATGTGCGCAGTAGGCTACTGCGCAGGATGTGCGCATTCTGCGCAGGATGTGGGCAATGGGCTTCTGCGCAGATTGTGCGCAGTGGGATTTTGCGCAGAATGTGCGCGCGCAGTTTTTTTTAAATTTAATTTAAATTACTTGTTTTTATATTTAATTTAATTTAATTTAATTTAATTTAATAAAACAAACCAAAAAGACTGCGTGAAATGTGTTTGAGGATCGAATTGTGAAAGTAAAGTTACAAAGCTGGTTTTACCGTAATCAGTCAAACAGCGCGGTTTAATTTGAAAAGATTCTCTGAATACAGTCGAGATGGCGAATCTCTCTTTTGAAATGTAAGGGACACAACTGGTGTTTCCCCCCCCCCCCCCCCATCCTCACCCATGAGTTCGGACCCAGCTCCTGTGTCCACTGGTGTCCTGCTTCCACCCATGGCAGCTTAGTGGCGTAGGGCTGGCTCATCCCTGTGGCCCAGGGAGCGCATTTCTCCGCGCTGGATCAGGGGTAAATGATGCCGGTCTTCACAGGTGACTGACCTACGCAAGCCTGTAGTCGCCACCCCCCCCCCCCCCCACAGGAGATTATGTGCTTGTGTGTGTGTGTGTGGCGACGGCGCTTCCCGGTTCTTCCCGGCACTACGCTGCCGGTGCGAACAGCCCAAGTATTTAATATGGGCGAGGAAAGAAGGCGGACCACTTTTTCCGCTGCGTCCCGGGGTTAGAGGATGATGGTGTCACGTTACTGTATTGTTTTACATTGCATGTCAAGTCATTATAAATCAGTCTCTTGTGCCGCCCTCTCGGCAATTTGCACCCTAGGCAACCGACTATGTCCTCTGTACCAGGAGCCGCCCCGGTGCCAACGTACTTCATGTGTGCAGCAATGAGCTAATGCATTTAAACTTCTTAGAATACATCTTGTTAGACACGATAATACAATCTGCACAGTGTGGATGTTTTACTTTGCTTATGGAGGCGTGTTGCTGTGAGAACAGGTTGACAAACACTACAGATGCTGAAGCTTTGCCCATTTGTCTCTTCAGGCGATTCAGTGGTTTCATTGTGTATCCTGTATTTCCATGCTGTACATTTACTGCGAAAGGACAATCATTTAAGTTCCCCCTCCATGAGAAG
The DNA here is from genome assembly GCF_947347685.1 of Pleuronectes platessa. Lineage (NCBI taxonomy): Eukaryota > Metazoa > Chordata > Actinopteri > Pleuronectiformes > Pleuronectidae > Pleuronectes > Pleuronectes platessa. Next base: position 15,752,512 of record NC_070638.1, on the reverse strand, counting down.
CGTGCTTTCCTTATTTGTACTTCACTTGGATCCTTGACCTCCACATTACATGATGATGTGAAACTCTGTTGTGTGTGGGAGGCTCTGTTTTTAGATAAAATATAGAGAACTCGCACTAACTAATTCTTGTCATTTTCTGCAGACGCAATACCCTTTGTAACCACTTGATGGCAGCAAACTAATGGCACTGATTAAATAACGGTGATTCAGTAGCAGTTTCCATTAAAACTCACACACTATTGGCAGATAAATCTCCAGAGACTTTATTTATTGTTGCATATTTCAACCTCCACCTCAAAAAAGATAAACATCCAAAATAAATCCAGTTTTTCTCCAAAGCAGAAGATGCAGAAAACACAAAGGTACATCAGAGCTCACATCCCAACACTGGTTTACTGTGAACTCTTCACAAACATGTGCCTCTGCATAAGACGTCTGCTTTTGGAAAAGCAACTGGGATTAATTCAGTCATGTTGAGCGTTATAAAAAATAATCATACAAGAATATCAGACAGACAGGGACTCCCACAGAGGGACAACGAAACGGGTCCTGATGTACGAATGTCTTCTCAAACCAAAGGAACAAAATATCATCTATGATTTAGATTATTATTTCAGGGTGTGCTGCTCCTCTGGACTCTGTGATATCGTTTCACACACTCATAGAAGATATTTGGTCGAAGATATTCATTCTTCAGATACAAAAACGGTCATAGAGAACAGTTATTCAACAACCATCTATCAAGGCCCAGTTCAGTACAAATTGGTAGGTAATTAGGGTCGGATCCCTCAAAGTACAAGAAAGCATTTACAACTTGCTCCTTTAGTCTCAAATCAAGCAGATACATTTTCCATTTAATTTGCTCAAGCATTAAAGATCTGTCTCTTTATTACATTTACAGCCGCAGAGATTACCAGAAACTGCTTCTCTGCTTCTCAGTTTTCATTTGGACCATTTTATTTAGTATAAATTAGTTCAAATGAATACTGCTGAGAGTATTCATTTGAGGGCGGGAGGTGGATGATCAGCATTAATCAGGAGACAGCTTCAGCAAAGACGAGTTGCTGGTGAATATTTTAGATATTTAGACTTTTTCTACCCTGTGAGAGCCACAAACAAAATGTCATTCACCAGAGCAGAAGAGGCAGAAATCTTACAGCTTCAGCACATAAAAGACAAACTATCTGCAGTTTTATAAAAGAGCAAGTTGTGAAACGTCTTTTGCTTTGTACTTTGGAGGATATCTTTTCAGTAAAGACTTCAAATTAAAAAAGAAAGTTGGAGTTGTGTCTATATCCGGTCTAATTTCTCACTAAGAAACTCCTCCACACTGTCTGTGTTCCACTTGAGGATGCTGAGTTCTTCAGCGATGTTCCCGTTATCGTCCAAAAGCTTTAGTACAGGATCTGAGCCTCTGACATACTGCACAGAAAGAGGCAGAGAAAAAGAGGGTGTTAAAGAAAGATAAATGTTTATGACTCAACTGATTAATATAACCTGATTTCTTACAAATTACTTTCCCCCTCAGGATGACGTTTATTGTGTCTAATCATGAGATGATGATGGTGCGTACATAATCAACACAACTCATAATCCCTACCTTGATCTGAAGACCCTTGAACATCTTTGGCTTATCACTCCTGACAAAAGCTGTGAAGATTAAAAAAACAGCAGTGAGACAAATGTCGGGGTAATGAATCAGCCGTTCTATTTCAGTCCTGACGCCTGTAATTAGCGACAACTGTGAAACGTCCTGAGAAGGCGGTGTTAATGGTGGAGGAGACAGTTGAGAACACAGGGACGCTACAGCTGAAGTAAACAAACGGCAGCCATATGGCACAGACAGGGCTCCAGACGTCTCGCCCCATACTGAGGCGAGCGGCAGTAAGTCCATCAACGTAACCCGACACCAAATTATCCAAATGGTAGGCTGAGCAGAGATGGGAGGTCTGCTCCCAAGACGTAGGGAAGAAAAAAGAAAAAAAACTCAAAAGCTTGTTTGAAAACTGGCCCCACGGGCACTTTGGACCACCTACTGCAAAAAGTGATTTTACATGGAAATATTTCACACTCATCCTCACTGATTAAGACCCAGAATCACCCACGGTATCTGCCAATTTGAAAATAAGGTAACTATCAGAGTACTCACCTTGGACTTGGGGGAACCTCCCCAATTTTCATCCACACACCTCGAGGATGGCTCCAGCGTAAAGCTGTGTGCAGAAAAACACAGCTTAAAGATCCCACCACACACAGAGACAGAGAATAGACTGAGGTCCTGCTGGTGTTAGGACGCCGGCCCCGGCCTGGAGCAGTAATTTGATTCAGGCAGACTGATTCATAAACGTATCTGTGCGACTCCTTGGGGGTCATTAAACTGTGAGCCTGTGCATATGGATCAGGGCTGATGGATGGTGGTTTGTGCAGATCTCTCTTGTAATCAAACCTCCAGCACCAATATACAATAAGTTAGAGGAAATTGGAGTGTCACAGCAGTATTTCAAGACCATGCTCTGCTCGCCGAATTTCGTGGGGAGGAGGGAGCGATGGTAAATGTCCTGCTCGGCTGGCTCACACAGCAAATTAAATTAAGCATGCAAAGCTAAGATCCTCTCTTCTTTCTCTTGCTCGCCCTTCACCCGTGAGTTTCTCTAAACAATCTGGCACTGCTGAAATTGAATGTCCATGCTTTTAATTTGATTGCGCACAGCAGATCAGGGACAAGTCACGTTGAGAACTGGGAGCTAGGAAGAAAACGATAGGATGAATCAACTTGACTCATTTGAGAATTCAGACAATGCGAATTAATGAATTATCTGGTCATCCAGTCCATCAGGGATTTCAATACAAAATACATTCATTAGAAGCAAGACCTTTCACAAATCCATCCATGTATCATCTTAATCGGTCTGGTTCTCTGCCGAGCTTACACACAGAGGCAGAGATCAAATACAGCCTGAAGTGATCAAACACAAATTAAGTTGTATTGTCAAAGAATTAGACAAAAGGTCTTGAAGAATCAAAATGTGCTTGCAAAATATGATCAGCAGCTTTTGCCCTGTAAAGCCTGTAATAATTAAGACAGGTATGCACTGCAATCCGCGGTTTCATTTATAGTTTGTAGATGCATAATGTTTCATACAGCCTGCGGCCACATCTATAAAAAAATCATGTACATGATATAATAATATCCTTTTTAAGGAAACTGAGCTTAAGTATCTCAAGACTTTAAAGGGGACATATTATGCCCATTTTACCACAGTTTATATGGTTCCTTTGGGTCTTAATGAAATGTCTGTAACATATTTTGGTCAAAATACCACAAGGATTATTTAAAACAGCACCTTTTTACCCTGTTTAAAACAGCCCTCCTCAGATTGACCTGTTTTGAGTGCCCCGCCCCCCCCTCACCCTTCCACCTTCACGAGAAACAAGCACCCAGATTTTGAGCTATCCATTACCTTTGGGACGGTAGACATGCCAGATACCCAATTTAACTTGTAGAAGCACTACAAACGTGGAATTTTCATAATATGTCCCCTTTAAGACCTGCGGAAACCCTGTGAAACTGTCCTTACAGCTGGGAACAGTGTTAGTCAGAAGTAAATGGGGCATTTTGTAAAGACTGTTTTCAGATGCTGATCTGTTTCTTGATAGTGTTTTTTTTTTATATAGTTTTTTGTTAAAACAAAAAAATGAGGGGAGCTCAACAGCACAAAGAAATAAGACACTGGACTTTAGCCCCACAGACAACACTTGTTAGTACGTCTTCTTGTGGGGTTTGTCAGACTGGTCCGGACTTAAAGACCTGCAATCTAGGTTTGTCATGTTATTGTCATTAGCAGTATGGTTGTCCTGCTCTATAGAGACACTGTCTAGTGACACCCAAGGGAGCAGAGCTGCTGCCATGTGCCGGTGTTCTGCAGAGAGGCACACGTTTCAAAATGAGTATCTGAAATGCTCTCCATGCTCAGTGAATCTTGCTAATCGACTGGGCTTCAGAATTAGCCATTTCTCAAAGGGTTTAATGACTTGGCACTAATGTCAATTGTGAGACTCAAAGAATTGTTAGGGCAGATAATTGTTCCCGTCTGAGGAGAAAATGTACTCGGAGACACTTTCATTTCTACTGGTAAGCAATTGGTCTTCTACGTGACATTTTGCCTCAAATCGCGAGCAGCAGGTGTACGAGCCTGTCCGTCTGAAACACACTTATCATCGAGAGGTGTAATGAGGTGTGCGCTACACTTTTCCAAGGAGCGGTTGCTAGGATACTACCCACACGTTCTAGGGGCTTTGCTTAATCAAAGGAAAATTATATTGTTTTTCCACCATCGCTTCACTCTGTGTTTATCCATCACTGAGCACAGCAGGGGCTCCTTTTGAATGTCCTGTAATCACTGGAAACACAAGTGCCTAACAACGCATCCGAACAGGTTACAGAGAGGTTGTTACTGCATAACTTGACATTTTGACCCCATAGGGAGTGTCGGGCTGGGGTTAAGGAGCCTCGACTCTGAACATCAGAGACAAATTGAGACAGACAGCGAGGGACAGAGCTTGTGCGTGCAGTCTCAGATCTGAGGCACAGCTGCAAACAGTGTCAACAGAGCCAGCAGCAGGGAGACTAAAACTAGGTTGTTTTTATTAGCACACCAAATGCTGAGGGATGTGATCATCACACGTTCTGACTCAGAGGTTCCCAGAGTGCTAATACTATCCACTGGGTAGCCCGCTGCTTCTGCAAAGCGATTGTGAATCCCAAATGAAAACATACGCATCAGCTCAAGACTCCACAATTAATGAACTGTCTGTTGTACACCATCAGATTTCACAAGTCACAGTCCTGCAGCACAAACAGTCAGTACATTTCATTTATGATTCCACAACAGGAACTTTAGTTCACCCTCATTACACTCCTATTTTGACTGAGTCCCCCTTTGAGATATTAGCAACCCGTTCCATGTCGTGACCTAAACAGACAATCGCTTTATGTTTTGTCTGTTTCTGGAGCTTCTGGTTGTTCCCTTTACCTTGCGCGCTTCCATCTGGGCCTCCTGCTGGCAGCAGTGTTGGCAGTCAGGCTGGAGCTTGGTGAGGCTGAACTCCCCGAGCAGGTCACAGGAGCTGCACAGCAGGTTGCTGGAGAAGCCCAGCTCCCTGCATGCCTCTGACGACAGGTCGGCCCCGTACGCCGACACCTGGGGAGGGGAGAGAGGAGATTAAGAGGATTCGAATAGAAGGGAAGCGAAAAGGCTATGTTTTAGTAAAGTGCTTGTTTGGGTGTTAGACATAAATGCAAAGCACTGAAGCAAAATTAAGATTAAGGAGTCGAAATTAAAGATGAATATAGTCTATAGTTTTGTTTTTACAAGTGCAATAAAACAGAAATCCAATAAAACAATACCAAAGCAGTACGCACTATAAAAACCGAGTCAATTCATTTGAAATGTTTAAAATAATATAATAAGTTAAACAAACACCCAAAAATAACAAAAAGGATATATTGAATAAATAAAGAAAACACACAACATAATAAAGTAACATAAAACAACATGAATAGAATCACGACTTGTTTTAAAAGCAATCGAGTAAAAATTTGTTTTCAGGCCAGTATAATAATGTCAAGGGATCATGATGCAGCTACTGCAAAAACCTGATCTCCTAAATCCAATCTGGACTAAAATATATATCTTAATTTGTTAAGTGAACTAACGGGCAGTTACGCTGCAACTATAATATCATAACCTATCAAACTATCAGATAATGTAGTCTTTAATAAATAGTCTTCTTTAACAAACAAGTGCCACAATTCACTTAGTCTCTCACCTGTTTATAAGGTTCTTATATGATGGTGGCCCACAACCACCAGGAAGTAAATATTCATTAGTGATTTAAAATAGTGGTAAAAACACACGTGATGCATTTCAAGTATACATTAAATGGTGTTATTTGGTTGATGATGCATCGATAGTTTCAGTCTTTAAGTAACTTTGACTGACTATAAATCAGTGATTTCTAAACAATTAATTGGTTGCGTAGGTATTAATTAAGTTGACTGGCTCGTGGACAAACAGGAAGCGCATCTGCCAGGATGGTTGTGGAGTGTTCATCCTCTTTGCTTCTGACCCACAAAGCGTAAAGCTGCTTTAACATCGATCCGAATGACAGTCGATAACAGAGGAACCAGCTTTCCATTGACGGATGACAATAAAGACGCTAACAGGTAACGCTCATGTTTAAGCCCAGTTTCGCTTTTTAGGATTCAGGAAATAAGTTCTCAGTTACAAATGGGCCCAATCAGAAACTCCATGATACAGTTAATCTATGGCTGCCGCTTTGTGGGCAGGTAGTATCCACACAGCAGGAGTTTAATATTCACCTAGCAGAACAGGTTTTCACAGGAATGAATAAAGTCTGTTTCTTGAGGAGAACCCGAGGAGGCTTCACTTCCATCACGGCTCAGGTTGAGCCACGTCATTTAGAGGCAGCGGGAGCAGCAGAATGCGGTTCACAAAACGGCGACTAACGTCGGTGAGGCTCACACGAGACCACTGACCACTTCATTTCCTGTTTGTGTTTCTCACTAAACACTCGAGGAAACGGCATTTCCAGTGTGTGTAAACTCACCGTTTGTAGGAGCGAGAGAAGCCACAGGAGATACACCTCCCCCGACATTTTGGATCTTGCTTTGTTAGCGAAACTCAGTCAAAGGACCCCCTTGCTTAATGAAGGGCAGCTCTGCCGCGCCTGAACGTTAAGCTTAGAAATAGACGTATTTAAAAAATAAATCGCAAGTGCTTTTGAAATAAATCACGTGTGATGTCCAAAAAACACGCGTTTGCGGATATGTGAAATAATGGGATAAGTTTAATTTATTTTTCATCTTTCCTGAATGTTGGCACATGCAGAGGTCTACTCGTCGGTCCTGGCTGTAGAGAGAACAGCGACACCTGCTGGCTGTGTTCAGGAGCTTTTGTTGAACGGGTCCAATCGGCGTTGAACAGGCAGTGTGCAGACAACCAATGGGAAGGCTCTGCGTCCTGGTGGACTGCTCGCCCGTCCAATGGGCTGAGTGGTAGTAGCCGTGTGTCCGTGCGGCGATCACACTGGATGGGACAGTGCTGCGCTACATGGGGGACACAGGCGACAGAGGCTGGTACCACCGCTCCGACACCCCGGGGGCTCAGACCCGCGCTCTGGAGACATTTGTAGGGCTTTACGACGCTCCGCCGGCGGGGATCGAACTGATCGAATAACCGAGACGAGTATGAACACTTTGCATCTGAGGTAACCAGGAGATTTGAGTTCCAGACTCTGGGAGATCTGCACACACACACACAGAGGGAGAGAGAGAGATAGGGCCATGCACACACACTCAGCCGCTTTGTAATCACCGTCGTCCCTACGCGTGTGTGTGTTTTCAGGTTCTCCTCCTCCTCCTCCTCCGGGCATGGACTGACCAAATCCCTCTCCGGATGATTTGATGGGGCTGCTCAGAGTCATGATGCCGCCCAAGTTGCAGCTGCTGGCGCTGCTGACATTCGCAGTGGCCATGTTCTTCCTGGAGAACCAGATCCAGAAGCTGGAGGAGTCCCGGGGAAAGCTCGGTAAGTGCGTGGCGACCCCCCCCCCCCCCCCCCCCCCTTCCTAAGCGTCCCCGCATCCAGACGGGAGCACACCGCAGAGGGTGTCAGATCTCTGGTCAACCCCCCCCCCCCCCCCCCAGCCCCGTTGTTGTGCACTTGGGTCAATATTAAGAGGCGGTGTGCAGAGAGAGCAGCTCCTCATCCACCACACATGCCTCATCATGTTGATCAGAGACAATGGCACACACACAGGCATGACATGTGGGAGCTGCGTTTCTGAACTTTGCACGACTGTGAAGAGACTGAGATGTTCCCAGTTATTTAATACCTAGAGCACCTGCCTCTCGCCCTAAGCTGTGCAAGGCAGTGTGAGATTGAGGAGGTGCTGTCTTCAGTCTGTGGGGGAGTGTTACTGTAGTGTGTGTGGGTGACTTATTTTCAGACAGAAACAAAGGATTTTCTGGATGATAGATGGATAGATACTAGTTTGATCTGGAGGAAAATTTGGGATTCAAAATCTCCACCTGAGGTTGGGGAATATTTTGCATTTTCACTTTAAAAATGACTTGAACCGTTAACTGAACCAGCGAACAGGTTCAGCTTGCAAATTAAATGAGCTAATGTAGAAATGTATAAGATTAAGTGGAGCAGGGTCATGCTGGGGATTCTTGAGTGGGTCTGTAAGGTGGGACGGTCGGTGGAGAATACATTGCAGTAGAAAGCACCTTTATTTGCTCAGTCATTCGTAGTAGTATCCTCTATCCTGCAGGTTGGGGACATCATGCTGCTGCAAATCCCCTTCTGCCCCTTTCCCAAACTCTTTCCTCTGGTGGAAACGTGGCCGACACTGTGTGTTCAAATATCGTCGCTGAGCTCCCATCAGGGGCTCAGTCCCAATAAAGATCTGGGACATTGCAGGATTATCTCCCCGGTGCCTTCACCACGGTGGGGATTTTTTTGAAGGAACAGCAAAGTGAAGCAGGGCACCCTGAGGGTGCAGCCCCTGCACCGCAGGGGTTCACACACCACCTCCTGTTTGATTTTATGACTGGCACTAAAGAGAGGACAGCTGATAGACTCTGTGCACAGCCGATAGTTGGACATGGTAAAACAGGAAAAGCACAGGTGGTGATTAATAACATGAACCATGGCTGCAGTAAATTCCATTTAGGTGAAGCAGTCCCAGTGTCCTGCTGTTATGTGCACTGGTCCGCTCACATGGTTTACAGGGAATCATCAGTGCAGAAAATGACTTGGGAACTATTTTGATTATCAAGTAATTGTTCTGGTAAATTTACAGGTAAATATATTTGCTTGTTATCTTCCTCTTCCTTGATAGTAAATATTTGAAAACATAATCCAGGACTGTTGGTTGCACCAGAAAAGGAATTTAAGGGCCAGCCTAACTTGCTAAATTTGTATTTTTTTAACTATTTTTTGACATTGTTGTGGACAAATTGAATAATTATTGGTTTAAAACCATCAATCCTGTGGCTTGTAGATAGGCGATCAATACACAGGCTTTGTCAGATGGCTAAGACCTGAGGCTGTGTTGTGTCCAGAGCAGGTTGTGAATAAAATGATGAACAGTCGTCTTAATTGAATAAAGTTTCCCTGCTGAGCTCTCATGTGTTGGAACAGTCTGGAGTCCTGAGTGTATAGATGGCTATATTGGCCTGTGACATGGTTTACTGCTGCTGTAAAGGGCTATACTTTACACTCAGTGAAAACCCAAACTGTGCACACACCCACATACACACACACACACAAAGAAAGAGAACCTGAGAGGCCTTTCCCCCGACTGCCCACCACCACGAGAATCTGTTGACTTGGCAGAAAGCGCTGTGATGGATGGATGACCGGGCCGAGCAGACGTCTGTATACTGGAGCTCTGAATTATGTGCTGCATAGCCAAATAGTTGTGACTGAGGCTTTCGCAGGCACGATGCTGACAGACAGCCGCAGGCCTGGTCACATAACCAGGTACACGCCTGCTGCAGGTCCATCTGGGCCACAATTAACAATCAGCATGACGACCACAGATGGTGTCCGCCCTCCAAATCAAGATATCAACAATAACGCTGATGTGAAAATTAGGAGAACCACTTAGAGAAGATGCAGTTTGATGCTTCACTTTCCTCTATCATGGTTTCATGTGCTCACAATTAACTTCACGTGAGCTGAAAGGACCAGGGCGGCACGGTCTCCTCACAGTGTGGGATCCCTATCGCCCGACACGCAGGGTGAATTATTTCCCCTTATTAGGCACCTCCCACAGTGCAGGCAAGCTGTGATTTGCTTCCAAGCTAATCGTCACCCTAAGGTTTCACTGAGAAGTCTCCTGCATTACAATCATGCGGTGATGCAGCTGTGTGTCCTACCGTGGGCCTAATCCATTATTCTGACAGTATTTCTCTCCGGCTGCTCACCGGCACTGCTGCAAGCTGGGTCAACAGTAATGTAGTCTGCGGAGGGACGGGAGGATGGATAGACGGATGGAAATGAAGTTCGGTTAATAAAGGGCCAGGAACAGGGGATTCAAGGCCACTTTTCCTGTCAGGGCTGCCATTAACTCTCCCTCTCTCTCAGTTCTGGTAATTTCAGACCCTCACCTTGAAGAATCTCATGCTACTTTATGATAAAGTCAGAGAATTGACATTCCAGCATAACGCTTCGCTGACATCGAACATGAGACAATCGCCTTTAATAGAGCAGCAGCAGCAATTAGATCTTCTTAACCAGTCGAGAAAATTTGATCTGTTGGTAAAATGTGAAGTGACCACAGATGTTAAAACAGGACTGGACAGTTGAAAGCAACCATCACATCAAAGTAGAAAACCCCCTCTTTAAATTTGTACAAAAAGATCAACATCATGTAAAATATCTTTGTTGTCTTTGTGTGAAGATTCATTTGACACTGATTCTATTTTATGTACAAAGCTTCTGGACTCAGACAAAAATCTCCCTTCTCCAAAACTGCTTTTGCTCTATATATATACATATATATTAAATATATAAAATCATATTAATCAGTTCTGGTCTCAATAGCCCTTTTTAAATTACAGTTTTTATAACATAATTCCATTTAAAAATGTTATAAATCCCTCAAGAAGAAGGTCAATAAAAGAAAGAAGTCAAAGCTTGAGACAGATGAACAACAGAGATGAACAGATGCCAGCGCCCTCTCACACTCGTGGTTTGTTGTTTCCAGTTATTTCCTGCCTGACAGCACATTTATTACACAACCCAGTGTATCACTATTTGTACAACACCTGTCCTTGCTACATGCTTTTTCGAGCTATGCTGAAATTATTTCCTCAGGAAGAAACCTTACTTTCATTTGAGGTGTCTCAGCTTTCCTGATGCTTTAAAAACCATGCGAAATAAACCCCGTACTAATAGAGATAGGTACATTTTCCAATTACTTTTCAGAGAATACTTTTTTCTTCTTATTTTTTGCCTGGAATCAGGCCGACCAGCTACAAGATTAATCGTGACCATAAAATATTTGATTCTGAACAAAAATGTATTATTGGAAAACGGAGAAAAAAAGGATAAAAAATCTACGTAATTATATTAAGAGTGAAGGAACTGCGACTTCCCGTACACCATTGCCAATGATCCCTTACCAGTGACTCCCAGCATGCCTCTTCTTGAATTTAACCTTGTACTGATTTTCACCATCTTGGTTGTTTGACTTTTTAGATTATGGGTATTGTGGGCTTCCACAGGAGCAGTAACTTTGTTTCACAATCTCGTAGCTTCTGGTAAGTCGACCCTGGACGGTTAACATATAACATATTATGGCTGATCATCAAAATCCCCATTCAGAAAGTGAGTTGTGGATTTTTACTTCCTGAACCACGCTGTTGAGCTCTATAGATGGCAGGTTATTCTCGACAGGAGTGCTGGTATATAGAGAGCTGTGTAAATGGACACGTTGCTTATAAAACCGTCACCTCGTGGCCCTTTGCACCAGGAGAAAATGACCTCTTCACCTTTCCCCCCTGCCGACCATGTGAGGGCTGCGTGTCGCCCAGCAGGACTCACATTCAGAGACTTTTCCCCCCGCTCGGCAACATCATCGTCTTTTAATCTGCTGGCAGTTATTCAGGCTGATTAAAGGAATTCAATATCCATCTGTTGCACGGTGATATTTAGTTCCAGACACATGCTGCCCTGTGATGAGCTCTGAAAGAGGAAGAGGAGAGATGCTGTCGAATTCAGAAGGAGATGCATGTGCTTTGCAGTGTTTACTGAGCTGTCCCAAGGATTCATTTATTACTTGTCCACAGGCCTGCGTTTTTCAATTTGATTTAAATTGTCATGCAAGACACTCGCAGCCTCGAGTCTGCCAGTCTTGCTGCCGTCAATGGACCTCGGGATCTGGTCCGGAATTTGCTCATGAAAGGAAATCCATCAGCCATCGCCACGTGTGGACATTTGCCCACTTTATACCTTGGAGCTTCCCCCGATGCTGCTCAGACCCCTGCTGCACATCCTTCAACCTGTCTCCGATGAGGCCTGAGCTGCAGTTGTGTATGAATTATTACTTTATCATTGTACCAAAGCCTCTACCTGGTCTCTTTAGCTGCTTTCAGACATGCAGATCCTCCTAATTCTCTCTGGAGGAGTTGCATGTGTGAACGCAAAAGTCCAAGTGAGAGGCTCCGCATTACCTGCGGACTTCCTCCGCCTGTCACCGTACTAGAAAGTCAGGAGAATTCCATGTGTTAGCACAGCAGGGGAGGGGGGGGGGGGGGGGGTTGATAATGCTACTAACACATGACAGATGCAAAAATTGAAAAACGAATATCTCCCGGTGAAAAAGCAGTGACACACACAAAGAGGACACCGACAAAGATGTGAAGAGAGATTGTGGTAATAAGAGCTGACGTCGGTGTCGGGGTGCTGTAAACATGATCACTGGATCTGCTCCACCTCTCGCCTGAATAGCACGGAGGATCTGATGCTGCTGTGATGCATCTGTGCAGGAAACCTCCTGCGGTGTTGGAGGGTAAAGTCTGTACCCGCTTCTCCGGATTTTAGCCGCAGGTCATGTCTGAAAACAGCTTTCGAGTCATGTTTATTTGTCAAGTGAGTGTCAACTGGTGTGTGTGGCTGCGGCTGCAGCACCAAATGGTGGCTTTCGTTTCAAGGTAATTGGTGACACATTGGAAGCACTCAACTTAACCGAGGTCTATTTCTTTCCAACTGCACATCTCAACCTCCTGGTGTGAGACCTCAGGCGTTTCCTCTTCTCGTTGTTGTTCTCTTTTCCATTCGGTTGACCGTGTACTCAGATTCACTCTGAACTCTTAAAACTTCCCCAAGGAACATAAAGGGTGCATGAGTCATTTGCTTTCACTCCGCACGTCGGCATCTGCTAATGTAAGCAGCCGGTAGCGTCTACCACCAGGACCAGTCCCTCTCTGAAACATGCCATCTGAGTGGCTAATGAAGGGGAGCCCACTATGGAGATGGGAGTAGGTGTTGGGGAAGGGATTTGCGGTGGGGGGTGGGAAGGCAGAGTGCTAATGGTCATACGGGGCTTTCAGTGTGTTGTTAGACACAGTCTCTTGATTGGAACTGAGGATTTATGGCCCTGGACACAAACTTTATCTGACATGTTCCTGCAAAGGTGGCAACTGGAGCCAGCTATGCACAGTTGCTGCTGTAGCAGGATGACAGACGGGCTAATCAGGGTGTTGTGGAGGGGTTCACACCCTGGATGTAATTGGAGGATGTTCAAGAAGAAAACCCAACTCCAAAACCCCCTCAGCTAATCTCTATAAACAGATTTTGTATGTGCATATGTTAAATCTGTAGGCAGGGGGTCAAGATTTTGGGGCTGGAAGTCTTGTTTCCGTTTCCAGTTGGAGCAGAATGAATTGGTTGGGGAGCTCTGGACAGCTCATGATATATTTGCCTCGTGATAAATCACAAGCAGGTAAACAAACTGTCCTGCATATATATATACGCTCTGAGTGCTGGGCCTATGTCACTTTTCATACATGCGTTTTGAGAAATAGATAAATAGTCTTTCATTCTCCGCACTCCATTTTAATGATAACACAAGCGACACCCTCACATTTAAACTCTCCAGGGCTCACACGTCGCCATTCCTGCTTAAAGGCTGACGGTTTTTGACACGTAGTGCAGTGTTTGGTTTTAAATACGCAACAGCAGGTGTCTTCCCAAAGTGCTAACTCCGCTCTGCAGAATTACCCGTCTCAGCAGAATTAGCAGGGTTTCTTTTTTTCTCTCCCCTCACCGCTCAGCTCCTCCCACTGACAGCGGCTGATAAACCTCTGTCGTGATAATCAGTTAAAATGACAGCGCCCTCATCCAGCTCCTTCCGGATCAATTGTTGTAAACAGCTTCTTTATTTGTGTGCACAGTCTCCTTTGTGATATCCAAATCCTTCTTGTATGCTCACTAACCCCATTGGATGAGCGCCTGAAAGGAGAATATCCGCCGCTGGCTTTCGGAAATTAGGTGCTAACGAAAGGAGGAGGAAACGTGGGGGGGAGGAGGGGATGTTAGAGGAGAAGGAAAGAAATGAAAGAGATGATTTAATTTTCATCGCGACACATTTAAAGCCCCGGCTGGTTAAAATCATATGCTCCCATACAGGAGGGAAAAAACGGGAATGAGGAGAGCACGCCTGCAGCGATTTTTACAACCAATTTCATCAGTGCACAGAGGGATAAGGAAAGGAGGAAGAGCGCCGGCCCTCTTCCTCAGCCCCTGGTTCAACTTTGGCTGCTGTTCAGCGTAGAGTTGGCTTAAAACTGCCTAGATGTTTTCCTGTAACATGGTGAGTGCACAGTGCCCTCAGGGATGAACTCTTAACATGGGGATCCTACACTGTTATCAGCCAGGCCTTTACATCTCTTCTTTCCCTGTCTGTGCTTCTCTTTCTTTCTTTCCTTCTTTCTACTCTTTGGTTTCACCCTCCCTCTCCTCGGTGCAATGAAAAGTGTGAGCAGCATTGCCAAATCGCCTGATATTCGGCCTGTAGTTAATTAGACAGAATACAAATGGGTTCATTGCAAACACCTGTGTGTGTGTGTGTGTGTGTGTGTGTGTGTGTGTGTGTGTGTGTGTGTGTGTGTGTGTGTGTGTGTGTGTGTGTGTGTGTGTGTGTGTGTGTGTGTGTGTGTGTGTGTGTGTGTGTGTGTGTGTGTGTGTGTGTGTGTGTGTGTGTGTGTGTGTGTGTGTGTGTGTGTGTGTGTGTGTGCCTCATTAAAGAGGTATCTGGGTTGCCTAATATTCAGCTCCCACGCTCAGACTGTCTCCTGCTGAGTGTGGCTCAGTAGATCTGCATCTCTTTCTGTGGCGTTCATGTTTGTTTCCTCAAAGGCTTTCTATCGACCTCTGCTCTGTCAGTAATACTACACAATAGATTGATTGATCAAACAGTTTTTTTAAATATTTGACTTGAAGTTACAGTATTTATCAGGTTTCCCACCGTTCTCCCTCCGGAGTCACACAAGGTTTTATACAGCTGTTATTCACATACTGTTTATGCAGTAGTCATCCCCAAAACCTGTTAAAAGACTTCAATGGGAAAACAGATGAAATATCCTTTTAATATTTCTGTGGCTGTGATGAAGATGCGTCGTATCAAACATATCTTGATCACCTCAGAGTCTCTCTGCTCTGGATTATTTGTGGCAAGAGAATAACCGACACATTTTTATGAGTAAATCAATTTGAAACGGGTTCGTTCTGACAGCCTCACGTGACCTTACACAGAGAGGAATCATCCAAATTCATCCCACGAGGTGATGCTTCATCCATACATCCATTATACCGCTTATCCTTTGAGGTTTGCTCGGGGGCAGGAGCCAATCCCAGCCGCATTGGGTGGAGAGGGAGCATACACTCTGGACTGGTCGCCATTGATTGCAGAGACCAACAATGATTCACACTCTCATTCACACCAATGAACATGCAAAGCAGAAAGGCCCCAGTCAGCCATCACGTTCGAACCATAGACTGTTTATAAAGATGGACGACATGACTGCGTCCCAAAAGGGTCTTCATTGCCTTGATGGCGGGCAGCAGTAATTTTTATAACCTCCTCTGTTTGTTGATGGATGCCTCAGATGGCAATTTTCTGTCCAGACACGACCGGGCGAGACTTTTTCAAACCTGACCCCAGCCCAAATTTCATTCCAATATGTTTCTCCTGCCTGACAAAACATCCAGTCGTTCCTATTCAGGATATTATGATTTCCTTTCAGGGAGGAAGACGTGTCGAACATCTTTATTTATAGTCTGTGGTTCAAACCCAGAGCCTTCTTGCTGGAAATGTGCAAACCACTGTACCACCATGCCGCCCCAATTTAGCACTTACAGATTTGAAACTGGAAAACTCTGTATCTACCAAGACGATTCTATATTGAAATGTTGGTATCTGGAGAGTAAAAGTGGGGCCTGTTCATCCTACATAGTACAACGTCCTCGCCGGATCGAGAGCCTGCAGATGACAAATATAATACAGATGAAAGAGAAGAACAAGGGGAGATGAAGGAGCCTGATAATCCTGCAGGGACGACGAGAAGTGATAAGTTGAGCAGAGTGGAGATGCCCCCCCCCCACACACTTATCATTAAACGTATGAATAGCTGTCGTCTGCTCTGTCTAATAGAGTGTGGAGTTTTCCCCGGACTCCCATACATGCATTATTAATTATCTGTTACAGGGCCCAGAGACACAGAGGGAGAGCCAACATCAGATATCTGGGTTGTAACTTGCAACCAGATCTGCACTATTACACAAACATGGTTGTGGGGATGCGATGAGCAGAAGTGAGTCATATTTCCTGGTGGATCCCTATGCATCCAGCTACTGTTTCACTTCACTCTCACAGATTTCGACTGCAGCATTTTCCAGGCTGTGACAGGCTTCTTCTTCTTCTTCTTCACGACCAGACTTGTGCAGATATTTCCCCCCCTTCGTTTGAAGTGCAAAAGGCCTCTGAAAAGCTAATTCCCACTGCTTAGTCATTGACAATTTGTGCCAAGATGAGCTCTGTTCCAATCAAGCGCCTCCCCTCCGCAACCTGTCAGACACGCCTTTACTTAACAAGGCAGGGGAATGATGGGATCTGCCATCTGTGTAAATTTTGCCATAATCTCGTCTGACTGGCTGTTTGTGAGGAAGCAGACAGTAGGTAGCCCCCCCCCCCCCCTTTTTTACTCTCTCTGTGTTTCTTGCAGACATTATTGCTCACCTGTCAGACGGCTCTCCGCTTTCGATCGCACAAAAGACATATTAGGGGTGAAAGTGTCAGCTTGAACCATGATGATCATCACCTTCATCTACCCCTGATTGTTATCATTAGCACAGAGACATGGCTTGCATTTAGATTTAGACGGGGAGTTATAAATGGGCTGCGTGTGGCTGGATCTTACTGTACTCTAACAGCTTGTATTTTAACTGTAATTCATGAACTCCTGAAAGCAAAAAGCTGCACCAGCCTCAGCTGTGGCTGACACACTTTCTGAGTCTCTTCTCCAAAAAAAGATCTCGTGTTAACATCCTCCTTCTCTATGTGACGCTCAATTGAGTAATTCTGGTCCCAAGACCCGAACCCCCAACCACTTAACCACTTTAAACTGTCTGCTCTGTGTTGCCCTGGTAAGCACTGACACACAAGTGTTGTCTTCTCCTTATAACCGAGGAATGCTTTGTCGGCATTCTCGGACAAAAACACACTTGTTTTCAACTTGTTTCTCTGTCAGGGAGGAAAAAAAAGAATTTCCAGGCTTGAGGATGTCATTCGCGTTGCGTGGAAATCCAGCTCATGACCTCAACAACATGCCTTCCCCCCCCTCAGTACTTTCCTCACCACCTTCCTAACTCCTTTCCGCACCTTATTGTAAAAGCACACCTCCAATGAAAAACTCTTTATGATTTATGGAGCCTAGCAAAGCAGCGCTGCCAAGTTCAGAGCAGGAATTATCACATCGCTGTGCAAACGTTTTATTTATTAGGATCTGCAACGCAGCCCGACATTTTATTTTCTCTAATTCACCTCACCGGGTGCATCTGTTGATTTGAATTTTAACGGTGGAGCTTTTTGTTGCTAATGTCTGACTTTGATGCAGCACCGTTCCCCATGAACTTGTTCCCCCTTTATGATAAATTTAAAGGAGAAAACAAATAAAAGCTATTTACATATTACTGCAGACATTTTTTAATGCTCCTGTTCTGTGCTGTTTGTTGTTAGAGTCACTTTATTCAGGTGGATTAACACAAGGAGACAATTTCCGTGAATTAGAAAATGTAATGAATTGGTCTCTTAAAAGGTCTAAGAAACAATTATTTCAATTATTGTCTAATTCATTTTCCTTGATGGATGTTAGTGTCTCAAAATGCTGTGAAAACTCCGATAGGATAATGTGATCTTCATACTCCACATGTCTCAATTAAATTTGTTTGCTTATTTAGAGTTTGACCTTACTCAGGTTAAAGGTAATCAGAAAATGTCATTTAAATGGCAGTGTCTGATTCAGAATATTCCCTTAATGTAGTTAATATCAGAATATTGGTTTCCATTTAAACATCTCTAATATCCCAGTTTAAAATGTTATTAAACAGAGGAAAGAGCAATGTTCTCAGATGTAAGAAGCTGGAAATGTATGTTTGGACCTGGTGTCAAAACCGAGTTTTACGAGCTTTAGTCTATTGGAGTCTATTGGGGAAAGTATTGGCCCCAGTGCTGATCTTAGTGTGCAGATCTGGTGTCTGCCATAATGTGATAAATCAATTTTAAATACAGTTTGATGTTGAATCATATTCTGCACAAATGTCTGATGAGAGATGAATTTGGAGTCTGTGTTCGCATTGATGAAGAAAATGATTCACTTGAGGAGCCTCAGTTGTCAGCACTTGTACATGATTTGACCACAACACAGATCTGTCGACAGGGAAGCACTGAATCAGGGTTCATTTTAACCCAGAGATAGTATGGTGACTCCTTGCACAAAACAAAGAACATCTAATATAATGTTCTGTTGTTATGTTTGTCAAACACATTTTTAAAGTATTTAAATATATATTAGCCGCTTATTCCTCGACCCAGTTTCCTCGACAATGTCTTTATGAAATTCAGTCTTTTCACTAGTTGCATCCCTGAGTATTTTTCATTGCCACAACATTCCCAGGCCTCTCTTAGGACTCGCATAGAAATGATCCCAGTGAGCTCCACACAGAGGGATGTAACAATATTAAATTTGCACTGGTAGTGGTATCAAATATGTACTCTGTGTTGGCAGATATCTTAAATGGAGGCATTGAAATAAGCATCAGGAAGGAAAAAGTTAGATTGGTGCTTAGTTATAAATATTAAAAAGTGTTAGGTGGTGTTATTCTGGCTTTTAGGATACATGTTAATAATGATTAATGATATTAATGAAGCTGCTGTGTATTGCCAGATGTGTAAGAGTCAAAGCTAAATATTAAGGCGAAGACAAGTTTTAAACTTTTAACCCAGGCCCCAGGTTAACAGTGCCTTGCTCCAGCTCTTCTAAACAGCCTTCATCACTTCCCATCTGATCTCAGACCTGTCTGGTCCTCGTCTCCCTCTTCTTCCTCTCCCTCCACTCCCCCACCCTCTCCCCTCTCTCTCCCAGCTGTACTGGGGATTGAATGAGACCTTTCATTGAGCGTCAATGTCACACTTGTGTGTCAAAGCCAGTGGGAAAAAATGCCTCAGCTTTAGCCACGACTCCTCCTTTCAAAAAATGACTCACCTCGACAATTGCATTTTGGACCAAATCAAATGTGTTTCCATCTTCCTCTTGAGCAAGTGTAAATGGGAAATACTGCCTGCAGCTGGAAGGTGCATGAATGTCTACTGAAAAGTTTAAGGAGAGTTGCCTTCTATCTGAGTTTTTTTTTTTTTTTTTTTACACCGAGCTCCGAAAGGGTTTTTAAATGTACCAGACACCTTCAGAATCCCGTCATGAAAGCGCTCTCGTTTATCTGTCTCCTTCCTCAGTTCTCTGCAGCTGCCAGCAGCGCTTAAAAGATTCTTCTTACAGGATGTTTCCTCTTCCTTGTCATCACCTAAATGACAATGTTAATGCAAGTTCTGTGTAGTCTGGCCCAAAACTTCCCGCCAGCCCGACCTTCATCCGTTTCCTCCGATGATCCACTCTCAGATAAACGAATCCAAAGACTGAATTAGAATAATTAGAAAAGTGATGGCGCACAGTCCATACAAATGTCCGGTTGGTGCTGCAGTGGTCACGTAACTGTCCCCCTCGGAAACTTGGCAGTGCAAAACAGCGAGCGTCCAGACTATATAGAGAGGAGAGGCAGAAGCAGCAGACGAACTCAATTTTTATACAGCAGCAACCGAGATCTCCTCCCTGTCATCCTTCATTGATTTTGCAATCCAGTGGCATCCAAGCAGAACCATACAAGCCGTACACCTCAGTCTGCCGCTGATAGCCAATCTCTATTACCCACCTAGGCCAAGGCTTTGGTTCGAGGGGCTAGCCCTCTCGGGGGAAGCCGAGAGAAAGGCGAGAGCTCCTACTGGCGGATCGGAGCAATGATGGATTTATGAGCAGCTTGGAGAATGGATCATCTTCCCTCCCCCCCTCGCTTTTATTATCCCATCAGATCTGACGTGATGGCAATAATACATGACGGCCTGTCACATTTTGCAGATCTGGCAGTGAATATGAATGATGATTTCAAATGCTCGCGTCTAATCAGCCGCGAAATTGCCTCAGTAAATATGTTGAACTACCAGTGCTCTGTCTTCCTGCTGTCTCTCACTCTGAATGGAACTCAGTTTAATAGGCTTGTAGTTGTCACAATGTTTAAGACCCGTGTTGGCTTCACGGTTCATAATTAGCTTTTAATGCACAGAGACAGCTAGAGGGGAGAAAACCGACGGAAATGAGGAATGAAAAGAGGCTTGTTGTGTGGCCATAGTAATTCGGGCTTTTGTTCTCTAATTAAATGACCTCATAAGGGAGCGCTAGCTTAAGTTTGTGTGTGTGGCGCCCTCTGATATGGAGGTCTGTGCCAAGAGTGTTCAGTGCCGCAATGAATAGGGCGTCCCCTACAAAGCCTAAGAAGCCCTCTCTGTGCCCGCTCGGCCTCCTTGTTGGTTGTTGGAAATTTGGCACATAACACCATGTCTTTAACAAGTGGTTTCTGGGCCCCTTCGCATAGTTCAGGACGTTGTCGTTAAGGACACGGTCGCTCCCGGTCTTTTCTCCCTCCCTCCCACCTCTTTGAAAAGAAATTGAAAGACTGGCAGTCTTCTTTCAAAGCTGCTCCGCTCTAAAGATTACTTATTGTGTTTATGCCACAGCAAAACAAAAGAAATCCATGATGATGTTTGGTGCTATATAGATGTCAGCCTTTTCAAAAAAATAATGTATACCTCAATATAAGATGGAATGTTAAAGTCACGCAAAGTTGAACCTTATTAATTGAGGTTTAATGGTAGTTCTCCATTTCCAGAGCGGGCAGAAAATGTTGTGTTGCTCTAAGATCCTATCGCTCACAGTGAGAAGAACCTGATTGAGGGTCTTTAAGAGCCTGCTCTAAACACACCTGCCACTACATACCAGACCAAAGGCACCTACTATGTATGACATAATCCTAAAAGGACATTTGAGCTGAGCGATAAAGTTCCAACATAGCAACTGTTATTGCTGTTGTTGTTGGCTAATGCATGTTTCGGATGGACGCGCGAAGGCTTGTCTCCATTACAGTTGTCCTGCATGGTGACAGCCTGCACTTATTACAGCCACATGGCACGTCTCCACGCCATCAGTCCGGAGCAGCAGGCGCGAGCGTGGGGAAGCGGCAGGGCCCTGTCCGTAACCAGATCCAGCTTTGATGACTGGAACATTAACAGCTGCTCAGGAGAGTGTAAAGGGGGGGGAGGAATGAGGACTTCTGTGAGTGTGTTGTTGTGTGTATGCCCTGTGTTCGCACAAATGAAAGCGAAGGCGGCAGAATCACAGATGACATCTTAATTGGCCTGTGGTGCCAGATGCCAGGCTCTCTAAATCCAGGCCAGGCTAGGCCAGTCCAGGCCAGGCTGAAACAGTGTCTCAGTAGCCTGGCAGGGCTTTCAGCAGGGTTTTAGGAGCCCGCTGGCTTCGCTGAAAGCTCCCACGGGTATTAGGTGCTCTAGTGTTGTGCTGCCTCCCGTCTTCACCCTCTCTCTCTCTCTCTTCTCTCCACCCTTCCTGTGGAGCGCTCTGAGGCATTGTCAACACCAGTCAATCTAAGGCAAATTCAGACGAAGAAAAAGCCAGAGGGCGACAAAAGACTGGGGCGTCTTTGTGTTTGAATCTATTCTTCACACTGAGGCCCTGAAGTCGGGCGCTCTCTGCAGCTTCACGCAGTGGTTGATTGAGAGCCCCCCCCCACCCCACACACACACCACTGCTAAACACAGCCCTCCGCCCTCCTCATTTATAGCGTATTGAAGTAAATGCCCCCCTGAGCTATCAAATAACTGTTGCCTTCTAACTACCGACCTCTAACCCCCAAGCATGTCACCTCTCACTCTTCACCTTGTCGCCCCCTTTGACACGTGATTCTTTTCCCCCAGAGGAGCAGTAAACCAGGTTAGATTATAAATCATCCCCCATAATATCTGGAGGCACAGAAGATGTGAACTCGCCCACTTGATGGTGCATTTGATTCAAGACACTCCACTCTGTAGTCAGAATAAGGAGAGGCAAAGTAAAGTTTGGGGGCTGATATTAAAGCTGAATCTGATTAGCGAACAAGAGATGTGGTACCGCAGCGTGAAATAGGCTGCTCGCGAGATGATTAACTAATATTCCTGTTGGACATTATTCTTTATCTTGGATGTGAAGCGGGAAAAGAGTTTTGGCTTTCCGCTCTTCAAAAAAGAGATGAAATGTACATCGATTTATAATGAAGTTACAGTCGAGTCTCTCATGGCGGCGTTTCCTCTGACAAGGACGAAATGATATGATTCAAGGTCTAAGTGTAAGAGTCTTCGTAGCAGGTTTCAAATATGCAGCAGAGTGCTACTGGAACATAGTTATGAGACATGTTAAAAATTGACCAGTATATAAAGTTAAATCGAGGGTTGTAAGAGGGGGAGATGGTCGTTCTCTAGCTTTGAAAACCCCTGGGACACCTAAGAGTTTAACTTTCTTGCCCTCCTTCTTCAGTTTAACATTAGTATGTAATATTTTACAGCAGTTTTTTATTCCCTTATTCTCCAGGGAGGTCAGAGGTCATATTCAGCACTCCTCGAGCTGGTTGGCACCCAACTCCCTGAAGGTCGTTTCAGCTTCCTCTTCTATATCGCAGCCAACTCTCTTAAAAACCTTGTGTCCTGAACTCATCCGTATCCGATTTCCTGTTGTCCCCTTCCAGAACGAGCCATCGCAAGACACGAGGTACGAGAGATCGAGCAGCGGCACACGCAGGACAACCTGCGGGAACGGGACTCCTCGGCCTCGTCGCAATCAGCCGTCAATGAAGACGATTTGGTCATCATCTACAACCGCGTGCCCAAGACGGCCAGCACCTCCTTCACCAACATCGCCTACGACCTGTGCGGGAAGAACCACTACCACGTGCTGCACATCAACACAACCAAGAACAACCCGGTCATGTCCATACAGGACCAGGTCAGAGCGATTTCCAGCTCTTGCAGACTTCTTTTTACAAGATGAAAATGACCCCCCCCCCCTTTATAATATATAGATCTCAATTATTTTCACTAGTTTATAAACTGTGTGTATTGAAGTATGATTATTTTCATTTGTCCAGGTACGGTTTGTAAAGAATGTGACTGAATGGAGAGAAATGAAACCGGCCTTCTACCACGGACATGTCTCCTTCCTGGACTTCACCAAGTAAAGACTTATTTATTAAACATGTTTATACTTTAAATGGCTTTGTGCAGTTGCCTCCATCTTGTGGTCATTTAATGCTCTTCACCTACACAGTTTAATGTTAGGATCATAGTGCAGAATTGGCTTTAACATTGCTGTCACTGAAAGTCAGAATGCTTCAATATTTACAGCAATTTATTTGAATTGTTATAAATCTGTTATCTGTGTATTGATTGTTTTTTTCTCACCCAATCTCGTTGATTTCAGGTTTGGGGTGAAGAGGAAGCCGATCTATATAAACGTGATCCGGGACCCCATTGAAAGGCTGGTGTCCTATTATTACTTCTTACGTTTCGGGGACGACTACCGCCCCGGCCTGAGACGAAGGAAACAAGGAGACAAGAAGGTTCAAATCCATAAATAATCATTTTCTTTGATTGTGTCTTTAAACAACAGTCAGTGCCCATGTGAGCAGTGAAACTTGACATTATGAGATCCCTTCTTAAAAAGCTGTCAATGTAACTGATGTGGGACAAAATTTACTGCCTGTTTTATGTCTTCAAATATTGACACAATGATGGAATTTCTCACTCAAGCACTGAAACTGAAGAAGAGACTCCATTGATTTGAACAACACAGAATACTGGAGGCTCATCTTGGCTCCAAGTAAACTTTGGAATACTTAGTTTCTACAAAACGCGGACTGTAGATCTCGTTCCCCATCTCATCAAAGATAGATAGAAGAGTCCAGAAAGAGAGGATCTCAATATGAACATTATCCACCAAGCAAAACCCTTATCAGTGCTCACAAAGGAAGCCCGACTATTTTATTCCGACAGCCTTGAATCTTTGACCCTTTAATTCATTCTATAATTTAATATTTTCTTCAAATGCTCATGCACTGCCTTTTCCTTTCAGACATTTGATGAATGTGTATCGGCCGGCGGCTCAGACTGTGCCCCCGAGAAGCTCTGGCTCCAGATTCCTTTTTTCTGCGGTCACTACTCTGAATGCTGGTGCGTACCGAAACACCTCACACTTATTCACATGCACACAGCGTGTTGAACAGGCACATCACAACCGGGCACATCACATCTTTTTTATTGAAATTTGTATTAAAGAAGGAAACCTTGATCCATCTCCCACTAATGTTTCCTCATATGTTTAAGTCTTGTCATATTTCAACCCAAACCAACAATGAATAGATCCTTTTATTTTCTATGTAACCAAGGCCTGAAATCAGTAACTTATATCTCCGTGCCAGCAACTCACTAAACTAGAAAGAAATGTACAGTATGAAACACACTGTTGCGCTGGCTGACTTGGTGCGTGAGTCAAGGATCGACTGGATATATTTCACATAGTTTTCTTGTAATATTCTCATAGGATCTACATTTTGGGTTTTACCTTTTAGATTTTATAATAATAAAAGTTATTTATTGAATAGGTTATTTCAGCCCTTTTCAGCCTCATTTACTCAGTTGAGCTCTAAAACAGGAATCTAGTTGAGCTGTGGAGTCATACGGTTTTCATACGAGTTACATATCGTGGAAGATTCAATGGATTTGTCCTGCTTGTGACTCGGACTGAGCAATACATCAATAATGATTATTATTAATTATTGCCTTCAGGCAGTTAAAACAGGAGGATTTCTGTATTAGTTTTGTTTCACGGTGTGCCACATTACATCTTATACTCCTCTTCTATCCCTTCTGTTTAACATCCTCTCAAGGACTCTGATATCTCTTGGCCATGATCTGTTCTCTCTAGATGATGATCTGTATCAATCTCTCACTCTCTGCCTTTACTCATCCCTCTCACTCTCCTTCACGTCTCCCCGACTCTGCCCTCCGTCTTTTAACCAGCCGCCCTTCCGAAGCAGGGGACTGACAGATAGTACTGAGTGTAAAGCGGCAGCGGAAGTACCTTGAAAACATTAAATAAATATTGAAGACACTGGATAAAGGGGCTGCCTGTCCCCTAATGCTTTGCCAAAAAGTTACTTAATAGGTTTACACAATCCCCTTCCTCCCTTATTTTCTGATCTGATCACACCTGCCACCTCCTTTCCATTGTTTTCTTTCCCATATCATCCTGCCGTTCTGCACAGTCCTCTGCTCTGTTTCTCCTGTTGTTTTATCCATCTATGGACACAGTTCCCATCGCACATCTAACTCAACCGTTCTGTTTTTGTTCCCTTCAGCTCCTTTGCTACTCCTCTGCTCCTCTCTAAAGCCATTCCTTCCCTCCATTTCTGCTCTTTTAAAGTGCTGTGAGCAGAAGTCCAAGAAAGATAACGGCTTACAACGTCCATTGTCTCTTTGCAGGAACGTGGGCAGCCAGTGGGCTCTGGAGCAGGCGAAATACAACCTGGTGAACGAGTACATGCTGGTCGGCGTGACGGAGGAGCTGGAGGACTTTGTCATGATGCTGGAGGCTGCGCTGCCACGCTTCTTCAGAGGAGCCACTGACCTGTACAAAACAGGTGCCATGTCCGCTAAATGGATATAAACTAGTTGTTGTCGCCCTGTTTATTCTGCTTCCCCTCGGCAATATTGTAAACGCTGCAAGGCAACATAATGACTCACTCAATTGGAAAACGTGTGTGTGTGTGTGTATATTAATTGCTCCACTGAGGATTGAATTGTGATCAATACGCAGTCGTCCCTCTCTCTGATTAGGATACAGATTAGTCACAGCGAGTGCAGCCGGGATGAATAATGGATAAAAAGAAGAATAACATCCTGAGTAATATATGCAGATGCACTATGACTCAACTACAAGATTCAATAACTTCAGCAGCAGATGAGCTCAAAGACTTAAATTAATCTGGTGGTTTTTTTTATGAATCTGAGAACTGAATGTCAGAAGTAAAGAATGCTCTTTCTTAAACCTCCAAAAAAACAAGAGGACAAATAAATTAGAACTCTGATCTTCGTAGTCGGACTTGTACCTTTGCATGGGCTTGGTTGATGTCTGCCGATTACTTATTTATTAGCAGGGTTGTCAGGTTGCTGAGTGTTCTCTCACTGCAAGTTTTAAGAGATGCTCTTGCCTTTTATTTTGAAGATAAATCTGAACAGACATAAATACACTGTGGACCCCATCATACAGGATTTATGTAGTGGATTTTATTCCACTACACACATGAGTTGATCTGTAATTTCTACTCGTCTACATATAATTCAATGCCTCCTGCAGCAGCAGCAGCATCATTCGTGAAAAAAATAAAATAAAATGGAGACTGAATTATTAAATAAAATAACAATACTACTGTGTTTTCAGTAGCATCATCTGCAGCATTTTTTTTATTAATGTGACATTCTGTTATATTCTTTTAAACCGAGTATATAATAGGAAGAGTGAATGGTATAGACGTCTATTGCATTAGGAAATAAGCTGCTATCAACAAGTTCTTTACTTTCAGTACATTTAAAAGCAAGTACTTACTTACCATAACTAAGTTATTGTGGTATTCGTACTTTCACTTATTAACATGTGGTAAGTTTATTTTAGGATGCTAAAATGACAGTTCCTTGTTGTTGATTCATATCAGGTATAGAATCAATATATTTTAAGGTTTGCTGTGAAAAGTGTCAATTAAATTTTTTACAATATAACAATGCAATGCAATTATAATATCCTCAGTTGAATTAAACCTTTTTCGATCATATGTGCTTATACATGTATACAAATCTTTAACCTCCTTCTCTCCTCATCACAGGAAAGAAATCCCACCTGAGGAAGACCAGCGAAAAGAAGCCGCCCACGAGGGAGTCCATCGCCAAGCTGCAGCAGTCGGCCATCTGGAAGATGGAGAACGAGTTCTATGAGTTTGCACTGGAGCAGTTCCAGTTTGTCCGGGCACATGCTGTCAGAGAAAAGGACGGGGAACTCTACCTGCTGGCACAGAACTTCTTCTATGAGAAAATCTACCCCAAAAACTAAGAGACATAAGTCAAACAGAGGATCTAAGGAGAAGGACTGATTCTTTGTGCAGACTCTGATGTTCAGTCTGGGACTAAAGAGAAGAAGGAAAGGGAGAGTGAGTGTAACAGACTACTGATGAATAATGTGGCTGGTTTGTGTGTGACTGAGCTGCAGGAACAGGCTGCCTGTGATGCAGCGATCGGACAGCTCGTTTTTTTCACATCTGTGCCAGCAAACTGGATGAAGAGCTCGCGTCTCGTCAGCAGGTGGTGTTCCCAGAAGCCCGCGGGCCTCCAATCCCTTCCACTTCCATGTCAAAGGTCATCCAAGCAGAGGGGCCTCCGCTGGCATGTGGTCGGGGAGGACGTTTTCGCGCTCAGCTGATCGGATGTCGACTATGTTTGGCTTCACCAATCTGATCCTGACGAACATTTCCATTGGCTCTGTTGTGTTTAGTTGTATTTTAACACTTTACTATGGTCGTCTTTTGTATGTAAAGAACATTTTTCAAGGTGAAACTTCATCGTCATGCCTCACCACCACCACTACTAACTTAAAGAGATTTTCAGTGTGAGAAACTGACTTCTGTGCTGTATTATTGGACTTGAATGAGAACTTTTGAGGTTTTTATGAAATAAAAATCCTGTGACCATGGACTTACTCATTGAGGCAAGTGTGTGTTTTGTTAGATAACTCTTGTGTTGTCAATATTTGCCCAGAACCTTTTCCTGGGCTACGTGGAAGCTTTTCACTTGATATTATTGACGTGTGTAAGAACACAACGTTGGATATGCTGCTGCTGTAAATATTTACTACAGATTAATTTCCAAGATGAACGCTCACGCTACTATATTTAACCTTTCTTTTCTTACTTCTAATACCTTATTCAAGGTAACATTGGGCATATTAACAGTTTGTAAATATCTCTCGGCTCCTTCGTTTCACTTCTAGTTTGCATTTCAATCTTTTTTTTCATTTTATTGTAAAACCAGACACACATGGTTGTCCACCAATATAATTCTATGCTGCTTTAAGGATTAGTTATTATGGAAAATATATTTATTTACTTTCTTGCCAAGAGTGCGATGCAAAGTTCTCATATCAGTTTTTTGAGTATATTATAAGCATTAACTCTTTAGCTAAGCTAACGGCCTGCAGCATTAATACCTACACCAAGGAGGTTACGTTTTCACTCCTGTCCAATTTGTTTGTTTGGCTGTTAGTTAGCAACATTACACAAAAAACATCCTTCCATAAATAATGTGGTATAGGTCTGAGAAGAACCCATTACATTTTGGTGCTGAGAACAGTCTTTGTTGATGAAAGAACATCAAACACATTAAGGAACTCATGTTTACAAGTGTATGAAATTTGGGACAGCTTGATTGAATTTAAGGGGACATTTTCTCCCAAAATGTTCCTACTATTCCTTTAAATCTGTGCTTTTGTCTGAGGAGTTGTCCACATACTAGGAGTTGGCGAGGTTGGTTATAACTTGCTTTTGATGTTTTCATCTCCTTTTTTTGTGAGGTTGGGTTTATCTTAATTTTGATCCATAACAATGGAAAAAGTCACCTGTCTGATCATTAATGTTGAATGGTGTGAAGGCAGAAGTATTTGTTCATGGGGAGGAGCTGATCTTACTTTCACATCACAGTATTTTCACAAACCGATAAATATATCCTCAGTTTCCTCTGAGAACATGCTGTAGATTATGCTGTAGATTACTGCTTAGTTGTTGACAATTCTACTTGTGTTGCAGCTTTGTTTGATGGAACATACAAAAAAAACATGGCTGCACTGGCTGTTGTCATCCATTGATTGCCAAACAAATACACAGAAAATTGAAAAAAAAACATTTGTCCCAGCAGCATGTGTGTTTCTTACCTCAATGCAAATGTGTGTGCATCATCACCATCACCTGGTAGAAGGGAGCTGGGAATGGTAAAGTCAGATAAAACAGTTCAGTGAAAATTAAAACTGGATTATTTCAGCGCTGGCATCCTGCAGAGGGAGATAAAGAGCTGCCAGGACCTGCTACCTCTGACTGAGCGAGGGTGTTTATCCATTTCCACATCCTTTCCTCTCCGCATCCTTTCACATCATCTTTTCACTCTTTGATAAACTGATTACCATACACCCATGGATAGAGCCATGTGTGTATGACTTCATATAAAAGATCTAAATATTTTCATATATTTTAGCCACTCTAAAACATAAATTATCAACATGTTCTCCTGTTGTGGTCTTCCCTATGTTGCTCCTGAGGAAGATACATGGAGGAATACAGTGAGGTGAAATGAGAATAGTCACCAGAGGCCAGAGAAAGTTTATATGAGTCAATGGTGCCGCTCTGTGTTACTTATCACTGCCCTCACATAATCCCTGGACAGCCTCATCCCCATTAATCTCAAAACAGTTTTCCATTTACAGCTTCCTGGTTTTGGCCCTCTGACCCAGATAAACATGGAGGGATTCATTACCTCAACTCTGGATCCTCAGTTACAGGCCTCCTTTTTAAAGTCTCACATTAGGGTTTAGGACTGAGCATTAACACCTCTGAGGCCTTTTATGAGGGAATAACAGGGATCACCCAACATGGCTGCTACAGAAAATTATCTGAACAGCCACACTCCACATCACAGCTCTAGGAGGTTATTTATAAATAGGTGGCTTCCATCATATATTTATATAAATAACTCTTATTCCGTAAACTGCCCAAAATGATTTCCCAGCACAACTGGCATCCACCCTCTGAATGTGTAAAACTACCTGGGAACAAATTCTATAATACTTTTATAGTATCAAAGTACTTCTACAGTAAACCGCCACTTCTGTGGATCCCTTGAGTGTGTGTGGGGTTGTTAAGCCTCAGATCTGGTTAAATTCTGCTAAACCTCACATGACCCACTACTCAGTTTTTTTTTTCTTCACTTGGATGTTTGACCTTGACTTTGCACAATGATGAATGTGCTGAGTTTGACACCTTCACATTCTTCTGCTGCAGGGTTCTCTGGTTGTCCGTTTAATGTGTTCACTGTGTTTCTGAGGTGGATGGTGTCACATCACAGATCATTTGAAAGCCAATTGTTATTCAATATAAGGTAATTCATCTTTCTTGGGAAACGGTATCAGACACAAAATGTTCACTGAATAGTATTTTTATTTGTGTTAAAACATGCCGTCAAGTAGTTTAGAGGGTCTATTGTGGGTAATCATATACCCACAGATCAATATAGTGTTTACTCAACTAAAATAGAACAGGGAAAAGAGAAAGATAACATCGATGTTAATCTCTCTGATAAAGTCAGATATTAACAGATCATCTCCATGACTTCTTCCCACACCACTACACCCGTCCAGTACAGGCTGTGAATGTTGTTGACAGACTGCACTGATCTACATTTGAAACTCAGCACCATAACATCTTGTCTGGAGCACCTGTCCCATGTCAGTCTCTGGAGGACGTCACCTCGGGGACAGAACAAACAAAGTGGTTCTCCTCATGGATTTAAACAGGAGCACATAATTCATTCATGTTTCTCAACAAGGCCTCTGTGACTGTCAAGTGGACAAAGCTCGGTTTAGGAATGTGGAGCCAGTGTTGTCGTGCACACCGATAAATATCTGAGACACGTCCTTGTGGGTTTTGTTAGGCAGCAATAAGTCTTCTGACTGAGATTTGACATGTTGTGCACCAGTCCCACTGGAGAAGTGTTGGCCTTCATAACACAGGTCCTGTCTCACGATCTGCCTGGATTGGCCACTCAAAGTACACTCTTTTATTTAGAGTGGCAGCGTAATGTGTTTGCTCTGCAGCTCTGGTTGTCAATACATTCTCAAAGCATCTGCATGATGCTTTTGATTTGAATGACCCTCTCTAATACAGCTTAATGACCATGGGGCTACTAAATTGTTGAGCCTCTTCCTGGGGTGTTCCTGCCGCCAAGTAACTACAAGTTCAACTCAACTCAACTTCTTCTTCATTTTTTTTTTCTACTTTCTGCTACTTTATAAATTTCAGAAAAACAATTGTAATTTTTACTCAACTGCATACGTTTCACAGCTAAAGTTGTCAGACCAATAATATATGAGTAATTTATAATGATCAGCTACATTATTAAAAGAGATCTTCATAAACCTGAGAATCGACTGTAAATAAAAATGGATGAGATGACAGCTGTCCAAAAGTGAAGTCAAAACCTCTCAATCTCCACCTGGTGGCTGGCTACAGTATAGGACATAAATCCCATCTCCTTCTTTTGATGTTATAAAAACATGATTGACAGCTGAGACTAACTCCTGATTGGACCTCACAGCTCCATCCCCCAATCGCTACTGTACAGACTCTTGCTCCAAATGTGCAAGATGCCAGCTTTCCTATCAGGGGTTTATCAGCTTGATATCTGGATAGTGGGAAGAAAGAGATGTGTCCTCATTCTTTTTATGCAGTCTATGGATCTGAAACATTAAAGTTAACTAATCAGTGATGGTGAATATGCCTAAAACTCAACCTTTTTACAGGGACTTCTGTGGTTTGTTGTAATAAACCAAATAATTTTATTATAACAGAAAGCCTATGTTAAAAGCTGAGAGCATCGAGTTGGTAAGGTGCTGAGCATTTACCAGGTGGATTATGGGAAATGTAGGATTTTGGCACTAAGGACATTTTGCCCTTGGCTGCTTTGGTTTTAAGTGTTATTTTTGTAATCTCTGAACCATATGGAAGCACAGTCACATCTCGCTGGAGTACCATCGTAAAAATGGATTACATACATTCTGTAGATTCTCAAGATTCTTTCAAGAATTTTCGTTAATGTCATATTCTCATGCACAAGCGTAAAATCCCAAATGAAACATGGTTCCTCCTCAGACAACAGTTTCACATTAATAAGAATGGAATGAAAAATAATCTAACTAAGCAACATTAAGCCCAAAAAACTGCACAGTGCAAAAAACACCGAACATGTATGCATCTGTAATAATAATAAACATAAATGGGAACGGCGAATAGATTTACAAAAGTGTTTGTGACGTACATTCACTTTGTTTGTGTATTTTAATGTTGTTATAAGTACACTGCTCAACATTTAACAGGGGAAATATTGTACTTTTTACTTGATTGCATTCATTTAAGTCATTGTCTGAAGTATAGTTACTTGTCAATTTGAAAACTTCGATTTACCCTCATTCAGATAAAGATTGCTTGTTGTACAGATTGTGATGCTGTACTCTGTAACTTGTCACTAGATAATGTCACAGTGTGGTGTTGTTGATCTTGCAGGAGGCCACATCCCACATAATGAACGCTTTACTGCCCTAATGACCCTGTGGCTGTGAGCTGTGCTCCATGTCAGGATGAGTCCATGTTGTTAGGATGAGCCTGTGTGCAGAAGTTGGGAGTCACATGTGTGGTTGGCGCTGAGAGTTCCAGCGCAGAGCAGCAGGAGCAGCTGTGTGCCTGCAGCTCCTCTGGGCGGACACCTCCACTGGAACCACCGCCTCTTTCTCCAACTGCACTGGGACAGTTTTATGCCTCAGCTTTTCTTTTCTTTTTTTTTTAAAACATAATTTATGACCGCCAGTCCACCCTCCAGGACCCCTCAGGGACCGTGCGGCCGCGTCAGAGAAGCGTGAAGACGACATGGGAAGCCCCGAGTGTCCGCGACGAGCGACGCTGTGGTGGAAGTAGTCCCGTCTTCGAGTCGCCGGAGAGGGAAACTTTAAAACGAGGCTTGTTTTCGGAGCTCCTGCCTCCGCTCCCCTCCTCTCTCCCCGTAGGATTTGATTCAAAGGCGAAAACCAAGATGGCCGCCGACTCCGTGCAGGTAGGAAAAGTTGACAACGGCTGCGGGAAAGTGCGCAAAACTTGCTCCGAACTTGCTCCTAAGAAGTCAGCAAACACTTTTTTTGAACTTTATGAAAGTTGCGTCGCTGGCGGTGTGCGGTGTTGTGTGGCAGTGAAGGGGCCTGTGCTGGGAGCCCACAGGCTTGTCTGGGAATCATCCATGGATCGAGGCCTGGGAAACAATTATCCAGAGTTAACTTCTCCTGAAATATCCCAGTTTCTCCCCGGTGCTGTGGTGCGGAGGCTGCGGGGTTTTAACGAAGGTGGCGGCCGTTGTACGGAGCGTGTTTTCACGTCAGAGTTTGTTTTTTATTCACGTTAAATGAAGCTTCTTACACTTCTGTAGCCTAACGTAAAGTTAACTTGCGTTACCGCTGGGAAATAAACAGTCTTCCGCGTATTCCCACACACACACACACCCACGCGACTATTATTTAGTTTTATTAACTGCCTCGGATATGTGTATTGAAGCTGAAAAGTATCACTCATCTTATGTTATGTTAGCTTGTTGTCTTGACGTAAAGTTTTTTTCAAACCGGATGAAGTTCAAACTATGTCACCAACAAAGTAGGATACTCAGAAAGTGTCTATCATAACATTCACGTGCACAATTTTGAACGTTCCAAAGGAGTGCAAGTAGAAGTTAGCCTTCCAGTCAGGTCCCATTATTGTCCATGAGCAGTCATGACTCATTGATTAATGTGGTTTCACTTGAGTGACGTCAAACTTGAAATAGATTACAATATATTGTGCAAGTGTTTCAGCTCATCCACAACTTTCATCTTGATCGAAAGTGCAGTCGGGCGTCACTGGAGCAATATCCTCCTCCATGCTGATCAGCCACACTGTTACTCATCTCTATGGAGAGCAGGGAGGAGGTTTCAGCTGATAACAAAGCTGACACCTCATTGAAAATGAAGTCTTTTTTTTTTTTTTATTAATAATGTTTCCCAGAGCTGGTGCTCACTGAAGCAACAGGTGGCGATGACCTGCAGCCATGTCACTGATGCTGCTTTAATCACAAGCATTAGCATTCATTCTATTCACTCGCCATAGGTGTTTGCTCCATGGCGTTATGAATAACGTGGATGGATGACCTGGGCTTGGGTTTATGAAATTAAATTGCCATACTCGCCCATATTAAACTTACTGAAAACGGTAATGGAAGCAGGGGTGTAGGCTTGATCCACCAGTTTCCACCTGAATTTGAGCACATAACTGGATAAATCCGTTTTTCTTTTGGGGGAGCTCATCATAAAAGTGATTATTATAATTAAGTAAATCATCAAACCAGACTGGAGGATATAAGCTAAACAATTTTACCCTTTTATTGATGTTTGTGTCATGAGGGAGTTGGTTGCAACTTGCATTTATATCTAGAATGGCAGTTAGTACAGAATGTTGCTCTGCCAAGGCCTGATAGTCCCCTAATGAAACTACATTCATATTCACTGAATTCAGATAGTTATTCTGATATTCAAATTATTCAGTCATAAATGTCAGTCCCCGAAACGTGCCTGACTTTTTTCCTCATCAAGATCCATGAATTATTCTCGGAGAAAATAACAAAAAACAAAAACGCGATCACACAGTGTTCACAAGAGTGTAAAAGAATTCCTAGATTTGCCCCCTGATCTGGATCCACACTAATATCCATCGCATCCTTCCACCAAGTTTCATGGAAATCTGGTCAGTGTTTTTTGTGTTATCTTGCCTACAAACATACAAACAAACGCACAGGCTTCAGTGTAGAAATTTGTTGACTTAAAAAAACAGTACAATTTGCACAAAATATCTGATTTGGACAATATGATTTTATAAAACATTTGCACGATGTGATCATTATATTATTAGTTTAGTGAAATCATGGCATCATCTCACGCAAAGTTGTTCACGATAAAAAAAATATTGTTCAGTCCTTCAGTCCGGAGGAGACCCTTCTGTGTAACATATTTATTTAGATGCAAAAAGGATCATTACTTGCGTCTCCCTCTATGGATCTTTATTTAATGTTAAAACAGGAAATGTATGTGAAGTGAACACCCTTCCATTTGTTTTTGACCTGCCTGTCAGTCTCAGCTGACATGTTTAATACTTCATGTGACTAGCAAAATCTAAACGACAGTGTTTGGTCTGTCAGGATTATCAGTCGTCAGTTACAGTTTGTCAGTGACAGATGACACATTACTCAACAACACACACAATAACACAAGCCCGGACTTGTGTTATGTTCCTAAGGATTGTAGTTAAGTTTGCATATTTCTAAAGTGAAAATAAGCCCATAACTACATCTGGAAGTCCTGTTTTCACTATGAAAAGACGTGTCTTTGTTTAACCAGGGTATACCAAACCATCTTAACAACATATATAACTGTTGTGGTTTAAATGGAGTGGATCCAGATCACCTCAACCGAGCAAACAATGCTTTAGTAGTTTGTTCTCCTTTTGTTACATTGCGGCATCCCAGAATAAATATTTTGTCTGCCCAGCTCAGGAATGACCATTAACATTGACCTGATGTGTGAAACGCTACCTACAGTTGACGGGTGTGCGACTCATGTGAATGCTGCATTTGTGGGATCTACGTTTATTAGCCTGTGTTGCTATTTCTGGTTGCAGCAGAGCACCAGGCTGTGGCCAGTTCTCTGCCAGCCAGCTGTGGGATAAAGACAGCCGGGTGTCAGGTTGTAGGCTGAGATGGCAAGGGGTTGATTCTTTTTTTTGGTCTTTACTTCAAAAAAACAAAAAAACACAAGCGAGTCTGAATAGTGGCCTCAACTTTTCCATTGTCCTATTGTCTGAATGGAGCTCCTGTTTTAGGACTTGGAGCTTTCAGGCTTAAATACTAAGTTGACCTGCTTGCACTTGAGGTTTAGACCTAATGTTTGCTTTTACCTCACAGTTTCCTTTCATGTCGTGTACTGAAAGAGTTCCTAAAAGGTTTAGCATGAGTAGCTATCAACTGTAGGTAACCTTTGTAAGAATATTATCAACTGATTATTTAATTAGTCCTTTTGATTCGTAACATGTTTTGAGATTGTCTTTTCATTAGTTGTGAGCCTTGAACATTACACTGAGCAGCGAGCAGTGCCACACTGACGAGAACAAGATCCCTCCATCCATAAATATCTCTGCGCATTGTGCTATGTGTGGAAACTTTTGCTTACAATTCCTGCTTTACTTGTCTTTGATCCAAAAAAGTCGAGAGTCCCCTGAGTAGCGTCATTGACCCCGACTAAGTTTACATTCAAGCAGCGAGAAATGATAAGGCTGTACAGGTAAAAGAACAACCCAAGGAAGTATTTCAGTAACAGAGAAACCAGAGGTGAAACCAATCCTGCAAATGAGCGCCCACTTGCTTTCTTTGAATATAGTTTCTTTTGTTTGATCTCAAATTCAAACGCAGACCCTGTGGGTGCACTAGCTGATTTATTACCACCTTATCTGATTGGCCTTTCATGGACTTCCTTGTATTGTTGCATAGTGAAATAGGCCTTTTGGGGTGTCCTCATGCTGTCCTCCACATTTGGCAAACACAGCTACAGTGCAAACAAGTTTCGCAGGGAAGGCAGCTGAAGAAGAGAGGAGATTATATATTTTTTTTACTCCACACTCCATTCTTCCTCCTCCAGGAGTGGTGACCTCCATTTTACCTATGAGTCATCAAGGAGGCTCTGGACCGGGATATGTGCAAACTATAGCCTCCTCTAAAGTGAGCACCTATAGAAAGGAGAGCGGGGGTGTTTCTTGAGGGCTTGGTGAGTGACTGAACCAATGGAAATCTCTTCTCAGTAAATATGATGTAATTTCCCAACATAAACCTGTCAGTCAGAAGTAGAATAGATAATATGAGGCTTTCCATCAGGTAACTCTTATGCTAAGGTAGTTTTCCAGGGGCTGATGCAACTCATCTTATGATCAATTGAATTCGTAGATGACAGTTCAAATAATATCCAAACTAAATCTGAAAGCCTTTGCTGTGTGAAATATGGCCGTTTCTCTTGTAGATGAAGTGTAGGTGATCTTTGATTGACGCTAAGTGGCCCACCACCAAAATACCTGGATGCTCTGTGAAACTGTAGCATACGTAAAAGATAATGCAGCCTATATGGTGCTCACCCGACATGTGTCTTAAAGGTAAAGTTCACCCAGAAATAAAACTTCCCTCACTAGCTACCCTAGTGGGAACCTTTTGGAGTCTCAGGGGTAAACAGCGTTGCAGCCAAATGCAATACAATTGAAGGAATTCTTCAGACATAAAAAAACACAACATGCCTCCATACTGTGTGTGTGTGGTTTCATTAAAGTATCCGGAAACACGAAATTCGAATTGGACTCAAAAAGTCGTCATTTACACAAAGTTTTAAGCCTAAATCTCCGCTGATCTCATCTGACAAGGTGCATTCAGGGATCGTCGGAAATGCTAATCTCCGCTAGTATATCCATTTCTGGGGGACACTTAGGCTTAAAACACAGTGCAAATGAACCCGTTTAGAGTCTAATATGAATGTCAGGGCTTGCGGACACTTTGATGACACCACACAAGCAGTATCGAGGCATGTTATGATTTTTCTGTTGATTGGTTTGATAGGTCACTAATGTCTTCAATTGTATTGGATTTGGCTGCCACACTGTTTACTCCTAAAACTCCAGAAGTGTTTTGTGGACTCAAACACTTCACCCACCCCTCCATTGGCATAAGGTTGAGTAGATAATGAGTGAATTTTAATTTCTGGGGGAACTATCCCTTTTAACTACCTTAAGGCACTCACTGATCCCAGGGCATTTTCCAGAGTGAGTGAGAACGCAAATATCTGATTTAGATTCTCTGAATATTTTTTTGAAAATTCCCTGCCAGGCAGCCACCCAGTAAAATGTGTGAAGTATGAACATCAGGACAGTGTCTGGAAAAATTCACAGCAAGTTGGCGTGTTGGTGAGATTTTGAACACATGACAGACTGAAAGAAAACAAATTTCTCAGGATGAAAAAGAAGTTCCATACATTTTTCAAAAGATTGTCTGAATATGGCTTTACAGTGACAATAATTATTTTTTGTGTCTATTTAATCTTTAGTCTTGTTTTCAATGGTCGTCAAAAAACACCATCAAACCAACTTTATCTCTAATTACAATAGCTTAAAGAGGAGACGTCATTCTGCTGGTTTCGCATGTTTACACTGATCTGAACCAAGCCAGCATGATGCCGTGCCAGTGTTATTTTAGATAGCAGAGACATGACGTATAACAGAACAGCGTCTGCGTTTGTCCTGCAGGATTTCCTCTTCACACACACTCACACACTTCGATCAGCCTCTGAAACTATCCCCACTGCCGGCTTATTGTTGTGTTCTTAAGTTCAAGACCTGAACAGTTTACCGTACTTGGTACCTTCTTGTAGTTGTTGGGGTGTGATTGGAGAGCCTCTCCTCCACTACACAAGTTGCTTTCCAGGGGAGTTGAGGCCACAATGGACAGTCAGCATTATGTTTTGAACTGGAGTTAATTTTAGACACAGTCCTCTCCCTGGAGTGAGATTAGGTCCCTTCTGGGCTGCTCTGACCTCACAGAGCGAGACACTAAGAGGGATTTGGCTGTCGCTGCTCAGACAGTTTATCTTCGCTGTTGATGTCAATGGGATGGGTGAGAAAGAGAGCGTAAAATGAGTGCGCTGGAGAAAATTGCGTCGTAGCAGAGTGAATGAGCGTGGCTCTCAGCAGAGCCTCTATCAGTTATGGTGTAGCTTAACCTCTGTGACCGAGGATAGTATTGATCCAACATGGCAACAGAACGTCGCTGGAGTTTGTTTGCTGATAGTGTAGCTGGTCAGGAGAACATGCATGGACTGGATTGTTCAACTGATCTAGAGATGGAGTTGACTGAAACCGATGAAGTTATGGTAAGGCACCAGGATTAGTAAAACCTTGAGTTTTGAACCAGTATCATCTTTGCCCCCTTAGGTAGCTGTGATTTAACAATAAATGGAAGCAAAGACCACCAAGCCTAAATACATAAATATGTGGATGAGAATGTGCTTTTCTTTTTTCGTATCAGAATCATGACTAGCTAAATGCAACAAGAAGATCTCGTGATAGTCACAGTGTGATGATGCTGTTTTTCACATCCCAGTGTGCCCTCATTTTATGAATGGAATAAGGTAATTTTCTCACACTTGCAGCAGACCTGGCACAATTTCAGAGACTTTAGACTTTACAAGTGCAAGCAGTTCTGTTTTAACTTTTACAATATATACATTGAGTGAATTGAGTTGTTTCTGTTATCTGGAACAATGTGTATGATTAACTAATGTAGCGATTCAAATTTCGAGAGTGAGGGCAGGGTTCATATCATGGTTTGTAATTTGGCTCGTTAAAGCTATGGTGACTCATAGGTTAAAAAGTTAAGTGTTGTTAATTTCATAGTTGTGACATGTAACTAAATGAACACCTCATGTTGTCAACATTAAACAATCAGTTAGATGATATTTTTAAACCGAACAATTTATATTGTTGAACTGTATGATGAAATGGAATAAACGGATTATTTACAATCCTCAGTCACAAAATATTCTGTGATCAGTAAGGGGAGCTTCACCAGTGCGACACTAAATTCATCAGGACCTTTAAAGCCATTCAGGAAGTGACTTTTAATCCCGCTTTAGTTAAGGTGACAGCTTTGAGGATGCAGGTCAATGGTGACTGACGGCAGCAGTGAAAACACGGCATACAGAAGCTAGCTGAAGTTCAAACCACACCACTACTCTGGGTTGACCTCAGATCGCACAGGTCGAGCAACCAGTTTAAAATCCCTGATCATCAGAAATTAATACACAGTGGATTCCAAACATTAGAACAATTAAATGGATAATTTAGATGATTCTTCATTTAAAATTATTAAAAGTTGAATTTTTTTATTGATCAATTTACATCAGAATTGGATCACACGGGTTTTTAATTTAATTCACTGGTTATTATGAGAAACTCAGTGGCCGCTGAGGTGAAACTATGTCTGAAGCTCTTCTTCTCTGATCAATTCTTTACTGTTGGAAATGCATGCTGCTGAAATATTGCAAGTTGGTGCATCGTTTTAGTCAACACTCTATATTGATATGCTCTGTTGGTTTAATGCAACACAGAAAATGCCAGTGTGCAGTTGTTGTTGTTGACGTATCCACTGACCTCCCTATGTCCTCTCTTCCT
Organism: Pleuronectes platessa; assembly: GCF_947347685.1. Lineage (NCBI taxonomy): Eukaryota > Metazoa > Chordata > Actinopteri > Pleuronectiformes > Pleuronectidae > Pleuronectes > Pleuronectes platessa. The sequence goes on along the minus strand of NC_070638.1, from coordinate 15,712,076 downwards.
CTTTCTCTGGTATCCCATTTTCCTCTTCCTCCTCCTTTCCTCCCTCATTGACCTCTTAATCACGTTCCACATCTTCCTCCTATCGCCTCTTTTTCCTCCTTGTCCTCCATTCCTGTCCTCCAGGGGGATGCCAGGGGCCAGCTGGTGGCGGAGCGACTGGGTCTGGGACATAACCTTGAACTATCCGACACCATGGTCCAACAAAAACTAGACGAGATCAAGGAGCAGATCCGCCGTGAGATCCGCAAGGAGCTGAAGATCAAGGAGGGTGCAGAGAACCTGCGCAAGGTAAAACCACAGATTTAGTTTGATAGTGGACAGGCTTAATGTCAAAGGGGTAATCCAGTGATTTAGTTTTGCATGTCTATGACAATAGAGGCTAAGTCACCTGAAATTTATGGAGCAGGTCAAGCTTCAGAAATGCTCACAGATACTCTTGTCAAGATCAACTCAACATCAGTGAAATGCCCACGTCTTTCAAACTCCAAAAATACAAAGCGTCCCACGAACCTGAGAAAGCGTTACTGACTGTTATGATTAAAAAGTTGTGGAATTTCCTTATTATTTGAGAAAACTGTCTTAATTATTTTCTGTCTCCTTCATTCCTCTCTCCTCAGGTCACCACAGACAAGAAGAGTTTGGCCTATGTGGATAACATGCTGAAAAAATCTAATAAGAAGGTTGAGGAGCTTCACCAGGAGCTACAAGAGCTTAACGCCCACATCGTGGTCAAAGATCCTGAAGAACTGCTAGGTAACAGCAGGAGCACCACACTGGAACACCACGAGAGGATTTACTAAACATTAACCAAGTAGTCAACAGAGTATACATAAATTAATTCAACACCATTACATTGTCATGAACCATGTGCTTTTGTTTTGTGGTTAAATTGGAACTGCAACTCTTGTGGTATTTGACTAATTGGTTAAATCATTTGTCAAACCAAAAAACATTTAATGGTTTCAGCTTAACAGCGTGCTGTGGTTTAGTAAATTTTCATATACCAAACAAGTAATGGTATAATTGAGAAAATAATCAACAGATTAAAACACAATGCACCATGAAACCAAAACAATGGGTGCGTTTACACAGGGAACACATGCTTTAGAGGAACAGGGTCATTTAGAGACATGCCATGTGAATACAGTACCTGGTCAACATTTCCAGTATTTCAGGTATTGTGATCTGAAGTAAAGGTAAATTCTCCAGAGCCTGACTCTCAACAGACTGAGTTGCAGTCCAGTTTGCAGGTTTGACTGCAGCCATTTCCATTTGATGACTTTCTTGCTAGCAGCACAAACTATTTCATTTTTAAGACCCATTCATCATCGGCTTTGAGTTTTACAGTGATTTTTTTCTCCCCCTCAGGTAAAACTTCCCAGCACAATATCAACTTCTGAGTATTTTCATATCTTTAACAACTTCATACCCAGATACTGTTTAACTTAAGTATCACTGAGTAAATAATTTTGGCGGTGTTGTGTTAGAGCAACACCTTTTATGAACACACACAGGGCACATTGATGGTTTGGAGGTGACTCACTCTCCAGAGGCTAACATTGTTGCATTCCACATTCCAGCGACAGTTACAATGAGCTGCCGATTGTTCCCCTTCGAGGCTGTTGAAAGCCTGCTCCTGTGTGTTTTTCGACAACAATGGAATTTGTAGAGGGTTTACCACAAGAGTCATGTGCGTTCAGCCTGGTTTTGTTAAACCAGTTGCCGTACTGAGTTCTTTTGCTGGTGGCGAGTGCTCGGGTGAACTCGGGAAGAGTAGGAACTGCATTTGTCTGCCTGTTGCCATCATGTCCCCTGGTACAATTGACATTAGGAAGTAGATGAGGAGGGGTGTGTGAGTGTTTGGGGAGGGAAGGGAAGGGAGGTTGTCTTGGTAAATGGTTATCTCAAGTGCTAACAAATTTAGCCTGACTCTGCGACCCTGTATCTGATGAACGAGGGCTTTCTTTTTTAGTGATGCGATGCCAGAGGAATGTTGCTGGCAGTCGCAAAATGATGGAGAGGGACTGAGTGTAGCATGAGGCAACGTCTTCAAGTATGTTGAGCTCCTGAATCTGCGAGAGACGGTACTTGTTTCCTCTGAATTAGTTGGAAGGACTTGCTCAACCTCTGCAAGCAGTCCAGAATGTGTTTTTGTTCCAGGAGAGATTTAAGGGAGCTCTGGATATTCTCAGCTGAGTCTACAAATGGACTAACTCTCTCAGGTACTGTCTGTGAGCAGCAGCAGCAGCTCAGACACAGGGTCACCATTCCCTCGGTCACATTCTGTATGATATCATTCTCATGATCTCATTCTCGTCTCGTAAAGAGACCTGCCCCAAGATCAGCAGTTTACTCCTGGAATACAAGTTCAGTCAGTTTTCCTTCGAGTCACCATATTACATCTCACATGACAACCAGTTTTTTTTTAAAGTCAGTTTCGAGTCCAGTTCTCCAAGTCATGATGTAATTGTTTAGAGCGTTTTGTTAACATGTTTCCCATTAGACACAGATGGGGTCAATCTGAGGGAGGGTTTCCCTTGTCAGCTGTCCAGCAGTGACATCAGCTATTCAGTAGCTGGCTGTCTTGTCCTCCGGCCCAGCGTGGGCTGCACCACGCTCAGAAGAAGGGGTGGGGAGAAGGGGTCCTTGAATTCTTGGCTCGATGTGAACTTGACCAAGCCCTGATAGTAGACTGCTTGACATACGCAGCACTTTTTCACATCTGTTTCTGAGCATGCATTTGTCATTTTCACGAACGGCATTCACATGACACTACAAACCCTCATTATGCAATGTGAATTTTCAGTTTCGCCCCAAGCCCCTGTTCAATTCTCATTTTGTTTCCGCAGACATGTGGTTTGGAGGAGAAGTTGCAAGTTCTCACTCCGTTTTTCCTATCTTACCCTGCCTCTTGGTGAATGGGAGGGTTGCCCCATAGAGGCTAATGTCCTTCCTTCCTGCACGCTAACAGAAACCTCTGCAGTGACGCTCTCTCAGCTTGTTGAGGATCATTAGATGACTCATTTTCAGGCTTTCATGCTTCCCTTTTTCCATTTCCCACAGGTGTTCAAAACTCATTAGACAGTGTTTTGATGAAAAATTCTGAATGAATGAATCACAGAGCTGCCTGCTAGTTAATGGTATCTGTGTTTGGCATCGTCTGCAAGAATAACTGATTTTGTCAGTCGGGTCCACTTAAATGGACTCAACACCTTCAGTGAAATCAGATTTGTATTTGAAGTCACATTTCTAAGATGAGCTTCTTTATGACACCATAAACGAAACTTGCAAGTTAAGTCAGGAGAAGTCAGGCAGGTTTAGTTTTTTTGCCCACCTCACATGTGTGTGAGAATGTTTTGCTTTGTGCAGCAGGGATTAGTCTGGGGAGGGGTTTACTCCTCACCTTTCGAGTCCAGACATGAAAAAAACCCACAACAAACCAGTGAGCTCATGACACAAAACTGTGGGTAGGAGGTTCCTGTTTTAGTTTTCTCTTCATCATGCATATATTATTCTTATTTGCATACACTGTAATGTCACAATGGTGTTGGCCATGGACACCACAATTGTGGTATTAACACAAGTAGGACAATAGTCGGATTAATTCATTGCCATGTAATAGTGTTGCATGGTATACAGATATAGATAGATAGATAGATAGATAGATAGATAGATAGATAGATTACTTTATTCATCCCCGAAGGGAAATTAAGTCGTCATAGCAGCCGGTACATTTGAATACAATAAAATACAATACAATAGAATAAAAATAAAAATATTGAGGTAGAAAGAATAAAAACAGAAACATAAGATAAATAGGTAGATAAGGTGCAGTGGCAAGATGATGGTAATAGTACTGATGATATGCTGGTAATGTTATTGTTAGACAGTATATAAAAATAGTACAGTATATATAGTATATAAATATAACATAATATATATTTATATATGATAGTAATTATACCAATATAATAGCAGTATATAGTAATAATAATAATGGCAGCAACAGTATATATAATAATAATAGTAAATATAATAATAATAATAATAATAATAACATGTATACATGTATAAATATGTGTATATAGACTTATATATACAAATAATATACAAAGAGTATGATATAATATGATATGATATATAGTAGAGGTATAAAGTATTTGACTATACAATAGATAATATAATATACTATGAGTGTGAGAATATGTAGACAGAGTGTGCAAAAGACAATATTATTGTATAAAATTATATATAGTATCAATATGGTTTATATTAACACATATGAAACGTATCGTGATACTCAGCCGTTAAAATTTTTACAATACCTTATTATTATTAGTATCTGTTCCTTGTGAATGAAACCCGGAGAGCAACAGCTGAGGAACGGCTGCTGGACGCGGTTGTCAGTTGTTCACACTGGCTGTGGTTCGGCCCCTCGGTTCTGCAGCCAAGCTGCTACTGTCAGAGCTGTTTTTACACAGGGTCTATAGTGAGTGTGTGTGTGTGAGAGAGAGACTACAGCCCACCGCTTGAAGCTCATTACATTAACTTTAATATAACTACAGCCTTTCTGGGGTTTCTTGTATAACTACAGTATTTCCTTGTTTAAAAGTAGTCCTGTGTGCTCAAACAAATCCCAGTACTATCAGAATGAAGCAGTGAATCTTCCGCTCATGCAAATATTTCACAATAAGACTTAAAAATAATTCAGTCAACAGAATCGCTGGACTGCTTTGAAAAGGGTAGGCTACGGGAAGTGTAGTGACATATTGGACTGAAGTATTGAAACTAAATGAAAAAATTGTGGAGAGCACCTCTGAACAGCAGCTGTTCCAGGACCTTTCTGCAGCCGTTGTGCTCCCGGCGACAGCATTTCAATAAGGCATGCGTAGAGTGCCTCCTATTAGACATATGTTTTTTTTTCTCTCTCAGTGCAGCAGCTGTCACACATGTCACATGTGCGTCTATAATAAGACTATGTTATTAAAGGTAACAAGTTATGATCTCGATCTTTACAATAAGCCACATTTTATATAGCCTAATGCGATAAAAATGAAGGTAATTTATCCATTGTCAAGACCCACCAATATGCCTTAATACAAACAAACAAGAAAACACTTAAACTACAACTTTATTGAGAATTTAGATAATGAGCATAAATTACATTGTAAGTTTGGTATTTCATGGAGAAGAAGTGAAAACCCAGGATTAGTTTTCACACTACTGGTAGCCTCATAAACTAATTCGGCCCTAAATTTAAATTTATCCTTTTTCCAACACTTTTTGTTATACTTACTTGTTGTAAGTCTGGTGCCAGTGGCTCAGATGGAGCGACTCTGTTTATTTTTTTTATCAAATGAAAAGTATCAAAAGTATTAAAATTCAATATTTGTTATTGAAGCAAACATTTTGGTATTGTGACAACACTTCCATGTAAACAGTTAACCTATACAAATACCTGAACAAGGTCATACTATGAGAATAAGCAATAAACGTATTAAGACATAGATTAGTCTGGCTGTAGTCCCATAATGTAGAAGTAATTTTGCAACACCGACATATGGCATTTACCAGTTGCTTGACGACGCATGCCCTGGGTTCGAGTGTAATGTCCATGTGAGTTGGAACAGAGAAGAAAGCCAATTACTTTTTCTTCTTCTCTGTTCAGTTTATTGGCGGTTGGTAACCAACATCAAGGTGCATTACCGGCATCTACTGTGTTCAACTCCTCAGCCCTAATTGTTCTTCCTCCTCTCTGTAAGGTCCAGTCAAATCAAGTCTTGTGCTAACAAATCTCATTAAATTATAATCAGCAGCTCTCTGTAGATACACTATGTGACAGCTGAAGTTGTTACCTGATGGGTTTTTAGTTCTAGGTCAATTTCCAGAGCTGGCAGGACTGTAGCTAACTTCAAAATGGCTGACAGGCAAAAATAGCACTTGCGTGTGAGTTTCTATTAACAGTGAGTGTATATTTGTGGCAGACTCCAGCAGCACATAATCATATATCTGTGAGCCATAAGGTGTTAACTTGTACTTTCTTTCCTTACCCAGAATGCCCTCTGACCCCAGACACCCCTAACAGTGAGGCCAGAATGTGCACAAGCAGTAGCCGCCTCGCCGCCCTGAAGAGACAGAATGACATTGAGCTCAAGGTCAAACAGGGCGCAGAGAACATGATTCAGATGTACTCCAACGGACCCTCCAAGGTAAGGATTCAAATGGAGAAGGGCGGATTCACCGGACATTCTACACTTAAATGTCTGGCAGCCAAGTGTGTGAACTCACACACATCACTTATACTGTTTCTAATCTCACTTGTTTAGGTTTCATTTAGTTATATTAACATTGGACTCAACTAAAGCATGTGGAATCATCACCCATACATTCACACAAGACACAAGCAGTCAGATGATCGAAAAGGTTCTGAACATAAGCATCAGTAACATGTTGGCTCAACTTAAAGGTGAACAGTAAAATCACTAAATAAACATCCATCTGTTTACAAATCAAGTTCATGGTTCAACTTTGAACTGTTGTATTTGCATTAGTTGTGTGCACACAGTTTTCCTGTACAGAAAGTGATTATTTGCAACATTTCAAGAAAGCGCTCACTTGCCATTGTAAATCCAAATTCAATGTTTTAGTGTTGCCCAAATTTTAGGGATGGGATCACATTCAAAAACAGTAACCTACGTGTTGTGAGCAGTTAAAGCCAAAATAGTATTTTTTAACAGGAGCTAATTAAAGCTATGAAATTATCCAGAAATACTTGAGGGAAAACAATTGACTGGATAAGAAAATAATATGAATTTTTATGGCAAAAACCTCTCTTTTGTCTGGGTTACTCATTAACTGACCTCTTAGATGAACTGTACTGTACTTTCAACCCCTAGTTGGGCATCCTGACCCACAGGTGGGAACCGCTGATGATTCAAGTATCTTTTTCATGGGCTGACAGTTCGCGTTCCCCCCCCCCCCGTGGTCCCTATTATAGTGATTGTATTGTTTTCCCATAACCCACGGAAATGATGGCCAAAGACTCAATACGGAATAAACCAGAATTATCCCTGGAAAGTCAGGGAAACCAAAACCACACCACTTCATCAGTTTTATTGACCTTCTTTATAATGCAGATCTTATACTTAAATAATGTCACTTCAGGCTGTCTTGCCTATTAGACCTGGTGCATGTGTTGCTCTTTTGCAAAACACCACTGAGGACAAACACACAAGCTACATAACTGAGTTGTTTCATGAACCATAGAGTGAAGGATTTCCAGACTCATCATCACCAGAACTGAGCTTTGGAAACTTGAAGTAGCAAAAGTTGTTTATTTTTTTATTTATGAAGGTGCCACGGTCATTATCGTTTCCAGTTTGAAAGCAACCCTCTACTCTTGAAGATGGCTGAATGATACATTGGCAGGTTTGCGTTTACAGCTTCACTGAGGGGAGGAGGAAACTGACAAGGCGCTGACGCATACTGTGTCATACATAGTGCTTGTGAACAACATGGTGGTAAACACTAACCCTTGAGTCACTGTGAGTGGAAAGAAAAAGCAGTCTCCCTCAGGTAGAGACTGCTTTTTGAGGAGGGATTCAAATAGTTTTTACTTTTGGGTGAGATATTCAGTTGTGATGTTTTGTGTTGACTAATGTGAACAGCTTCCTGAAGTACTGAGAGCCTCTCGCTCATTTTGGCTCCATCAATAGTAATTGAAGCCACTTTGTAGTAGACAGTTCAGTATAGTGTAAGGTTTCAGTGGTGTCTCCTCTACTCGGCTGGTGATATAACTCTGCGTAATTTAATACTGTATCCATATTAGTATTGCCTTGAAAGTTCTTTTTAAAGGAATGGTTTAACATATTGGGGAAAATGCTCATTTGATTTCAAGCTGAGAGGGTCAGTGGATGACTGATACCCCCATAGTCTGTATGGTGAATAAGAAGCTGCAGGGGATTAGTTTAATTTAGCTTAGCAGTGGAAACGAGGGGAAACCTTTACCCTGTCTCTGTCCAGACCGTCCCTACGAAGCTCTGCCTACCAGCACCTTGAAGACTCCCTCATTATGTGCACATCTGTTTCTCGACGGCATCCAAGAAATGGTCCAGGGAGTGTCTGTGCCTGGCCAAGAATTAGTCCTGCACATGACATCCCCCCCTCCCGTTTAACAAAAACACTGCTTTGACAGTTTTCTTGCTCTGAAAGTGTTTTATTTTTAAGAATCGTAACTCTTGTGTATGCGTGCACTTTCTAAATTAAACTTCGCACACTCTCAATTTCTGCGTAATGAAAATTTGTGCTGAATTGTACAAAAAAAAAGTTATAAAAAGCAATCAAACATTATCAAACACAGGCCTTTGGTTTCAGTACTTTGTGCAAGTGAGCTCGGTTTAAAAAAGAGCAGGCACCTGCAGAGCCTCTGTCTGTAACTGTAGTACAGTAATAAGGGCTGAAAACTGCAACACAATCCGGCCGTCTGTCTGGCCGGGGGAGGTCAGTGTTTTATGTGACCTTCCCCCCCGGTCAGACAGACTGAGAGAGGCACCTTGCAGCTGGAAATAGTCTTGTCCTGATGTCACAGAGGAAATGCCTGCTGGACAGAGGTCTTTCCTGTGCGCGCCGCTATCAACAGCTAGGATTTTAACTTCAGAGGAATTCTGGGTGGAGTTTGATAACTGCACTCTGTGTGTATGTGTGTGCCTGTTTGCATGTATGAGAAACAATTACAACACAATGAGATTCCACTTTCTGTTTTGTGACTAAAATGTTCCATGTGGTCACTAGTACTTTGACTCCAATTTAGGGCATAATCTGGCTTCCTGGCTGTTTGTGTTAAGTGCTCACAACAACATAACACAATCAGTGATGATAGATGTGGAGCATTTGTCCTGATGTTGAAAGTTATGTGAAGAGAAGAGAAAATATTATTAGAACTTTTGAGACCCTCATTAATTTACATAAAGTGTTAATATTAACGGTTTCCTCTTCACTCATAGGATCGCAAGTTGCTAGCGACAGCCCAGCAGATGCTTCAGGACAGCAAGACGAAGATAGAGTTCATCAGGATGCAGATCCTTAAAGCCAGCCAGACCAGCGAGTTGAGCTTTGAGAACAATGATATGATGGGTGAGTCATTGCTTTCCTTCTGTCATCGATTACAGCAGCAAGGCTTCTGAGGAGAGATGCCCGTAGTTTATTAATAAAGAAAGATTCATCAAAATAAAGAAACAATATCCGTCCTTGTCCTCCAGAAAAGCCCATCATCAGCCCATTAGACCTGCGGGTGGAGGAGCTGTGTCATCACGCCAGGATAGAGTCTGCTGTCGCAGAGGGAGCCAAGAATGTCATGAAACTTCTGGGCTCAGGAAAAGTCACCGAAAAAAAAGCACATTCAGAGGTAAGTCTACATGCATGTGTGTTTGTGTACTTATTTAAAAGAAGCACACGCAAAAAAGCTTTTCTTCATAGATGTGTTGACTTCAATGAAACTGATCCCTGCACTGCCGGTGTGCGCTAATAAAGTAAAATGGACCATGTAATTGATTTTTTTTCTCTCTTTCTATCCTTCCTTCGACTTACCCCACGCCCCTCTTTCTTTTTCTCTCACCAGGCCCAGGCTCGTTTTAATGAATCCAATCAAAAACTGGACCTCCTGCGATACTCCTTGGAGCAACGCCTCAATGAGTTGCCTAAAAACCACCCGCGCAGCAGCAGCATCCTAGAGGAGTTGTCCATGCTGTCGTCACCGGCCCTCAGTCCCAGATCTAGCCTCATCTCCACACAGAACCAGTACAGCACAGTCACCAAGCCCGCTGCACTCACAGGTAACTGCACCAAGGACACAATGATGGTTGTTGTTAAGTGTTCTGACCACAGTATAACAGATGTTATCAGGTGTGGGTATTGAAAATCTAACTTGTTTTGCAGTCATAATTACTTATGTGTTAATTTTGGCTCAATTTGCACAGTGATATAACACAGACTTTTCATTCTTCATCCTGTTTTGTCTGATGTGTGCTTTACTCAAGAACACAAGTTCAATTTAAGCGAACAGACTTTGTTTGTGTAACGTTCCTTAAGTCACAAAGGAACAAACAGCCAGCTCCATGGAACTGTAAGGGCTTATTGGATGATGATAATACTTCCTGTAAATCAGATTTAACAGTGGATTAGCTGTGCTAAATTGTCTAGTTTTATCCTCTTAAGCAGGACTGATTCGCTATGAATCCTGATACTTTTTCTGACCAAAAAAAAGGCCCATTGTCTGCTGAGCTTTTCATCTCTATTTCATCCTTTTGAAAAGACGTGAATATTTTATTTTAATCGGTTTAATCGGCTCTTTCAAAACTTTCACAATCTCACTTGTTTTCATACATTGTTGGCAGGTAGAGGACACATATCATTCAGAATTATCCTCATATAAACAGGTATTAGGTCTGAGATGGTCTGTAAGTATGTTGGCCTTAGATAAGTCATTCTTTATATTTTAAGCCTGAATAAGACTAGTCTAACAGAAGAACTTATTAATCAACATATCTTAATGAAAGCAACCACAAGTAGCTTCTCCTGATAAAGTTTGAAAGTATTTCAGGAGCAGTTACAATGTGGGATAACTGAACTTGGTGAAGGATTGTGTGACTAACGGAATGTTTACCATCCTGCCTGACTTCCAGGCACGTTAGACGTCAGGCTCATGGGCTGTCAGGACCTTCTGGAAAATGTCCCGGGACGTTCCAAAGCTGCGTCTGTCCCGCTGCCCGGCTGGAGCCCCAGCGAGACGCGCTCCTCCTTCATCAGCCGAGCAAATCGAAACCGTGGCGTGAGCTCAAGGAACCTGACAAAGAGTGAGGAGCTCTCCAGTAAGTCGGCCGCACGTCATACTCTATCTGAAAACCATGAACGTTGATAAAAAGTAACCAGTGAACTTTAAGATTGGCTAGAAAAGTAACCTTATCTGTTATATCAGCTCAATTACAGTCTAAAATCCCACATTGTTAACACTTGTGTTTAACAAATAGAGACTGTGTCTGTTGTGTTAGATGAGATCAGTGCAGTGTTGAAGCTGGACAACACGGTAGTCGGTCAGACGAGCTGGAGGCCAGTCAGCAACCAGGCCTGGGACCAGAAGTTTACATTGGAATTGGACCGGGTAAAACCCCCACACGCACACATCTGCACATCTGCCCTTGACCCACACCTGTGCTGTCGACTTAGTGTTATGTTTGTGCAGCAGAACCTAATTTTCACATCTGTTTGATGTTCTGTGTTTGTGTGGCTCTGTTGTGTAGTCTCGTGAGCTGGAGATCTCGGTGTACTGGCGTGACTGGCGGTCGCTCTGTGCCGTCAAGTTCCTTCGGCTGGAAGACTTCCTGGACAATCAGCGTCATGGGATGTGTCTGTACCTTGAGCCACAAGGGATGCTGTTTGCTGAGGTAAACACACACTCACACACACACTAGGTAGTTCCATATAGGGATACACCTTTTGTCATTAAAACACCATACATCCTCTGGTGGGCAGATACCATTGATACAGTGAGTGAGTAAAATCAAAAACAAACATGAAATATCTTGTTATTGGTATTTCTCCTTATTGATCTTTTGATATCTCTTATCTTTTTCTATTTTGACGAGAGTCAGGAAAATTGGTCCTCTATAAAAAGTAACATTTTCATTGATCCTGTGTGTTTCATTGTAACATTTTGCTGCAAGTGTCATAATCATATCTCAAACGGCCAATGAAATTGGATCATTTTTTAGCTGCATTTCTCACCTGAATGGAACTGCATTCATTCTAGTTCATTTTAGTTCAAGGTTGGTCTCTTATCTTTATGACATTTTATTGATGCACCAAAGTCTTATCAGTCCCATGCATTTCTTCATCCACATTATATGTGCAATATTAAACTGTAATTCCTTAACAGTACATCATATATAGATGTATAGAAATATATATATATATATATATATATATATATATACACACAAACACACACACAAATTGCTGCAGCTTCTGACTCCTCATGATTTTGTTTTGTTTAGGTCACATTTTTTAACCCTGTCATTGAGAGACGACCAAAGTTACAAAGACAGAAGAAGATTTTCTCGAAGCAGCAAGGTGAGACATGACTGTCAGCACATCACACTTTATCAAGATGCACTATTATTATTCTCAGACTTCAGTGATAAGATTAGTTCAAACAGGGATGGGTGTTGTGTCTAAAAATAGTTATTAAATTTACTAACTTCAGTGTTAAATTTGTCCTTCTTTAACCACTAATCAGTTGTTGGGTAGCTAAAAGAAAGAAGAGATTTGTTGTGTTATTCATAGACACCACTCTTTTATAGTGGTTGTTCTACTTTTTTTCACTGCTCCTGAGAAACATCATCACCGTTTGTCTCTTTCACTTTGGCGTTGTCAGGTAAAACGTTCCTGCGAGCCCCTCAGATGAACATCAACATTGCCACTTGGGGTCGCCTGGTGAGAAGAGCCATACCAACTGTCAGCACAAACTCCTTCAGCCCGCAGGCCGCTGAGACTGGACAGAGCAGTCTGCCTGGTTCACCTACACCTTGCAGGTACATGCAAAACACCTGCACACAGATCTAGACAGTGCAAAGATGTTTTTAACTCATTGTAAAACTCGAAGGGCCTTCAGAAGAGGACAAAAAGTAATTAAGTGCCCTAATCTCAGTAGCATTGATGTCTGTACTAAACTGTACCTCTGTCCTGTCACAGTGACCCACTGGTGACCAAACTGGACTTTGACAAAGACCCCACACCAGGACCCAGACACTACCCAGTGCCCGATGACATCAGAGAACCGCTGGTGCAGGAAAAGATGCCCGACAAGGAGGAAGTACAGGTACAACCTGTAGTGTTGATAAGGCAGCGAAGAACTGATGGAATCACAGACTAAAATGACAACCGAAGCAGCAGCTGAGCTCGTTTTCTGTTCAAACAGAGCTTCACTCCTGTAGAGGTATCTTCTCTAGCGCTCCACACTAAGCCCTGGAAGAGGAGAAAATCCTGAGTAGTGATTCTGTATCATCAATGAACAGATTCTCAAATACAGTCAGTTTATGCAAAAGGAGACAAATCACAATGTTTGGCCACTGTCTCATAATGAAAAGTTGTGTAAGCCATGCTTTTATTTAAACAATTCAGGTATTGTTCACATTAACATATCTATTGTTTGAGAATATCAATCAGGCTATGACTGAAGAAGTAAAGTAATAATGACAAGATTTATTCGGACAAACTTTAAGTTAACTTTACATTTTATTACGTTAATTTAAATTGTTGTGATATTGTTTCTTCAAAATAGTTATGTCCCTGCAGATGAACACAGTCTTCCATCTCTCATATAGATGTATAGATCTTTTATTATAACAATATTAACTTATTTGTGTAGTATATTACATAAGCAACAACGTTTTAGTGCTCAATTGTCAACATTTTTAGTTGACCAAAAACCCAATTAAATTACTCTATTTTATCCACTCTTATCTATTTTCCCCATATCTCTCACATGTATTGCTGTTCTCCTGTTTAATTTCCTCTGTGCAGGATGCGCTCGCCTCATTTGACTTCTTGAACAAGAGAAACAGTATGGTGGTGAAGGGGGATCTGGATGGAGGGGGGGAGCAGGACATCCAGCACCCGGACCTGGAGCTCACTGCCTTCCAGAAAGACCCAGAGATAAGGTGAGAGAGACAAATGCCTGGTGGGTTTGTGTTACTTGTAAAGGCTTCAAGGGATTTCATACGAAAGTTCTTTTAAATTGGAAACAGGAATAAGGAACTATTTCCATAATATGTTATATTCAGTATTGGTCTGTTTATGATTTACAGACTCTAAGAATCAGAAAACAATAGTCTGACAGAGAAGATCATTAATGCTCACACTTTTTCGGGAACCTGCCTCTAGGTTTTCTACTGTACCGTTTCATTGTCATGCTGTGGACCTTGCAGATATAAAAAAGTAACCATTGAAATAGTTGCATGAGGATAAACGCTGCCCTCTGGCTGTGACTTATTGTTTTGTATTTTTACTTTTCATGCTGCAGTAAAAATATGACTTGTGTTGTATGCTGCAGCCTGTTATCTTTTATTCTAAACACCGTCTTTATGCAGGTGGGTCTACACTGAATTCTTCATTCTTCTTTTTTACTGATGCAAACACTTATTTCTTCCAGGGAAGAAGAGCAGTTCCACTTCAGCCTCCAAGACTTTAAATGCGTGGCGGTCCTCGGACGTGGTCACTTTGGAAAGGTACATTTCATCTGATGATCAACGGAGGGCTGCAGCGAACGGTCATGTTTAATGTTGACTGATCTGTTCTGTTTCTGTGATTAATAACTTCATAAAAGCTGACGTAAAGGGCCATATTTATAATTAAATCACATTTACATGTTTGGTGACTTTTTTTACTCATATATGACAAATTAAAGCATCAAATCCTCATGTTTTAAGAGGTTTGAACTGGATCATGTTTTCTGGAAATGTATCGGAATAGTTGATTCATCATCTTCCTTCCGTGGCCAATCGTATTCATGTGCCGATCCTTTAAGCTCTTACACAGCAAAGTAAGGATTAAACATAATAAGTTAATGTCTTGTCTCTGCAGGTGTTGTTAGCGGAGTATAAAAGCACCGGTGAGATGTTCGCCATCAAAGCTCTGAAGAAAGGAGACATCGTGGCTCGTGATGAGGTGGACAGGTAAATATTTCAAATTGATGCTCAAACTCTTAAATAGGAGGTCGAAAGACATTCTTTTCTCAAGCTACACATTTCATCCACCTCTGCTGCTGCGACTTCTCACGCCATCTTTTCATCTCTTCTAGTCTCATGTGTGAGAAGAGGATTTTCGAGGCGGTCAACAGCGTCCGCCACCCGTTCCTGGTCAACCTGTTTGCGTGTTTCCAGACACAGGAACATGTCTGTTTTGTCATGGAGTACGCGGCGGGAGGCGACCTGATGATGCACATCCACGCTGATGTGTTCGCTGAGCCCCGGGCTGTGTGAGTTACCAGACCTCTAAATACTTAGTGGACAAGTTCTCACTGTAAATTATCCTAAAGTGAAGTGTTAATGATTCATGATTGTCTCTGTTGATGATGTATCATGTATCTGATTGGCTCATGGGTGCCTTCATGGTTAATGGGCTGTAATATAGTTTTTACTTTTTATATCTGATCTGAAGTTAGACCTGCATTCACACACTGTCACAAGCATTTAAATGTGAATTCTGAGCCAAAATACCTTTTGCATTTCCTGTTTAAACTTGCACACTTAGCTTGGTTCCCCCAGTTTAAAATATCTTTCAGTAAAGCTCATGTAATACAAGTTTGATTCGATTCCCTCTGTTCTCCACTAAGTCTGGGATGTCACTCCTGAGAGGCCTGACATCCCATACTTTATGTGTTTGTACCTCGTTCCTCTCCTTTGGGTAATATCAAATAGAAGTCATAACATTTTGTTCTGTACCTTAACAGATTCTATGCAGCCTGCGTTGTTCTGGGATTACAGTTCTTACATGAACACAAGATTGTGTACAGGTAACAGTTTGCATCATTTTTAATACACTATTTATTTATATTCGAAGCATTCACGTCTCATAAATAATGCTGGTTCCTGTTAATTTGCAGGGATTTGAAGCTGGACAACCTGCTCCTGGACACAGAGGGCTACGTGAAGATCGCCGACTTTGGACTTTGCAAAGAAGGTAAATGTGGAGAAGACGAAGAATTAAAAAGATTCAGACTGTTGTTGTTGAATCCAGAGGCTCCAGATATTTTATTTTATTAGCAGTTTTATCTATTTATCTGTATCTCTGTTAAAGATGCAATTGTAAAACCTATCAAAAAGACATTGAGAACAATATGGTGTTTTATTACGAATGTATAGTATTATCACTAAAAGACACGATTAACAATTCTAAATCATATTCTAAGTGCTGTCAACATATCTGTTAGTTGTTGTTAAACTGCGTCTGTGTTGCTTTCAGGAATGGGTTTCAGGGACCGCACCAGCACCTTCTGTGGCACCCCCGAGTTTTTAGCCCCTGAGGTTTTGACTGAAACCTCGTACACCCGCGCTGTGGACTGGTGGGGACTGGGCGTCCTCATCTTTGAGATGCTGGTTGGAGAGGTGAGTCCGTTCTTTCTCTTCATTAGACACTGAATATTAATGTCCTGCTACTTCGACCTTTGACCCACACAATCCTCTGAGATAAAGATGATTCATCTTTTTAATTTCGCCACGTCTCGTGTAGTCGCCTTTCCCCGGCGACGATGAAGAGGAGGTGTTTGACAGCATCGTCAATGATGAAGTCCGTTACCCACGATTCCTTTCAACTGAGGCCATCTCCATCATGAGGAGGGTGGGTAGATTCACATTGTAAATAACCAACACGTGTGTTTTCACAGGAGTTAATCAGTTTTAATATTATGTTTTATTCTTCTTGTGTTCAGCTTTTGAGGAGGAGTCCAGAGCGACGCCTGGGAGCAGGAGAGAAGGACGCAGAGGAGGTTAAGAAACATCTATTCTTCAGGGTAAGAAGCTAAAAAAAATGAATGCTCTGCATTGTTTTTTTCCTTTTTAGTTGTTTTTAGGAATAGTTTCACATTTTATTTTGAAGAGGTCTAGGCTATATGTTTCTCCCTTTCCAGTCTTAATGCTGATCAGAACTAAACAGTTGCTGCTACTTTTTTGACACTCTGTCTCTCGGCAGCACATGGATTGGAACGGTCTGCTGGCAAAGAAGGTGAAACCTCCGTTCGTGCCGACCATCCAGGGCTCCAGCGACGTCAGCAACTTCGACGATGAATTTACCTCAGAGGCTCCGATCTTAACCCCCCCCAGGGAACCCCGAGTGCTGCGCTCTGAGGAGCAGAACATGTTCTCTGACTTTGATTACATTGCTGACTGGTGTTAGCTTCACATGACTCCTCTCTCTCCACACACGCACACTGTGAACCAACCAACACAGCAGTGACTGTAGCTCATGTGTTTTTAAAACTCTTCCTCCTCCTCCCGGCCCAAAACGTTGAGGAGGAGCAGCGGACATGGCTCCTTGAGCCTTCGGGCAAAAACCTTGTGCCATTGAGAAGAAAATTAAGTTGCCTCCTGAGGACCCCCACTTACTTTTTTAATCCACATGAAGAACTTTTTTTAAAGAAACAAGAACAAAAGAAACTCTGTTGCTGGAGAGTGAAGGAGGAGGGATGCTGTGTCCGTTGTCTGACCACTGAGAATGTTTTTCATATGAACTCTGAGAAGAAGACAACAAATCACAATCCTGTTATTCAGTGTCACTGTCTTCATTTTGTTTTGATCTGTACAGATTATATTCAGTCGTATATTTTATTGTCATGTCTTGTTTTATTTGCAAAGCCCTCGCCGTAGCTTTAGGACATTTTTATCTCACTGTAAAGTTTGACTTTTCTGCCGCCATCGTGTGTGAGACTGGTGTTCAGTGAATTTTTCAAAAGTGCTCAAAGCATCATTGCTGAACTGCAACAAGCATCTTGACTACTACTGCTCTCCTCGACTTGAAAACGAAGTAAACACTTCATTTCCGTGTGTCGGGGCCCGGCCCTTGTTCATGACCCACTTTAACACCTGGTTCTCTCACTTTGCATGTGTGCTCAGAAGATCCCACACAATAATAATAATTCTCTGATGTAAAGCCGCAGTCATGCTTCCTAAGCTGTTAATAAGTGACCGTCACAGAGTTTCATCTGGAAGCTTCACATTGGAAACGTTAAACACTCTGAACCTTTGGTCAAGAACAAACAATGCAGAATATTTAAATGTCTCTGACGCCCTCTAGTGGCTCTGCAGCTGAATTCAGTTCTGAAGATGGAAGTAGCTCATGATGTCTCTGCATCTTTGAAGAATACAAATCCAAACTTGATATTAGATTTTTTTTTAATTGTCAGAACCGGGTTCAGCTGGCTCCTATATTTCATTGTATTGAAAGGTCAGTTGTGGATATCATATCATTTTTTTTCTCATTACCTCATTAGTCAACTTGAGTCTCACCGTTACAGCTACATGACCAAATCCCTCCTGTTCCTTTTACAGCAGCAAACAAAATCTTTGATCGACTGAAAGTGAACCTTTTGACAGATTATTTCTTTGGCCGGGGGCGGAGCACATTAAAGTTAATTTAGGTCTAAATGCCATTTAAATGCTCGCCTGACTGTTTCTGTGACATTTTTTTTAAGCTGGAACAGTGAAACCAGCATGTTGAATATGAATTGACTCTAATGTTGCAGACCTGTTGATATGAAACACTACAGGGAAGGGCAGGGTATATTATATATACATACTGTATGTACACAATTAAGCTGAAAGCACTAATTTTAATTATCTACGTTTCTTAATGATGAAAATAGATTGTACAAAGTTTTTCCCTTTTTTTTTATTCTTTGCTTGTGCATGTTGTCGCCAGAGCAGAACCTTATGGATGGTACACACAGATACCTGAGTCACAGTTCACCCTGGTGTAAAAAAAGGCATTTTCGTAGTCTGTTGCCTATCATGAATGCACAAATTAAACATTTGTAATAGTTCCTTCGCTTTTATTTTTAGTCGCAACCCTCGACACATCCTGTGTTTACGTTGAGTATTTCATTTTACAGTCTTATGTCAGAGGTTTCCTTCCTGCGATGACACCTAATCGTTCAAGTGAAGGATTTTATGTAAACAAATTGTTTAAACGTTATTTAAACCATGAGCGGATTACCATGCTTTACTGAAAAGCCTTTTTAATGTTTTTTTTTATTACTTAGAACAATTCAAACAAACAAAATAGAAATTGGACCTTTTTTTATGTATACAGTATGAAACCAGCCTAAAATTTGCAAGGATCAAGTTACACATTCCCACTTGGACATATATACATAGTACAGTATATACACACAAATGAAATACTGTAAGTTCAGTCTGCAAGCTAGTTTCTTTCAGAACTGGAATGTGTCCATCTTATTCCTGTGAGAGCGCCTCGATAAAGGGCCTGAAGTCTTTTGAAGAGACAAAGAGAAATCGCCCAAATTCAACACAAATATGAATTTTTTTTTTTTAAAGCATGAAAAAAACAGTGCAGGCAGCGTCTTCACAGCTGGGGCAGCTTGTCCACGGGCGTGTCGAATTTGAAGTCTGTAGGGAAAAGTTCAGCAGCTCGCGGGTAGATGAGTCGGTACGACTGTCTGATTGTGACGTCTGCGACCCCGGCGATATCTCCGATTTCTGTGGAAGGTTCAGAGACAAAGCTGAAATGTTTGAACAGCAGTAAATCTACTGACTTCTGATGCATTTCCAACAATAAGTAAGTGGAGAAGCATCATTTAGGATCTGGATCTTCTTATAACATCATACAGTTACCAATTCCCACAACTTTCTTTCTTGTTTACAAATACATAGATTAACAATAACATGTACTTTACAGTCTTTCCTGAACCTGTTCACCCTTTATTTGGACCCTTCCCATTTTCAGGCTGGGACCAAGCTTTTATTTTATCTAAGAATTGTACAGATATGTCTGTTCCACCTCTGGTCTAAACTCAGTAGATCATCAATCACCTTTCTGGGTCTTCTTCTCTGCGGAGGCCTGGGAGGCCATGTAAATAGCTGCCGCGGCCACAGAGATCGGGCTCCTGCCGGGCACCAGGTCCAGCTCCACGGCCTTCCTGGCGATATAGGTGGCCGCCATCTGCACGTGCTTGGGCAGCCCGAGGTTTGAGCAGAAGCGGGACATGAAGTCTCCCGTGGTGATAAGGTCCACGCTGGTCTCCAGCGCCTTCAGGATCAGCTTGAAGCATCGACCGATCTCCTTCTTGGAGATTCTAGAGACGGCGCAGATCTCTGTGGAGAAAACGAGGAGATCAGTGGAAGAGTATTTAAAGTTAGAAAATTCTCAAGCATCTTCAAGAATTGTGGAGACCCGTCTGCATACATGAAGAAGAGGCAGAATTTCTTCTAGCGTTGAGAAATGTCATTCTTCAAGAGCAGCTGTCACTTCAACAATCTAACCGATGTTACAAGAAATCAAAACGATGATTCTGACCTTTAAAAGTTCTCGGTACACCTTCTTGTCTGCAGGCGATGTAGAGACAAGCTGAAGCAATGGCATCGTTAGCTCGTCCCTTCAGACTCTTCTGTTCATACACCTGCTTGAATAAGTTGTTGGTTCTGTCCTGCAGAGCAAGAAGATTATTTACAGCAAACTCATTACTAGCAAAAGCCTTAGTCTAGGTCTCTACACATATCCACCTGTCTTTTATTTCAATTAAAATTCACAGTATTCTTCACATCATTAATGTATATTTTTTTACATTATATATATGTTAAACATTATATACATGTAAACCCGGAGACTTACATCCCAAAACACACACATGAGAATGAATGAGACCCCAGATAAAACAGTTTATGTAGCTTCCAGCAGAGACTCCAGTCTTCAGTGTTTGTCTATACACTTATACATTCACTACACAGATTTACATAACCACGAGTTTCTGTTTCGTTTCTCTTATTCAAACTGTTTCTTCCAGGTGGCTTTCGTTTCTCTCTCACGCTGCTTTCTAAGACATACACTTGGGTCGGGGGTTCCCCAGGGGATTACACCCAAGCTAGTGTTTTTGGTTGATCTTGGTTGTTGACGCTTGCGCCGCCCGACTGCAGCAAACATGAAAACCAATAGATCCCAGTGAAATAATCATACACGTAGAAGACACAGATATACAGACGTACAGAATCTTTCTGCTGCAGCCGGCTGCTCCATCTCCCCCCTGAATAATGCAGACGATTTGCAGCTGACCTTGAACATGCCTGTTGCTAACAGAGACACATCTGTGTTGTGGTATCGTCTGAACCAAACCAGGTAGAGAGAACAGTGACGTGAACTTACGATGATGTTTCTTGGAAGGTTGATGCGATCTGCCATGGTGCTGATCTCTTTAAAGGCGTTGAGCATGGCCCGGTCGGAGCTGCTCATGGTTCGCCGGTTCTGGTACTTTGAGTTTCCAAACTCATCAAAACTAGCTGCACCAGTTCCCTGGGGTGGAAACAAAGAAAGTTACAAAAATGTTTCCCAGCTAAGAGACTGGAGTCCTGTAATTAAAATCACTGGACATTTTCGCACATCCTTGATTAAACTTGAAGGCTTGTTATATAGTTTATATAGCTCTTAGTGTAAACATGTAAAATGTTATCACTGGTCTCAAATAATTGGCTGTACATAGGAACATAGTGTATATACTTCTATATTCTGTTTATATTTAACTGTTCCCGTATCCAAACCATTCTTTCTTAACTGCTCCTATATGTTAAACTTCCAATTGCACTTCTAATAGACTGTTGTATGTATTATATATGTATATAATTACTGATTGCACTTCTGGTTATACCTCCTAAATGGTTGCATTGTGCCTGGCCTGTGTAATGACAATAAAGGGAATCTAATCTAAACACAGAGGTCATGGAGCGACTGTAACCCTCACCTTGCTGATCATGGTGGTGAGGTCTCCTCCATTGAGCAGTGGGTTCTGGGCGTCTCCCACTCTGGAGGGGTCTTTAAGGGCTTTCTCATTAGAAAACGTCCGCCACTCTGAACCCACATCAATCACACGGTCACCTGAGGAGGAATAATTTGGTCAGATGAAGTAAAAGAATATGAATAAGATCATTAGAATAAGTGCTCTGAACTTTAAGGAGTTAAATCGTTTACACATGCATTCTAAGCAGCTTTGATTTGCTGGATGATTATAATGAAAGTGTATTTACAAGTTTATCTCAATGTAAATTAGGAGTGACATTCAAGTTCTGTAATAATATCCAGAAACATCTTCACTCTGGATTAACCCGTTTTCCCTTTGCAAACAATATCCTGAGTTTTTAATACATCAGTACTTAACTTTGGGTTAAACACAAAGCGTCAGTCTCGTTTGGCTCCTTTCAGTCTTTTGTATTGATGGCTACGTTGTTGATCAGATAGTGATAACTTTTTTTTCCTTGATAAAAACAAGGGATGAGGTTTCAATTTCGAAGATGGAACAAGGTAACTGATGAAAATAACAGATTGGGTTCACGTTCCACAAATCACTGGCACAGACAGTCTGTGCACATAAAACCACATTCACTCTGTTATTTAGTTTGGCTCAATTATATCCCTGTGGAATTATTAAGCAGAAGATTGTGCAATACTGAATACACAATTCCCTTCTGTGAATAGGTGAGCCGTTGTCCGAGGCCTCAAAAGCTCTAAATACTGTGTCGATCCTCCTGTATTCTGTCTTCTGCTTGTTTCACTACAATACTGTTTACATGTTAAACTGTATCACACTTACACACCACCCTCTTCTCTCTCATTTCTCTTATCACTGTCTGTTGTGGGATCTAAGCAAATGTTTATTCAAAGGAAAAAGGGGGGACACAGACCGGACACACAGTCTGAACTGGGGCCAATATTTTCTCTCACTTATGACCGTCTGTTCCTGGAACCATGTAGTAGGGTTGAGGATTAGATTTTATATTTTATTCTTGTTTTAAAATTCATCTGTCTTTCTACCATCTAGAAGCAAAGTAACGTTGATCTCCTTAGCGATAGACCTATGGGAGCAGGAGCACTGCAGAGGCACTTAAGCTCTCATAAGAGAGAAGCTGGCGTCTCTCAATTCCCCGTCTGACCTGGTCTGTGCTCAGGGGGCTCGTTAGAGGGGAGCTGTGTTCCCTACAGCCTCGTCTTCAGTCTACAGCACATCTTCAAATATATGTATATGCTGTACCTTTCGTGCAAGTACATGCCTTGATGGTAAATGGTATATTTATGAATTCAATTTCATAACTTTTGTTGGATGTCAGTGTTTTTCTGGTCTTAAATGTAGAAAAGTGTTTCTTCATATTTTGTTTTAAAATATTCTGGCCTCTGGTTTAAGTGACACATTACAGCATCAGATCACTTATATCGCAAAGAACTTTTTACTCTAAATGTGATGAAAGATTAAACAAAATGTAAATGATGTGTATTGATTATCGAAAAATAATGTAAACATTCTCTCTTAGAGAAGACACTACTGTTGAGTTTTCGCTGCTTTGAAATTAAACAAATATGTAGAGGAAGAGTCACGAGTTAGATGATTTGTCTATGACAGACAGGAAGTAGTGGTGTTACGCTGAGTGCTCTCTGATTCAAAAACAAACGGGCGTGAGGTAAACACTGACCTACTACAAGGCCGCATTCAGGACATATCATGTCCCCTGCTCTGTAGTCCTCCACCAGGATGGCCTCTGGGTGGTTAGGACACTTAACTCTGGGAAGGGCCAGAGCATCTCCGCTGGAGGAGGAACACAAACAAAAATCTCTCAATGTACGAGAAATACAAGAAATGGTGGAAAATGAAAGGATGTGGTAGAAAAAGATAACATAAGAGAAAAACTAAAGTAAAACACAAGAGGGTTAATTCAAATAGTGTTGAAATGTCCAGATGTGTTTCACTTTCCTTTCCCATTTTTCATACTGATGACAAACGTGTGAATATACGTCACCAACAAGTCTTTACAAAACCACTGCTTTAAACATAATCAAACATATAAACATATATTTACAACTGTCTAATTCGACTCCTTGTACATACAGATTCCTACAGTTATTTCAATAGCTTCTATTTAGTGCTTTATGCTCTACTTTATTGAAAATGTGTGTGTTTTACCCAATTAAGCAATTATAGGCTTGATCCACAACCAATTTAATTGTTCATTTACAGTGACCAGAAAGAGATCTTGAATAATCAGTTTATCGGAACAGCTAATGGTCTGCAGCTGGAACGAGAATCCAGATCTAAAGGAAAGTGTTATAATAATAGATAATACCTTTCTAGATCAATATATCATAGATAAACAAGTAAACGTGAAACAAAGCCTTAAAATCAGATAAGACAAACTCCAATCAATATAATATAGATCAACATATCTTAGATGTTCATTATTGTTTCTAACAACTTTGAACGACGGACATGAAATAAAAAATACACAAATCCTCACATTACACAAGCTGATGAGAAAATATTGAGACTTTAACCTTTAACAACTACTTAAAATAAAATCTCGAATGATTAGCTTCCGATGGACGGATCGACTCATCACCTAATCGCTTGATGTATAATCCTGATGTGGTAATGGAGACTAAATTCAACAATAACAGATTATCTCTTTATTGAAAGTCAAACTACGGACATCCCGACATCATGTCCTCTGCTTGATAATTAGAGACTCGTTGACAGTAAGTTGGTTGCAACATAAATCCACATGACATGTAAACATAATTAGTTATTGTATATAATTAAAGCCGGAGTCTTCACAGAGGACTGACGTTGATGACACGTAAACAAAGTGCTGAGAATCCAGAGGAAGCTGTGGTTTGTACCGTTATTTCATAGGTTTCCGCTTCAAACTCCATTAGCTCGAAATGCTAAAGAGGAAAAATTACGTCGGACTAGAACAGGCGATGAAACCACTGGACGTTCTGGGGATGATACAGTGGAGCTATTGTTAGCCGGGGCAGAGCACTGAGGATGTAACGGTGGACACGCACAGTGACTTCTGGCAACAGCTCACCGACTAGCTAAGCTAACTAGCGGCTACCTAGCACAATACACTAAGTGGCCGAGCGTGTTGTTTTCACGAGCAACGCTAGTTTCTCGCCTCATGCTAGTAACTCTCCTTCTGTCATAAACGACAGTGCCAGGGCCGCTGAGAAACACAGCGCGAGCTTTGTGGTTGAGAAACGTCGCTACTCACCGGCTTGTCGACGCCATGTCACTGCGTCTGTGTGGTTGAGAAACAAATGAAGGTGGTACCCCTATTTATAACCTTCTCTGGTCACGTCTCTGACAAGGTACGGGAAGCCAAAGAGACCAAACCACACGCAATGCGCTTCAGTGCTTTGTTTCCAGTTCATTGTAGTAAAAGCAGGATGTTAAATGACTGAAACACACAACTGTGGTAAACATAGATATGCTTTGATATTATTACACGAGGGATTGACACATAGCGGTGTTGTGACATATATTTATAGATTCATGCTGATTTAAATGTCTCAGTGTCAACACCACCTGAGGCTGCACATACAGCAGACGATTAACAATGAAACACATCAATTCATACACGATGACGCACAATACAACGAATAAATACAATAATAATATGTAACATAAATGAAATACGTCACCTTCTATACACATAATAAATTGCACTACATGAACACATGCATATTTATTTGCAAAATTATCAGCTGTACTGTTTTTACAGTATATTACCTCATATACACTTTCTTATTGCATCGGTTTACATTGTACCTCAAAATTGTTTTATCATTTTAAACGACAACATTTTAAAAAAAATTAAATTTAAAAAAACTAAATTTTTACACTATGTGAACATGGCAACTACCAGCAGCAATTATATTTGAAATGCTGGCTGGATCCACGTGGTTCCACACCAATGATTATCGGGACTGATTTCAAAATCTGATTTGGATCCCAAGGTGAGACAACGCTGGTTTTCAATGTGCGGTTATTATGTTCCTTCCATACAGTCGAGCACTGTAGATTGAAGCCTCCTCGTTTCCTTGTCCTCTCTCCTTACAGACTGCAAAGACTTCTTGGAAATGTGTTTGGCTTTAGACCCTAAGGAGCTTGCCACTTTGGAGGAAATGCAGCAGCACCGCTGGTTAAATAGCCCTATACCCCCCCCCCCCCCCCCCCATTCCCAACCACCCCGCACTTTTTATGTCACTTTTTGAAATCCTTTTCATGTCCCGATATAAATATGTATAGTTGTCTGAAAAAGAAAAAAGGTGGTGTCTGTGGTCCCTCATAGGACCGTAATTAACAGGACCAATTATTTTGACATAACCAGCCTCCATCCTGCTCCTGTGGTGTCGTCCAAGGGTCGAGCCCCGACATTCAAACTCAATACGAAACTGCGTCATTTACACCATGTTGTCGTTTTTAGTCTAACACACAAGCTCACGCCCCAAGGGAAACTGCGGGTTGGGCATTAGCATGGCTAATTCTGCTAGCATCGCTCCCTCCGGTAGTGGACATTTAGGATTAAAACATGACATAAATTATGTCTTAAATGGCCAGTTACTTCAATTGTATTGGATTTGGCTGAAACAGTGTTAGGCCTGAAACCAGTTCCACTTCAAACGGAGTTACAAGGGTTAGTGGTGGAAATCTCCAACGACTTGTTGGACAGCACTTCAAGGAGCCGTCGCGAGAAACTTCACCATCATCAGCAGTCGTGGCGAGAACATGGTACGTCCTCATTAATTGTCATTGTAAAGAGACGTGACAAAAAGTTATGCCAGGGAAGTCACTATAATATAACATGGTTGAGATCTTAAATAAACCAATGCTAAAGCTCGAAGTTACTAAAGTGATAAACGTTTCGTATCCTAATAACATCAATGCTAATGCAGGTGAAAGAACTCACTAGGTAAATGCTCAGGACATGTTTTCCCGCTTTCCCTCAGGACTGTGGCACAATGACATTTGCCATTCATCAGCAATACACCTAGGCAGGTATAACAATGGGACAATGACAACACGTATGAGCAGGGGAAGATGGTCTCTGTGCATTTTCATACAACTATTCCCTTTTCAGGACTTTTACAGGAGCTTAGGTAATGATAGGGGAAGGAGAGGAGACTGGGAGGAAACTAAATCTCCAAACAAATGCCAGATTAGCATGAATATAGCATAATCATCTATTACTGCATTTAGTCTGTATTTTTTGTTTCAAACTAGGCCTGTATTGAAATGTACTGAAATGAAAATCCTCCACTCTGTTGATCTACCTTTGGCCCACCATGTATTATTTGTATCTCTGTTTCTCTCTGATCTGTTGCTTTCAGGGACCTGATAGAGACCAACATGGCGTTCATGGAGCCCATGTGTAAATACAGCAGGAGATAACAATGATGTCAGTTATATATCTGCATCAATCAACACCCATTTAAATGAACGCAATAGCCCAGAGTTTCACACAGTGTGCTGGAATGAAGATGTGATAGAAAAAAATTAATGAGCTGTTTGACTGCATGTAATAGAACCAACTAGTAATCCAGTGTGTTTTCTTACAAAGTGAAAGAAAACAAACTGTGATCGATCATAGGAGAGTCCAGATGATCCTCCATCAGTATCAGTGTCCCTTGAGTCAAAGTAAGTGTGTCAATGAGTTATAGCTGTGTCTCAATTCAGGGGCCAAAGTCTTTGGAGGATACAGCCTCAGACAGAGGATACCATATGAAACCCGGAAGTGGAGACAAGGAAGGGATTTAAATACTTAATGAAAATAAAATGGGTAATATGATGGAGAATAACAAGTGTATAAACATAGACAGGTTCCTCAACATAGGAAAGCATTAACAGAGGCTGGAAGGCAGGGACCCAAACAATGTAGGATGGTGGTGGGTGGGGATGAAGGAATTGGGAATTGAGGAATTGGAGATGTTTTTTTTTGGTTGGGATGACAGTGGGTGGTTGGGGATGGGATGGGATGGGGCTAGGTACAGGGTTGTTTAACTAGAGTGACACGGTCCTCAGGCTCTAAAGCCCAACACTTTCCCAAGAAGTCTTGGCAGACTGTGAAGAGAGAGGACAGATGACAAAGAAACGATGAGGCTTGAATCTACGATGATCGACTGTAACATGGAAGGAACATAATAACTGCACATTGTAACCAGCGTTGTAATGATCATTAATGAAAAATAAAACTTCTATAAATAAAAGCAACTAGACCCAACTGGAGTCATTCATAATCATTTATTTATTATTTTTAAACTGAACTTTAATTCTGTTTTGAACTCTGTGTGTGAAAAGAGACATAGTTCACAATTTTGTATGTTCCGTTGACCTGCTGTACAATGACTGAAAGAATCTCTGGTTACAGTAACAATCAATAGAAATTACATTAATATTGATAGACATGAACCAAAAATACTTTTTCGAACTTCCTTATAATTAGGGCCTGATAATATTGTTATTTCTAGGAAAAAATGTTGAGTAGCCTTTTGCAAATAACAGACCTGTAAAAGAATGTGTTAACTGCCAATCATAGCAGAACTTAGCAAGTACAAACGTTAATGTGTATTGTCACTGTGGTTGCTGCATTGTTACATGGGAACACCCGACCACAATCAGCTGACAATATTACAAAGTGCTGCACAGAAGAATAAACAACCAAGACAGGATTTAAAGGCACTGACAGATCTAATAACTTCTGCACTGCAGCATGGAATCTCTAAACTGTACAGATTCACACCCAAACAGGGCAACTGACATAACAGACTTGAGATGTTGCTGTCTGACTGTGCAAGCCTGTGTCTGACTCGGTACCAGTCTGTGACTGCACTGCTCCTTGGCTCCACACTGAGGGTCTGTGAGAAAAACCACCAGTGCCACAAACAGCAGCTTGACTTGGTCACCAGAACAACAAATCTACATCTGTATGTAAATGAAATATCAATAACATAAACAACTTGCTTTGTGTGGCAACATGAATGCATTCAATAAGATAAAAAAACAAATCCATGCTCTGTTTTGGAATCTGTAGTTAATGACTGTAATCCATTTCACAACAGTATCAGTCAAATCTGTCAGTTCAGTAAAACAACAGCAGGTGGAGCTGAATGGAGCACCACCTGATGGTGCACCAGGTTTGGAAAACACTAACTTGTCCTCCAGCAATACTCACTGACATGTATGGACACAGACCTAATTTATGTTATAACAATCAACTTGAAGGCGATATTTATTTGAAAAGTAAAAAAAAAACACATCTGAGCTGAACAATCTCATCCAGCATATGGCAAGCGTTGGCAGCTCATGGGGAGGTGGATGTCTGAGTCCAAAGTGAAACATTATAATTTTACAGCCTTGATGTGCCCTTGAATGTGCAACAACCAAATGAATACCCAGCAGACCCAACAGATGCTTCATGGTATGAAATACAGAGAATTGGAAGTCTAAGTCGACCCCTTGAACTCTTTGTCATGTCGCTCTGACCATCCGGACACATTTTTATCTGGGCATGCGACCAGGCCTCATTCTTCCATGACTCCATGGTCCAGTTGGGATGCCTATTTGCCCATTTTGCAGGTGTTTTCAGTGGTTGACATGAGACAGCATGAGCACTCAGACCCCACACGCTGCAATGCACTGTGTATTCTGACACATTTCTGTTATAACCAGCATTAATATGCTGTTCAGCAGATTGTGCTAATGTAGCTCTACTGTCACTGTCACCTAGTTGCCCTTCCTTGAATAACTTTTGGTAGATACTGACCAAAAAGTCCCATAAGATCTACAGTTCTAGAGCTACTTGGACTCAATTGTACAGCCGTCACAATTTGTCCCTCTTTGCCCATTTTCCTGTTCTCAACACATTGACTTCAACAACTGACTGTCGCTCTAACACAATACAAGGCAGTGTTTGACAGATGCCGGTGTAACAAGATGATCAACAGTGTTTACTTCACCTGTAAGTGGTTTAAACTGGGTTAAACCTGAGAATCTTCTATTGAGTACATTAAATCCCTTGTCCTCTCCTCCACACGCCCAACACTAATCCTAATTTAATCCTTAGTTTCCAACCCCAATGTGTTGATGGGTGAGAGACCTCTGTGTTGACCATGTTAATTAGTTACCATAGAAAACTGGTTTATTTGTGTGTGTTTGTGTTGACAATCTGAATAATTTTGCTACTTCAAGACTTAATTTGTGTGAATGTGAGGCACAGTTCAACCACTTGACTTTATGACCGCCATACTGCCCAGTGCATTCTTGGTAAATCAGTGAGGGAGACCCATATTAAATAATTTACACCTCACCGAGCCAATTATGCACACACTGAACTGGTTGCCATGGCAATCTGGGCCCCTCAGCTGTCGGCCCCATTACCTTCACCGACAGGAAACCAAATACCGCCCGACCATTGTCCCCACTGCCACCCAGTATGACCACACAGTCCATTGTGATATCTTTCAACTCTTTTCCTCACCTTTACCACACAAACCAAATGCATGGAGATACAGTATGACGTAGTGAAGACAGTGTGTTCCACAGCCAGGGTCATTATGGGTCAGTGCACAAATTCATATCACGTATCACATGTCTGATTTTAGTAGAAATCACCAAAGACAGTTTGAATTGAATTTATATGATGAAAGTCAGATTTACACACAAATACACACACACACATATCTTTGTGTTGGGATTTTTTGCACTATAACTATCACAAGACTACACCCTCAGCAAACCCCATGACATAAACAGGACACCTGATATATATTGTGCTGCTTGCATTTTACCTGCTGTCTGCTGACTAAATCAATCATCGGCGTTACCAGTCTACATGTGTCTATGCTCCCCCTACACATGTGATTTTGTAACCTGACATGCTTACTTCACGCCCCAGTGGCTGCTTGTCTTTCTTTTCTTTTTTTCCTTTCTTACATTCAAAGTACAGGAACAGCAGGAGTGAGAGCAGAGTGGCAGCAGCCGGCAGCCAGCAGCCCAGGACCGGTTGAAACCTGTATGGAACGCAAGTGAGGAGACACTTCCTCCACCCAGTGCATCGTGCAAGCTGTAAAGTGATGTTCAGCATTCTGGGTCCTATCGACTGTTGAGTTTACCAATTCCTGTAGAACATGTATATACAGATGGCTGAACAAAGCACCAACAATACTGCCATGTACATGTTTGTTTTAATAACAGTTTAATTTTGAGCGTAAGGACACAGGGCAGCGTGTCAGACATGTGTCGCGTCAACAAAAAGAACATGTGAGAGGTTTGAATTAGTCAGCAAAGTTATTTCAGACCACACCAAGAAGCACTGTGTGGTGTCTGGGCCTGGAAGACAGAGGGGGAAGCTGGTGTAGCATTCAAGTTTCGTTGGAAATATGGTTTACACTTGGTGTCCTTATAAAAACTAAATTTAAACACTCATCTCCATTTCTCAGTCTGTAAAATATATGTTAAGTTTTTTTTTCATATACTAAATATGCACATAATTTATTAAAGGTAATTATAGCTATATTGACTACATACTCTTGTTTGAGTGGGAGCTTATAACAGTGGCCAATGCAAAAAAAAAAATGGTAGTGCAGGCAGCTACATTGAGGGCAATAGAGCAATAACCATAATCACCGCACTATAATTGTCCTCAGCAGCAATATAAGAAAAGTCCAGTGTGTATCAGTGTATTGCTCGTGCATTGTTCAAACCTAAAACCACAACCTCCACTTAGGAGCATCAAACTTTAAAGTAAGAAATAATGTGACTGTTATTGTGATAATAATCAATATCGATTGATATGGAAATCTTTATTTTGATAACTTCTTTTGGCTGTATTGCCCAGTGGTTAAAACCATGAGCGAATCTTCAGTATAAACGTAGCTGCACACTCAGGTGATAACGCTCTGTAGGTTCATCGCCCTTTGCGGCACATAGTGTCTTACATCATCTCTATAAGTGTGAAAAAGATGTGAATGGCTTGAATGTAAATGTGAACTTTGACATCGGCTCCTTGCACGTTGTTTCCCCCACACGCAGTGAACGCAGCAGGAGATAAAGTGGCAGGCTGTGTCTTGGGCCGTTCGCCGTTATGTCATCCGCCAATCAGAGGCGGCGGCTGCGGCCACAACATAGGTCCGTGCGGCGCCATATTGGATATTCCTCCCATGATTCCTCCTCTTACCGGTTCTCCCCGGACATCTGCCTGAGCCTGTCGTCCAGCCTCCGACAGTCTCTGCTCCACGGGCTCAGGTATGAGGGATGGTAGCGACTCAACGCGCTGTCACCGACGTACGCTCCGCACCGCTTTGTTCCTCAGGTCAGCGCCACCTCGTTACCGGGCGGAGGAATCCGGTTAGAGACGCACCTGAGGAGCGGAGGTGAGGAAGTGGTATGCAGGTTGAGGAAGAAATAATTGGATTGTGATAACTCCACCGAGGCAGTGAGTATATTTCTCTTTCTTGTGTCTTGGAGGATGTAACAAAGCACGTCAACAACTTTGACTTTGTGCGTGTTTCCTCGGGCTCAGTGAGGGGGGGGGGGTATAAGTGAACACCTGGTGAGAACGTTTAACGCCGGGACACATGATGATTCTCAGTTTCACGTGTTTCGCTGGTCAACTGACTCCCACACCGCCAGACCAGTCACTGCGCCAGAGCTCCGTGGAGAAAGCAGTGTAATGTTTCCCCAGTCTGCGGTACACATGTTGTCCTCTTACTGCACACTGCGTGTTTCCCACAGTCTGTGGCTCGTCTCCTCCCTGTCTGCAACACAGCTATGGTTTTATAACAGTTCACTCTCGCTGTTACCCTTGTCCGAAACTACAATATTTTTTATAATCTATGCCTGAAACTTAACATTCAGTACAGTACAGTGTGTAGATGTGTTACATTCTTAGTCTACAGTAATATCTATTATTCAGTAATATTGATCTATGTCTTGCTATGAAGTAAAACTAGTCAGAAATATATAGATATATATGTAACTTTTCAGTCATATATACTGTATGCCTTGCTATATAATAATAATATTACAGTAATGTATAGATGTCCTACAACAGTGTTATAATGCAGTAATGTATAAAGGTTTTGATATACAATAATAAATGTATTAATTTATATTAATACAATACACAGCATATTAAAGATACCTTGACTAAATGGTAATATACTATACAGTAATATATAGATGTCTTACTAAATAGTAATATACAATACGGTAATATATATATATCCTAATATAAAGTAATATATATATGTGTTAGTACAGTAATATACATGCAGTACAGTGGCTTTTATCATGAGGTTCAGTTCATTTACCCTCGTGAGAGGAACAGCACTATATGCTCACAGCACTGTCCCTGCTGCTTGGGCCCTACCCTGTGGCTCTGGGCCCCTCCCTGTCCTGGGGCCTTCCAAAGCACAAAGGCTTTTATGGCGCCATGTCGTCGGCAGCTGTGGCCGGAGGTGTCGGCAATCCCATCCTCCTGAAGGTGCTATCTCATTAGCACCTCGATGAAAATTCTCAAAATTTCACTTGGAACTCATTATAATTAAGCAGTCAAACCTCAGGGGTCTCACAGATCATAGTCTTGGCCAGGGGTCAAGCATTTATATGTTAATTAGGACCAACTTTCACCGAAATGTCTAATTGGATATTTTCGGGATTCATTTTATATCTAAAAGTCAAAGGTCCACTTTACTCCAGAACTCCAGAACAGAGGGGAGACTACGGCCATGCCTGTTAAAATCTTGACTGTATAGAAGGAGGCCCTCCAAAGCAAAATTCAACTGCAAAACTTTCAAGAAGCCCAGCGATGCAAACCCAGGATTTGAGGAGGAGCAGTATCAACCACTCTTTACTGATAAAATCCAGCCGGAGGTTTGGGCCGTCTTCATGACAGATAGTTTGTTACAAGAGGAAAGGCACAGGTTGTTAATAGTAACATTAGCAATGACTCAGTTCTATTCAGGTGTCCCTGTCAGCCCTGACAACGGGACAGTGAGCCAGCCTGAACAACACCAGGAGTCAGAAACTGAAGCAGCCTCATGGAATTCAGCCATTGTTCATTTTATTATTTACACCCGTGCCTTCCCCACTGTGACGTGTCTGATGTCTTCTTTGTAAAAGGCCTGTTGAATTCTATTTATGAACTATGAGAAAATGCTGATATTATATTTAGTGATATATAGATGTATTTATAGACAGGGAAATAGCAGTTTTCAGTGCTTAACTAAAGGATACTTTCGGGTGCCAAACATTTAGGTGAGTGAGAACAGCTGGTGGACTCACGCTCAGCCTGCACTGTTCCAGTAACAACAGGCTGTTGTAAGTCTTAATTTAGAACAGTCTTGGCTCAGTGCTTAAACCAAATTAAAATCTAACTGAATGAAACTAGACAGGAAAGTGAGGGGAAGTGAGAGCTGACCATAGCACACCATGTTTAAAACAATGGTGCACACTCAGCTGTACCCTCACAAAGTTACACATTCACACTTTGTACAGCTGGGGGTTGAACATGTTACTCCGCCACATGGCTCTCCACTTTAAGCTGGTTCCTTTTGGATGTGTCCGAGAAAAGTTAAACTTCCTGTTGTAAGTTTTTGTTCCAGAGAATTGGGTTGTTATTTGTACAACATTATTTTTTCATTTCCTGAAATTCTACCCACTGCAAAAGGTCACAGTGATGAAAGTAATCACAAAGGAATGTTTATGTCTGGATGTTAACAGTCTAAGTAGAGGACTTAACAACAAAGTAAAATATGGTTGCATTTAATCATTGTGAATTCAGATAAATTATTTGTATATTTGTTTGTTCTGTAAAATGTCATAAAACTGAGAAAAATGTCCAACCAACCATGTAAAGAAGATATTCCATCTAAAGGAAGATAAAACAGAACATTTTTCAAATTTTTTTGTAAAACACAGTTAATACAGTTAATTTAAGTGCAGAATGCTCTCACTACATTAACTGACCCTCTGTGTGTTGTAGTGATGTTCACGCTCACGGAGGTTGCGTCCTTGAATGACATTCAGCCGACATACCGAATCCTAAAGCCATGGTGGGACGTCTTCATGGACTACCTGGGACTGGTCATGCTCATGCTTGCCATATTCGCCATGACCATGCAGATCACTAAGGACCAGGTGGCGTGCCTTCCCTGTCTGGAGGACCCAGACGAGACACCAGGAGCTAAACCTGGCTCATTCCCCCAGCAGCCCGCACAAGTAACAGCCTCAACCGCATCCACCGGGGCCCCAGTGGCCTCAACCCTCCCCTATATTTCCAAGGACTTACCGGACGAAGCAGTCCACGAGATCCACACCACACAACAACACACTGCGGGGTTGTCAGAGAGTTATCCCAATCAACCTCAACCAACTGGAATCAAAACCAATCTGGACTATCAACAGTATATCTTCGTCAACCAAATATGTTACCACGTTGCCTTGCCCTGGTACTCCAAGTACTTCCCATACCTCACTCTCATCCACACTATTATTCTCATGGTCAGTAGCAACTTCTGGTTCAAATACCCCAAAACAAGCTCGAAGATCGAACATTTTGTTTCCATTCTAGGCAGATGCTTTGAGTCTCCCTGGACAACCAAGGCTTTGTCTGAAACCGCTTGTGAGGACTCTGAGGAGAACAAGCAGAGGCTGACCGGCACCTCCTCAGTACCAAAACGGGTGTCTTTAGAGGGGAAGGACGAGAGCGTCACCTCGTCCACTCCCATGCTTGGCGTGAAGTTTTCCGCAGATAAGCCCATAGCGGAGGTCCCTAGTAGTATGACAATCCTGGACAAAAAAGATGGGGAGCAGGCAAAAGCCTTATTTGAGAAAGTGAGAAAATTCAGAGCTCACGTGGAAGACAGCGATTTCATCTACAAGCTTTATGTAGCACAGACCATTGTCAAAACCGTCAAGTTTATTTTGATATTGTCCTACACTTCAACCTTTATGGCTAAGATTAATTTTAAGCACCAATGTGAGCCTGATATCAAACAGCTTACAGGATACACACTTTTCTACTGTACACACAACATGGCTTTCATGCTGAACAAGCTGCTGATCAGCTACATGGCTTTGATTTTGATCTATGGCATGGCGTGCTTGTACTCACTCTTCTGGGTGTTTCGGCGACCCCTGAAAGAGTACTCGTTCGAGAAGGTCAGGGAGGAGAGCAGCTTTAGTGACATTCCTGATGTCAAGAACGACTTTGCATTCCTCTTACACATGGTTGACCAGTATGACCAACTCTACTCCAAGCGCTTCGGTGTCTTCTTGTCTGAAGTCAGTGAAAACAAGCTGAGGGAGATCAGCCTCAATCACGAGTGGACCTTTGAAAAGTTGAGGCAGCTCGTGAGCCGTAACACACAGGACCAGCAGGAGCTGCACCTTTTCATGATCTCCGGACTCCCCAACGCGGTGTTTGACCTCACCGACTTGGAGGTGCTTAAACTGGAGCTGATTCCTGAGGTGCGGTTCACGGCAAAAGTCTCTCAGATGACCAGCCTGCAGGAGCTGCATCTCTGCCACTGTCCCGCCAAAGTAGAGCAGACAGGCTTCGCTTTCCTCCGCGACCATCTTCGGTGTCTTCACGTCAAGTTCACCGATGTTGCAGAGATCCCAGCTTGGGTGTATCTGCTAAGGAGTTTGAGGGAGCTAAACCTCATTGGCAACTTGAGCTCGGATAATAATAAAATGATCGGTCTTGAGTCCATGCGAGATTTGAGGCATTTAAAGACATTATGCCTGAAGAGCAACCTCTCTAAAATGCCCACAAACATCACTGAGCTTTCGCCACACTTAATTAAATTAGTCGTGCACAACGATGGTACAAAACTGCTTGTGCTCAATAGTCTAAAAAAGATGACAAATCTGATTGAACTTGAGTTGCACAGCTGCGAAATAGAGAGGATTCCCCACGCTATTTTCAGCCTGACCAACTTACAGGAGCTTGACTTGAAATCTAACAACATCCGCACCATTGAGGAGATCATCAGCTTCCAGCACATCAAGAGGCTGACGTGCCTGAAACTGTGGCACAACAAAATAATCACCATTCCATCCTCCATCGTGCAGGTCAAGTCCCTGGAGTCTCTCCACCTCTCCCACAATAAGCTGGAGTCTTTGCCTCCGGCCTTGTTCGTACTACCCAAACTGCGGCACTTGGATGTCAGCCACAACTCCATCTCGGTGCTACCTCCAGATGTCGGCCTCCTCCACAACCTCCAGCACCTGGCCATCAACTCCAACAAACTGGAGGTGCTGCCCAAGCCTCTGTTTAGGTGCACCAAGCTAAAGGTGCTGTGTCTGGGGCAAAATGCGCTCACCGTGCTGCCGGAGACGGTGGGTCAGCTGGTGCAGCTCACCCAGCTGGAGCTCAGAGGTAACTGTCTGGACAGACTGCCCGCCCTGCTCGGAAACTGCCGCCTGCTGCGGAAAAACGGCCTGGTTGTGGAGGACCACCTCTTTGACACACTGCCTGTGGAAGTCAAGGAGAGCATCAGCCGAGAGACCAACGTGTCCTTCACGAGCGGCTTATAGCACAGAAACACAGACAGGCCTGCAGCTCTGGTGGTTCTTAACGTGTCAGTGTAACGGGAGGAAAATACTTTTTATTATTGTAACATCAACCCAAAGTAATGCATTTTCTTGATTGTTTTAAATGGGTTGTATTTGCTTATGTAGAACAATACTAATTCCGTTTTTTTGTTGCTGATTTTGTGTCTAATTCACCAGTTTGTTTTTGCCTTTAGCTTTTTCATAACAGAAATTGAAGATTTAGCTCCTTTGTAGACCAATCTGTTGCTCCAGTGACACAGTTTGTAGACGTATCTTTGTTTTAGGTACTCAGGTATAATTGTTACCATGGGGAACAATCTTTTGCCTTACCTGCTGCTACACACGCTTAAGGCCAAATATAAATATTTCATTTTTATGGTTGTTTTTCTCCATATAACAATTTCTTTATGTTTGGGAAGCAGACACAATGCAGATGTCTTTTCTTGGTTTTATATGACCTGTGTAGAATTGATATAACCTTTATTTTCCTTGATGTCTTATAGCGAATTGAATGAGCATAGAGTTATAAATCTCAGGTGGAGACTAAGCACCAGAAATTAACCTTTACTGATGTAGAGATTGTATGCTAAGGCCTGTAGCACAACATAATAATCACCCCCCCCCGTCCTCCATCGGGCAGGTCAAGTCCCTGGAGTCTCTCCACCTCTCCCACATAAGCTGGAGTCTTTGCCTCCGGCCTTGTTCGTACTACCCAAACTGCGGCACTTGGATGTCAGCCACAACTCCATCTCGGTACTGCCTCCAAATGTCGGCCTCCTCCACAACCTCCAGCACCTGGCCATCAACCCCAACAAGCTGGAGGTGCTGCCCAAGCCTCTGTTCAGGTGCACCAAGCTAAAGGTGCTGTGTCTGGGGCAAAACGCGCTCACCGTGCTGCCGGAGACGGTGGGTCAGCTGGTGCAGCTCACCCAGCTGGAGCTCAGAGATAACTGTCTGGACAGGCTGCCCGCCCTGCTCGGAAACTGCCGCCTACTGCGGAAAAAATGGCCTGGTTGTGGAGGACCACCTCTTTGACACACTGCCTGTGGAAGTCAAGGAGAGCATCAGCCGAGAGACCAACGTGTCCTCACGAGCGGCTTATAGCACAGAAACACAGACAGGCCTGCAGCTCTGGTGGTTCTTAACGTGTCAGTGTAACGGGAGGAAAATACTTTTTATTATTGTCACATCAACCCAAAGTAATGCATTTTCTTGATGTTTTAATTGGTTGTATTTGCTTATGTAGAACAATACAAATTCCATATTTTTATTGCTGATTCTTATTAGGGCTTGGCAAATGACTTTAAATAAATATCACGATATTTCGAACTTTTACCTCAATTACGATTAGTGAACGATTATTTAACCCCCATTTGGCGAATTACTCTGCCCCAGTCAACAAATGATTCAGCACGGAATGTAGAGGAACCTGACCGAATTAACCGACATGAGTAAACTTACGTTTGTTAGAGGTTATAAATGTTGGTTTGTATACATTTTCGGTTAATTGCCAAGCCCTAGTATGTGTCTAATTCAGCAGTTTGGTTTTGCATTTAGCTTTTTCATAGCTTTAATTGAAAATATGGAATTTTGCTCCTTTATAGACCAAAACTGTTGCTCCATTGACACAGTATATAGACGTATCTTTGTTTTAGGTACTCAGGTATAATTGTTACCATGGGGAACAATCTTTTGCCTTAACTGCTGCTATTTTGTAAAGTGAAAGCTTTCACACACTTAAGGCCAAATAGAAATATTTCATTTCATTCTTGTCAATTTTTATCCACATATTAATTTCTTTATGTTGTGGAAGCAGACACAATGCAGTGGTCTTTCTTGGTTTTATTTAACTTTTGTTGAATTGATACAATCTTTATTTTCCTC
Source organism: Pleuronectes platessa (assembly GCF_947347685.1). Lineage (NCBI taxonomy): Eukaryota > Metazoa > Chordata > Actinopteri > Pleuronectiformes > Pleuronectidae > Pleuronectes > Pleuronectes platessa. Next base: position 15,673,036 of record NC_070638.1, on the reverse strand, counting down.
GATGTTTTATAGCGAATAGAATGAGCTTAGAGTTGTAAACCTCAGGTGGAAACTAAGCATGAAGCAATGAACCTTTACTGTTGTAGAGATTGTATTCTAAGGCCTGTAGTACTTTTTTTGCCCAATGAGAACAGGATGATTTAAAGATGAGTGACTTTTTTTTCTGTGAACAGTTTCTACGACTAATGTCAGCTGATTAAAGGGAAATCTGTAAACCACCTTATGATTCTTTAAATTTTTCAATGTGAGACAAAACCACTCACTGGCATGTCTGACTATCCCATATGTCAGAAGTGTGTAATTACAATAAACATGTCTGCCTTCTTTCTTCACAATGTATTTCTGTGTAGGCTTGCATATGTGCTCCTCTGAGCTGCTGTACCACCTCGGTGATCCTGTGCTCAGAGTTCACAAGTTTATGGCACAATAAAACAAGATTTCAGATGAACGTCCAATCATTATTCATCCACTTCAAGTGCGCGCCACCGAACAATACTGGTTAGCATCATGCTGCTAACCAGCTAATAACCTCTGGCAAGTTTCTTTGTTTGTCTGTTAGCCAGCAGCATTATACTAAAACCACTGGACAGATTACCATGACACTTAGTGGAATGGGAAAAGAGAGAACATATTCAATTTTTGCAAGGACTTGATTAAGGGGGTGTTTTTGGACAAATTTTCACAGATTTCCCAGAGATAACTTGTGTTTTATATGGTCCTTGTTCTACAATATCAGTTAAACCAGTCCATATAATGTATTTCAAGTTCTCTGATCGTAAAGACGCCTTAGTTTTGATCTTGATCTTCTGGTTTGTGAGACTTAACCCACGTGATCCATAATCTTTTGCACCAGATGTGCTCTGAGTTCATCCATCTGTATATGATCCTATAGATTCTGAAGTTTAAGAATTCCATTAGACCAGTCTGTTCTCCAATACTTGTGTTGGATTTGACTGGGAACTCGTGATGATCCTGTGCAAACCGGTCGCACTGTTTGTGAGGCAGGAAAAATATCCTCATTGTTACTGAGTAGTTATTGACCAGGTCAGAGAGGTCATGCCTGTGTCACCGTGTGTAGCCTTCTGTTCGACACTCACTGATGACCTTGCAAAAAAATTGGGAATAATTGAACTTTTCAGAGAGTTTGCATCACAATGTGGTCGTTCTCAGATATCCTACCCTGGCTCTAGAGGTGTCAGCACATACTGAGGCTTATTCTGTCTGATTATGTTTACACTCATTCACTTTGTTATCAGCAGTTTGTGAAATTATTATTTAAACATATAGATCTGAACCTCTATTAAACAAGACATTATTGTTATAACTGGGCATGTATAATATTTAATTTGCAGTCGTTTCCCAAGCTGGGTCAGTGTCAGCTTTGCCAGGAATGAATCTGTTATCCATGGTTGGATCAACCCTCTGGGGGGTCAAGGGTAAAAAAATAACAACCCCAGCAACAGCCGTTCAAGATCATTTAGAGAAGTGCAAATGTATTTAGGAAAATGCAAATGTGACACAATTTGTCAAGATAAAGAAGGCACTTTAAGGCCTTTGTACTTTTGTGGAGCGTATTTTTAAACCTTGTCAATAAAATGACTCAATACCAACAGACTGACGATCAATGAAGTGCCCGAGGCCCAGGGTCATAGCAAGCCAGCCAGCCAGCCTCACTCTTATCCCACTAAGAGCATGGTAGCATGTATGTTTATAAAGTTCTGAATACAGTGTGATTACACATAGAATGGACATTTTAATCCTGTCCATTCTTTAAAGAATACAAAATTCAGATTGTCATTGCTGTGGGTGTGTTCATACTACAGTCAGGGCCGTGGCCAGTATTATAGAAATACTGTAACCATGGGTAATAGTTAGCTGCTAAAATTTGAACAAACTCAATAAAACCAACTCAAGACCATTGACTTTATTTTCCCATAGCTAATATCAGATTCCATTCTTTTGGAGACACTCTGGACGTGACATAAACATACAAATATACATCTACTGTGGAAAAGCTAAATGTAATATATATTACATGTAAATATACCACATATTATTTATAAATCATATAAACATATGTTAAATTGATATATAAGGTTAGAGTCAGACATGAATTGGTTATGGATAATGTTTTGATAAGGCTGTACACAATGAAGGGAAGTCAATTATAATAAGGATAGATGTTCAATGTGTGTGTGTGCATTTGTTAAATGTAGCTGCTAGAAGACCTCCCAAAATAATTCAGATCACATGAACCCAGTGTCCTTAGTGGCCCTGACCACAGTCCTGTTTCAATGAATTATTAATGAATTATCAATTATTAATTTCAGCCCTACTCTAAAATAACTAACTACATAAACTATATGATAAGGGGAAGCCCTGCTATTGCACTGAAGTGACATTTATAGACTTGGAAACCAGTCATGTTATTTAGTCATTGACTGTATAATAAAGTATCAGTGTGTAGTATTAACACGGGCTGTGGTCCCCCATGTGCTGCAGAGTGCTGCCACCTGTCGGCAGGTGTGAGTATCCGTTCAGCATCTTCACTAGCTTCAGTCCACACACATGCTAACTCCTGAGCTGCTGGAACGCTGCTAAACGATGAACCGTCACAACAATGTCCCGTTCGGCGCCTCTGCGGCTCCTCCAGCTACTCCACCACCCAAACTCAAGCCCGGAAGGTAAATGGCAAAGCTCTAGGCACCCTTTCACTCCTGTGAACTCTTCCTTTGGCCAGCTAGGTAGCTAAAGCTAATAGCAAAACATAGTCAAGCTAGTTGTTAGCACAGATAAACCCACATTCTGCCTTCGTGTGGCCCGTCTGATGTTTGTTTTCTGTGGAGAACAGAATACCCAAAGACTTCATGGAGGCTATGAAACGTGTCCCGGTGAATGCAGCAGACAATTCAAACATCAGGCCGCCGCCTAAGGAGGCTGCTGAGACACAACCGACCAAGAAAAGAGCAGGTAAATAAACATGTTAAAGAACCAGCCTCCTGTTATCTCTCTGGGATGTGAAGTGCTATTCTTTGCAGAGAGTTTTCCAACAAACCTGTGAGTTCTCTCATAATCTCAGGAAATTCTTTGACTGTATTAGACAGTTAGCAGTAGAAGGATGACAGGAGAGTGACATGCAACAGAGATAACCACCTGGACTACAGTCAGATCCTGCAGTTCACTTTCTGCACCTGAAGCCCAAGTCTGTGTTATCTGCAAAGTATAGGTTCCAACCTTGCTGAAAGATAATATTGTAAAGTCTATACAGATCAGGAGGAAAGAGCCCAACTGGGCCACAAGATGTTAGGGACACACACACAGGTTTATTTATGTCATTCCAGCTGTATCTGCAAAACATACAGTGGAAGAAAATGGCGTTTCTCGGGACCTGTGTGTGTATAAACAGTTTACGGACAATACAAAAGAAGCAGCAAAGTATGATAATCATAAAGTGCAATCAAGTACCTGAGCTAAAAGGATTTAATACGCGTAATAAATGCTGTGCAGATTCAGAGAGAGTTGAGCAATCTTTCGACCTGTGGGAAGAATCTGGTGAAACAACCCAATGATTAAAAACCCAAGCTGCTGTAGCATGCAACAATAATGTAATGCTGTAAAAAATAATACAGTTTTCCCTTAGCAAGTTTCAAGAGTCTGCTGACTGAGTTTGACTCCCCAAAGAAATCAGAGGAAATGTATCTCCTCCTTAAACTAGAGGCAGTATACATCTACAAACAGGCATCAAAAACAGTCCGCATAATTATAAAGTTAACAGTTTTTTGGTTTCAGATCTTATATTTGTTAGTACTCTTGTATGGTCTGAAAAAAATGTCCACCTACTGTAAAAGAAGTAGAAAATCGATTTAAGGTTTCATTGTTGCGGATCAGTATTGAGTATTATTGTATTAATTGTTGTCATTGTAATTAATAGACAAAAAAAAGAAACCAAACACAACCTGCTACCCTGCATTGTTAGTACAAAGTTAGATTCCATATCTAAATGTATTAAGTTTGTGATTTGTAATCCACAGGAAAACCTTCTGGCTTCAAATGGAAGTCTTCATTCACACCATTAGGAGGAGAAGAAGAAGAAGAAGAAGAAGAAGAGGAGGAGGAGGAGGAGGAGGAGTACTCTCCGGACAAAAGCACAACCAATTCAGAAATGTGAGTCAGGAATTCTGGAGTCTTTTCGTGGTGACACTACCGCCCTCTAGAGGCTCGACATCTCTCACTCACTGACCTCATGTATAATATAATTTCCTTAGATGGCTATATAACAAATGTTCAATACATATTGATATCATGTTGATGAGTTTTGGTGAGCACGGGGAGAGGTAAAACATGAATCATTATTTTGAGTGTTCTACTTGAGATTTTTGAAATATTTCACTGTTAAGCATACATAGAAAAAATAATGATTTATCATAATAATTATTGATATCGACCGAAATTGAAATTTTTATTTGAATATCTTTGGCCTATAACCCCTAGCTCTACTGCCTTGTATATTCTACCTGTACTTATGAGGTTAAAGAATAGATGCAATGTCTAAATGACTGCTTAAGCTAACGGACTGATTTCCCAAAATGTACAAAGCATCTTAATAGTCGGAGGAAAGTTCTGTCAGTGTTTTTTGCATTTGTTTTACATGTGAACTTTTCACAGATGATCAATATCTTTGTAAATTGCATGTAACACTCCGAGTGATCCTTCTTCCTTCTCCCTCAGGGTTGAGCTCTACGACCCTTATGAACCTGGCTTGTCAGACTCTGAATTCGAGTTGGCACAGAGCAAAGCCCAACATCACTCCTCACTCGATCAGGATAACAACACGGAAAGCCAACGTTTGTCTCCAGGTAGAGGCTGCCATGACAAAGGCCGCTGGGACTCACCCTACCCTAAGACAGGGAACCGACTCTTTGACAGACCTGACTTAAGACCTGAGTTCATCCCCGATGACAATGAAGGTCTCGGTTCTCGCCCACTGCCTGAGCGAGAAGCTTATAGCCCGCACAGTGAATCATTTGACCAACAGGAGTATGACTCCATAAGCCATCCCCTGGACCACAGGGTGTGCAGCCCTGAGAGGATCGTTGCCAGATCCTCAAGCCAAGAGTTCACTGCATCTTACGGAGGACAGGAGACCAATGGGGAGGAGAGGATGAGAATGCCAGAACACAGGAGAGAGGTACTATCGATGTGACGGTTAAACTTAAGTCTCTTAGTCATAGTCAGAGTCTCAAATCATGTCAAACAGTCTGTGATTCAAAGGAAAGAAAGATAATGTCGTGTTAGCTGTTACATTCAATCTAGAGTTTAGTTGTAGCAGGATAACGTAAACCTGGATATAGAAAAGACTTGTAATCCCGAAAAGGGGATTTTCCCAATGCATTAGCATCACACAGAATTATTTTTACATGTGTGTCTGTTTGACTGTTTTATCTAAAGTGACAACACACCTTTCTCTCTCCTATAGATGACCACTACTGTCAGATTATCCCCTCCCAAGTTACGGCAAAATTCTAGACATCATTTGGGGCATATGGAAAAAGGTAAGTTGGTGTATTCATGATGAAATGACAGCTTTATTGCTGTTATTTACATCCATTTAAAGAAATCGAACATAAATGCATGCACAACACATCTGATGATATAGTTTGAAAAGGTAAATATCAACAAACCACTGTGTGCTTTAATGAGCAAAGCTGTATTTGTATTTCCACTGTGGACCTAAGTTATCCTGTGTACAATGTTCTGCAGATCTGGACCCAAACATGGCTGCCAAAGAAAGGACAAGAAACAGGACCAAAATGGTTATAACGGACAAGTAAGCACCAGCCATACTGATGCTGTATTATTTAAAGATGTAGAGTATAAATCGTTCTGTTTATTTTAGTCTAAAGTCTGGAGGTATTCATCATTAAGTGCACAAAAGAAATTATTAACAGAAGAGGAAGTTTACATGATTGTCGTTTGCTATCATTGGCTAAGTTGCATTATAGACTACTTCCTCAAATTTTCCCAAATATCCGTTTAAGAACTGCACAATAGCAAAGACATGGGCATGCATGTGTCAGCCACTGCTGTGAATACAATTTAATAGCGTATAAACTTTGGGTGAATGGCCGTTGAGAGACAGAGCATATTTAGTTTTGTGTAAACTAATCATTTTCATCTCCAGTTATTATACAACTTTGCTCAACTCTTTGTTTTTAACCCTAAGTTGTTGAGCTTCAGCTAACACTGCAACCAAGGTACAGTGAGCGTGATAAGAGAACCCTGCTGGACTGACCCATGACCGATTTGTTCCCTTCGGGTTTTGAGGCACATGATCTGTTAGACCAAAAAGATAAATATCCAATATTCACATTTACATTTTGGCCTTTCTAATGGCTCTGTTTAAACCTTAGCCTTCTGTATAAATTGTTGTTAACTCTCTCACTACAAAGGAGCCACCGGTTGGGAATTACTGTGTGAACTATTATACAACAGTCACAAGCTCTTAAGTAAAAAGACAAACATTGAAACATTGGATATGCACTTGAACCTTCATGTTTAAAGCACATTTACCTATTTACCATATGTAACACTTAAAAAATCACCCAATGAGCCACTTCTCAGAAATAGTTTATCGCAAACAGTTTTTAGGCCAAAAACCATCAATTTGGATGTTTTATCTTCACTCTTGTGACTCGAAAGTCAGAGTCTGTATTGACCTGCTCTTAAGAAAAAGCTCTGCTATTTACCTGTTAGATGATGAATATTCCTTCAACACTCAATATCTCAACATTTCTCTGGTAGGGATCCCATCACCTGTGACCTTTGTGATGTGGAGCTAGGCAATGGGCAGGAGCTGGAGGATCACCTGGACAGCAGAGGCCACTGGGGGACACTGGAGTACATTCAACAGAATAATAATTACAATGATCTGGAGATAGCTTTCCTGCAGGTAAGACAATACGATGTATGGTTCAGTACGTCCTATTGATTCTCTGCAATAACATCCTCTATCTACTGTTTTTGATTGTTTGATGTATATTAAATACATAAACAAATGTTTGTATGTTTGTGTGGTAATTGACATCCTTTGTTCCTACAGGACGTCATGCTGTACAAAAGCCGCCAGTGTAGCCGAGCCATAGAGCAAAGCGCTGTATTTGGTAACTGACTTCTAATATTCACAAATTGGGGATGGTGGAAGTAACCTAGTCTAAATTCAGTGTGACTGTTGCAGCTCTGCAGGAGAACGACCACATGGCAAAGTTGGAAATGTTCCACTGTGCAGCCTGCGACGTCTATGTTTCCACATCTGCGTCCTCGGTGCAGACCCACATCACCTCTCTGGACCACCTCTCCAACATAAAGGTAACACTGCTGCGGGGCTATTTTACACACAAATAATTGAATACCTATTGTGTTTGTTGTTCGTGGATTTAAAAAATGGTCCTTGAAGGAACGAGCTGAAGTGGTGACTGATTGATTTCTTTCCTGAAGGAGTTTGAAGTGCAGCAGAGACGTACTTGCCTCGACAAAGCAGGAACTATTATGAATAAGCTGAAACCTCAGTTTGAACACTTCGTAAAGGTATCTGCTTCAACTTCAACAACGTTATATGTGTGATTCCTGACAGCATTAAGTTGTGGAATCTTCTGATAACTTGTGGGTAATAGTTGACATTTAATAAACAGTACTCACTCAATGGATTAATAGCTGCACTGTGTACTTATGTGGTTCCCTCATGTTAGTTGTTCATTCTCTTGAGTGTTGTTGAAATAATTTAATTAATTCCCCCTGAATAAATAGCATTGCCACATTAAATTCAGTTATATTTTTTTTTTCAGGAAAAAAGATGTCTGTTTTTAGAAATTGAAAACAATATGCTATGTATGTTATGTAATTTGAGAGCTCAGTTTAGTTAATGTGGGGATGATTGAGGGAGGGAATACATTTTAGCTATGTGAAGATAGAATTTACACAAAACTGAATAAACTGGTTACCAACTGACTCGCTTGCCTAAAACAAATAAAAATGTGCCTTTGGCCAAACGCATCAATCATAAAAGCAAGTTTTGTAAAATAATCAGATTCCATCTAGTAATTGGCCGTGAAAGTATGAAGCTGTTATGGAGGTTGTGCATCAACATTTTCAACACAAGCAGTCGCGTTCATAAAGAACTGCAATATTTCCTCTTGAGAAAAGCATTGTATACATTACACAAGGTAAAATAATTTATTTGAACTAAGGAACTTTTTTTTAGTTGTCTTTAGCCTGATTATTGTGATTAGTAGCACAAGCAAAAACTACTATTGGTTTCTGTTGAGATTCATACGCAGCTCTGAGGATAACAAACGGATTCTTCTCTTTCAGGGTGAAAGCCTGTTTTAATGAACGAATCTTCAAAAATCCTGGAAACAGAGAAGCCGTTCACTTCAGATGAAGAGAAATGGACCTGAAACAGCAGATCATTTTGGACCATAACCACATGTACTGGATGGTTGTTTTTCCACCGGTTATTTCACATTTTGTACATAAATAAAGAAAAAACTCCTATCATCACCATGTGGTCACTTTAAGAAATGAAGCTTGGGATTTTTTTCAAATTTACACAACCGTTTATCGTATCTTTGCAACAAAAAAAAACAGGTAGACAGTCAACTTGTTTCTTTGCATTTATTTAGAACACATGTTTTTAAGCATTGTATTTGTGTGATATAGTACATTTAAAATTAAATTATTTCAAAACGGTATATTTAAACATTAAATATAGGTGACATGTATGAAGGGCATTGCCAGCACAGGCTGTGCATGAAAGGTCTTTTTCTTCACCACTTTTAATTTCATCTTTGTATTAGAAACAATGCAGTTACTGAAACTCTATGAAACACTTTCTATGCATAACAAGTTTGCAGACATTTTTCTTTTTTGTTCTTGAGAAGCAGATCTCTTCTTCCACTTGTGATTCTTGGAACTGTCCTTAGAGAAAATTTCCATCTCAGTAACTATGACCTGAAAACAGTGAGGGCTTGGATTTCATTATTTTGTTGTACAAAAGAAACATGATTATATGCATCTTACGAATGTGATTGATATAGGAGAGGTGTGCTCTCAAACTTTGACAAAAACAGACTCAAACCATGAGAAATCTGAGGTAAAAGTTGTTTTCATTAGAAATGGATTCCACACAACATTACTGCATAAAGAAGAAAACAGTCCATCCATTTGGAATTGTTTTCCAACAATGGACTAAGTAAAAACAGAAAAAGGTAACAATATCCAAAATAATTAATTTTCATCGGTCCAAATGTCCAGACATGTACAGCACCTCCAGCATTGAGCAGTATTGTACTTTTGGCCAGTATTTCATTGACTTAAAAAAAAGTGACGGAACATCCAATGCACATACACATACAGTCTAGTGAAATCTAAAAAGATCCCCTGTGGCTTCATGAGGCAGCATGTGTGGCTGTCAGAGAGCGGTCGTGGTCAATCTTGAGGGCTTGGGGGTCCTTGGGCAGCGAGGGGACCTCGACCATGCTCAGCCCAGTGTGGGGGACGCTAGTGTTCATAATGTGTCTCTGTAAATGTTTAATCCAGTCCTCCTGGACCGACAAGGGACCCTGGAAGACGAGGTCGCAGAACCTGTAAAGAGATGGAAAGACTGATGAAGATACAGCAACGCAAAGTGTGTAAAACCACAGTTGCACGGGTCCAGATTTTCATTCTTGTTTCTACTTTAAACTTTTAATTTGTAAAAACTAATAGATTTACCATAAACATGAGGTGCATCATGGTGTTAGGCTTCTCACCATTGGTGCACTTGAATAAAATTGCTTATTAAAAAAAATAAACCAACAGGAAATGAATCCCAATTTTGATAAGTGATTAATTATTAAATTTCTGAGCATAAATGACAAATATTAGCTGTTTCAACCTTCTAAAAAGTGATGATTTACTTGAATTTGGACTGTTGGTTTGACCAAGTACATCAGATGTCTTCATTTATATTCTTATTAGTTTTTTATTATTAGATCATCCAAAACTGCAGGATTGTTAAATTCAGAGACAGCTGTGATGTCCTCAATCTATAGAATTTAACAGAATTATTATTATATGCTCATGTTAGTTCTGGGATTGATCGATTCCGTCATCCAATCTGTGTGATACTGGACTCAGTTCAGCTCACAGATCAAGAGATCAATAGAATCTATATCAGCTGATCAGACATCGCTTCCTCCTCATCCTTCCATTTGCATATACATGCAGCATCACACACCAGTGTCACGGCAGTATTTATATATTTAGAGCAACCAGACCGATTGCCTCACATCCGTGGATCCTAACCTCCACTCTTGGATATTATTTGGAAAGTGAATAGTTTTTCTTCATTTCTTGTAAATGATCTCCAGTGCGCTCTGTGCGTCTGATTGCACAGTCCCGTTCACTGCAGTGATTCAATGAGTTTGCGTGAGAAGTGGCTTACGTACGTTTCAGGACCCGTTTTGTGCGTACACAACGGTTATGAATGAGACCCCTGGTTATTCTACAAAGCTGGATTTTGTGTAGTGATTTATCAGTTCCATTATCAATGACAACACATCTCGTTCATCTGAGTAGATTTACAGACAGAAGCCAAACAGTCAACGGCCCAAATTTGGTTGCCTGGGGCAACTGAACAGCTGCAGCCGTTTGAACTGCAAATGCAATGATTTCTTTGTTTCAAGAGCGTAACACTGTGTGCTCATTAAATATGAAAACAAACTTCAGTACCTGCAGGTGAGTCTGTACATTTCCTCTGGAGTTTGTGTGTGTAAGGGCAGAATCTTCTTCTTGGAGCCAGGCCTCGAGCGCTGCCTCCTCACTTTACAGTCAAATGCTGAAAAAAAAGGGCAGACAATACTTTTGACATTTACAGCACTATCTTTGAGATTACATCACCGCTTTGCTAGGTAAACTTTGTCATGGGTAAAAGTCCATCATAACTACCAACTAGTTTTAATCTTGTTTAGTGATATTAAACGATACCATTCGTTTGGTAAATCGAGACACATGCCACAAAACAGTCCAGTTAGAATTTCCCAGCTAGTTATCGATAATCTGCTGGGACTTTCAGGTAAAATTGTGTGTAGTTACTGGCTGCCTGATCTGATTAAAATTCCTTATCATATATAGCAAGTGAGGCTAAAGGTATTCCTCATTTGTTCAGACTGTAATAAAAATACTGATGTAATGATAAGCATGATGGGTATATATAAATAATAATATCAGTTGTATAATGTGTTGTGCCTAAAAGCTGATCTATATATGCATTTCACATTGATACAAAGATTATTCTAGTCTGAGAAGAATTTGGGTCAGGGGGGCTTTTTTGAAAACTCCTTATTGCGAGAGCATTGATCCTTTTTAATGCAAGGAAGTACGAACCAGTATGACTTGCTAGTTCAGCGACATGCATGTATATTGATAAATAATTGTGACAAGCTAAAATCAACTAATAAAACACTTTTAGGAGAATGTATAATCCAGGCGGTGACTTGGCCCTCGGAGGGGATATTTTCTCTGTGTTTACCTGAAGCTATCGCTAACGTCACTTACCGCTTCCCTCAAGTAAGGCATTCCTCTTTCGTTTTGCATAAGCCCGCAGGTGATTGGACAAGCTGACTCCACTGTGGAAAGTTGCATTGCAATGCTCACACACCTTCCTGTTGAATTCACCTTTCTCTGCAACGAATAAAATAAAATACATAGACATATGTGATAACATAAATGCAAGTATACTTTTTTAGAGTAAGAAGTAACAGGTCATATCAAAATAAATAGTGTTTCTTTCTGAAATGAGCCACTTCACATTAGAATAATGTCTTTTGAAATATATGTTGTATTAGGAATTTAGTTAAATTAGGAAACAAGGTCTTAGCAGTGAAGGAAGAGAGCTATTAAAGTTAAAATAGGGAGAACTACATGATGAAGTTTCCTGTTAAGAGCTAGGGTCAATTAATCCATTTTAAATTTATCAAAGAATTCAATTTGAGTATTAAATGTAAGGTGTACCTGTTATTTCTTCAAAACATGAGGCTATAAATTAGAGTTTTTTATAAATCAGACAATCTGACACTGGTCCCTCTAAAAACTTCACTAAATTCAAGATATCCTTTCAAAAATGATTGCTGCATAATTTTTTCTGAGGTGTGGTAAAATGAAAATACTGGCTGATTTATTATTATTATCCAACATCTAGTCTGATGATACTGATAATAGACTAAAGCATTCCACTTCCTGTTTAACCTGTGTGGTGACTATTATCTCAAATGTGCTTACCGCATATCGAGTTTGGCAGTGAATCTGAAGCGTGCTCACTGTTTGAAGAAAGCGTTGTGTTTTTTGACATTTGATTGGATCCCCTTAGTCTGCCGTCTTCCTGACACTTTCTCTTCTTCAGGATTCCTATCAAGGCAGTTGTGCCTTGGAGTGAATTCTTAACATCCCACTTGGACTCTAGAGGACTTTCTTCAGACTCCATTTCCGCCAAAGAAAACGTGGACATCAGCGGTTTGGCATCATTGCAAACTCTTGGAATAGAATGACTTTTTGGGAATCCAATGGGGGGTGGTGTAAAACAATCATCACTGGACAGCTTTGGTGAAGCACCATATTGGTAATGGATCCGTCTCTTTCCCAAAATTTGAATTGCCCGCTGGAATTCCTTCTTGTCACGCATCAACTCCCGGAGTAAAACTAACGGGGATTTGGTCTTTGACGAAAAGCTTCTACCGAGCTTTTTTAGGTGGCCTCTTATGTGGTTGGACTGGCCAGTCCTGTTATCAAAGGAGTCTCCACATAATGGACAGGAGTGAATACTCCTCACAGTCCCAGAATCCGACTCCATCTGTAATGCTGAAATAATAATACAAAAAAACGGCATAAATATAGTACAATATGATAAATGTACACCTTGAAAGTACATAAAAAGTAGTAAATATAAAATATTTCATATAGGTAGACATAATGGAAAACTATAGTTTAAACCCAGTTCAAATCATGTTCAACTGGATCTACCAGTTGTGAGAAAATGGAATTCACCAAAATAAATCCAGAGATCTTGGTGGTAGATGCATTTCTACAATAGCCCTAAACAAGGCGAATAAGTAGACTAACATTTCCCCCCAGAAAATTTGCAAAGAGAGAGAGAAAAGAGATCAGATTATGACAATGTATGTGTACCGAAGACATCTAATACATGATTTATTGAGTGGGCCTAGGCTGACGCGACATGACAAACTGGTGTACTGTAGAGACAGTGGTTTGCACTCTGCAAATCACTGTTTGTAAATACCTCAGTTTTTGGTCAGCTGACGGAAAAAACTTGTGGATTGTCGTTCAGTTAACCTGTGTTTAAAGTACTAGCAGCCAGAGGGCACATCTCCAAAATGAGCACCCAAATGAGCATGGCTTGATGTCCGTTGCAGAAAGCCATGTCGCGACTCATTTTTGAGCACTGATGCAACTTTTGTGTCTTTGTCTCCATAGAAATAATTGTGTGATTGCAGGCAACTATTACTATTTTCTGTTAGTTTTCAACTGAAATTTGACTAATCTCTAGGATGACCAACTGAGCCCTTATTGAGTTGCCCCAGAGGATTTTCCTCAGCAGTGGTACCACATTCCAAGATCTCCGCAAAATCAAGGCTTTACATAAAACGATTCAGAGCCACAAAACAATAACTGAATCGTTATAAAACCAATGATTTCTTACAATAGAAGAAAAACATGTAATAAGTATGGAATTACCCTTTTTCAATCTCCGGAATGCTGTGATCTTCCGTCGAATTCGTGGCCTCCTATCTTGAGAAGCCACCTGCTCAGGAGGCACTACATGGCGTGCATTGTAGGTCAATCCCACCCTATGCAGATGTCCTCTGACATGATTGGATAATCCAACACCTGACTCAAAGACAGCGGGACAGTATGGACAGTTCTTTTGGTCCGATTCCGACTCTGATAAATCTTCGGAGAAGGATTCACTCAGTGGTATTTGGTGGGATTCAAAGGTTTCTTCACATACTTCTGTTTCTATGCATTCTTCTTTGATTTCAGGGTCCGTTGGATCTTGCTCCTCAGTCTTTATTTTCTCAAACAACCTTTTAGATGCCTGCAGTGCCCCCCTCATGGACATTCTTCTGCTATAGGTGTAAATTATGTTTTGTTTTTCTTCCTTGACAACGTTGTCAAAAGAGTTCATGTCGTTGTCATCAAACTGGAGAATGTCGAAGTCGTCATATTCTTCTTCTTCGTCTTCGTCTTCTTCTTGGTTTATATTTTTGGGACTCTGCAATGGTTTTGGTAAGATGAAGCACGAGTCTTGATCAGAGGTGTTGCGAAATGGGATGGACATCTTCCGCTTTGATGGTGACCTTCTTACAGTTGAATGATTCACATTCAAGTTGGGTTCACGCATGCTTTGGAAGTCCTTTTCAGCTGCACCTGATGGCAAACCATGTCCATTTGGGGATAAAGATGAATCTTCAACCTTGACAGTGAAGGTTTCTGGAAACTGATCAGAGTCATCGTTGCTGCAATTACTGGTTTCCTCATTTTGCTCAGCAGACTTCTTTCCACGTTGTTGTCTGGACAGGAGAACGTTAATGGATTTGTCAAGCTTCGACTCCATCGGTTGAGACTTGAGACCTCTCTTTATCTTGCTATTTTTGAATAGGTCTGAAATGTCATTGGATTCACTTGGTGAACAGGCTCTTCTAGAAGAGATCCGGTTTTTTATTGAGATTTGAGACATGAATTCTGCATCTTGTACAGGACTTCTACAAGTGGGCACATACTGTTCCTTCGATGGTTGCCCCTTTTTTTGACTCGGCTGTATAACTTCATATTCCTCAAAGATTTGTTGATGACGTCGCAGAAGGTGATTCTTCATTACATTTTTGCTAAAAGCTCTGTAAGAACAAATGTTACAGGAGTATGTTTCAGAGCCATGATTCTGGATCAGTGAATATTTCTCACAAGGCTGTGGAGCTTCGTATTCCTCTGCACTTGTCTGAAGAGCTTCGTATTCCTCAAAGGTTTGTTGATGGCGCCGCAGAAGGTGATTCTTCATTACATTTTTGCTAAAAGCCTTGTAAGAACAAATGTTACAGGAGTATGTTTCAGAGTCATGATTCTGGATCGGTGAATATGTTTCACAAGGCTGTGGAGCTTCGTATTCCTCTGCACTTGTCTGAATGGGCTGTGTAGCTTTGTATTCCTCAAAGGTTTGTTGATGGCGCCGCAGAAGGTGATTCTTAAAAATATTTTTGCTAAAGGCTCTGTAAGAACAAATGTTACAGGAAAATGATTCAGGGTCATGATTCTGGATCTGTTTTCTAACCGTTATAACAGTGTGCTGCATAACATGATGTCTCCTAAGATCATTCTCATTGAAAGTCCTGAAGCTACATTTGTCACATCGAAACTTTGTCTTTTCTTTCTCATGTGTTTTCGCATGTTGAACAAACGTGTTTGGGTAGTATGCTACAAATGGGCACTGAGGGCAGAAAAGCTTTTTCATTTCAACATTTGTATCCTCCTTCTTCTTATAATTCGTGCCTCTGATCTCTTCAGTGAGTCTTGCTCTCTTACCCTTGTGGATGGACATGTGCTCAATAAGTGAACCACTTTTTCTGAATGACAGTCCACATTCACGGCATATAAAAGGCTTTTGCGAAATATTCGACTGTGATTTGGAGAGCTTCCTTCCCTCAGATGACGTTTGGCTCCGATCAGGGTAAAGTTTTTCCGAGGGATCCACCATGACAACCATGTCCATCTTCCGCTTCCTTCTCTTTTGGCTGTTAGTCGGAAGGACTTCAGCTTTCGACTCGTCATCCGAAGAATCACCATTGTTTTCCCACAGAAACTGCATAAACTCTTTGTGAGGATCCCAATGGAGATCACTGGTGCCGCTAAAACCATCCAAAGAGTTCTCAGGTGAGTCTGAGTCAAAACCCCAAATTCCTGCAGAGTCAATTTCCTGGACAGTTTTTAATGGGGTGATGCTCTTTTCTTCCTCTTTCTCTGTGGAAATGCTATTGAGTTCGTTCGCTTCCGTAGCCTGGTGCGAAGAAGGTCCATTTCCCAGGCCAACTGGAGACAACATGTCTGTGTTTGACAGAACATCTAGGACACTGTTTTGTTTTCGAGAAAGCTTGCCAAAGGAATCAGAGGAAGAGGCTGACTCTTGGGCCATTCTTACAGGCTCTTGCAGTAGTGAGAGGGCATTGATCTCAGGTTCGGCATCTTTGTCATCGTCATCAACACCTGTCAGACATGACATTTCTGCTGCCATGACCTGAAAAAGACAAGTAAAGCCTTTTAAATATTCCACGGTCACAATCCATGCTTTTTTATATATAACTAAAATGGGGGGGGGGGGGGGGGGGGGGCTATTGCCTCTATCGTATAGGACAGCGAGTAAGCTTGTGAAGGGGCGACCTAGGGAGAGAGTGGGGGAGTAGATGCATAAATGCCAGCGTGTTGAAATCAAAACTTTGGCCTCTGCGAGTTGAGGCCTTGGCTCGTTGGGGCGGTAGCTCTACCAGGTGAGCTATAACATTATCCTTTACTGGTGACTATGTTTGATCTCTACGGATCAACTCCCATGGTTCGGAAGCACATGTGGACCACCAATACATTGTAAACATTTACATATCGTTGTAAATTTTAGGTTTACTATTGCTGTCACTTTTTCCAGTAATAATTGTATACATTTCAATCCAAAAATGCAGTCAAATCACAGCAGTGTTTTCACACGAGTTGCACGTTTGTGAGACGATTTGTTTGTAAGCCGTTTGAACTGCACGTTAAACGCAGTTGACAGTGGAAGCCATCGCAAAAGGAGGAGTGGAACAATTGGAGCCTACCACATCATTTAAGGATCTGTCCATACTACTACTTTTTCAATTGAAAACACATCAACACTACTCAAGATAAGCTGGCATCCAAAGTACCCTGGAGTTTTAGAGCCGCTAGAGCCGAGAGGTCCAGAAACACTTCTGGCCCTGTTTGAGTTTGAAAACAATAGGGCAGGATTTTAGTCTTGACGGTTGGAAACAGTCTTTTTTGGAAACTATGACATCAACTGCTTGCTGATTGGGTCTTTTCAGTTATGCCTGCTGATTCGTCAGGCTCCTATGACCACATTCTGGTAGGAAACAACCGGCTTTAGCCTGAAAAATCATCAGATTTGTGTCTGATCTGAACCATGGGTGTCAGGATGGGTTGCACCTCTACCACCAGTTGGTAACATTCAAACTACTTTGTTTTAGTTTTAAGATGAATCACTGATGCTACATTTGTGCCTGTTATCCAAACTACTCCAGAGTTTGAGGGCATGGAAGTTTTGAAACGGTTCTGCCCCTGTTTTAGTTTGAAACTCCAGGGTTGCGATGTAGTATTGGTAAGCAGAAACTGAGACATTTGGAAATGATGATGTTGTTACCCGCAGTAGCTTCCTGATTGATTTTCGTCAGTCGAAGCTCAACAACCAGCAGTGAACGCAAAACATTGTAAACATTTCCAGTGGTTTAAATCCTTCGTCTTACTTTGCACCTCTGTCGTTTCTCGTATGTAGCATTTTCTCGAAGTAAGCAACCACTTGCAGAGTCGGAAATCTGCTTCCTGCCTGTGCGGTTGTTACAGATGTGTAAATAGCACCCACTACAGTATTAAACAACAAATTCTGCACAAACAAAACACATGGAATGTTGGAGCACACAACGGAAAATTTGATCAGAAACATCCCTGTTAGAAGAGAGCAAAGGGCTGCAACAATGAGGGTTGACCAGTGAGACTGTAAAATACATCTAGCTGGAGTCTAGCTTTAGCTTTGCCTCTCTGGAAAGTTGATTCATTGTTCGGCCAAGTATGTAACCCCTTGATTTTTGCATTTCCTAATTGTACTATACATTATGCTGTAATCATATTTGCCTTTTACAGTCCTGGTAAAATGAAGGTTTAAGGTTTGTACTTTAAGTAGCTTTGCTGGCTAAAAAAAATACAATAGCTAGCTACAAAAAGGAAGCTCATTGCATTGAGCAAAATGCAATAGGAACTTCAATCCCAAATGTTTCTAGTTCCACATTTCTCATGATTATCAAGTACAGAACTTCAAGTCTCCACATAGGCCTGGTGGTGACGACATTCTTTCATCAGCTGTGCTATGGATATGCCTGTAATCCACAATACTCTGGAGTTTTAGAGCAGCTAAAACAGAGTGTGGAAACCGTGACATGGACACTCATAACTACTTGCTGATTGTGTCACTTCAGTCACAACGTAGCCTTCGCTCATTCGTCAGGCTCCTATCACATGACCCCCTTCCATAAGAAAACAACCAGCATTCGCCTATTCTATATTTTAACACTACAACTGCTTACATACGAGATGAGCTATTGTTCGAGGTAACTGTGTACACCGGCATGTGAGCGCCTTCCTGTTTACATTGGCTCACGCATGCCCAGTGTGGGTCACAGCGCTCATATGGACAGAGAGGATTTTAGTTTTAAAACACAATTTTTAAACCAAAATACAGTAGTAAGGACGTAGCCGGTCAAAATTTGAAGTCGAGGCTAGCTGACGATGACTATTTTCACTAAATGAACAATGCAGCCAGTAGGAGGTGCTACAAAGGCTTAAACATTTTAGTCATACTTCAAATTCAGATAGCTCTAAAACGATTAGTTGATTGGCATAAATGACTATACAGCTTTTTTAAGGGATTGTTTAAGTCTCTTTTGGAAATTGTGAGGTTTAGGGTTCTACTTTTTTGTCTTGCTTGTAGCCTTAGGTATTGTATTGTTCTGTACGTGATTTCATGGATTTAGAACATCTAAACGATTGTTTTTCATATTTCATGCATTAGCTACATCAGAAGTAAATTGGTAGATAAATCAATAATGAAAATAAACACGCAGTCGTAAACTAAAATCTAAATCAGCGATGGTAAAGATTATTAGTATGTCTGGTTTAGGTTGGTCAATACATTTGAAAACGTTTGCCAAATATCAGCGTAGTAACAGTCACACGGATGCATTCAGTGTGTAGAATTTAGTGACCTCTAGTGGTAGAGTCGCAGGTTGCAGCTGAATACCCCTCACCTCACCCTCCCCTTCCAAACACGAAAGAGAACCTGTGGTATCCTTCAGTTGTTATAAAAACTCAAAAAAAGGTGTTTAGTTTGTCCCGTTTGGACGACTGTAAAAAACATGGTGGCCTCCGTAGAGAAGAAGCGCTCCAGATGTCATTTTAAAAAGGTTTTAGGATAGAGAAAACGCCATTCGTACAATTTGGATGATACACACAAATGAAATCACCACTAGGATTATTATATATTTAATTTCTGCCAATAGAACCCTTTCACCTAAATCTTACACACTGAACCTTTAAGTTTTCCACAATAGTCTCGCTTGTTCCAGTGTGCTTCTGTGATGTGAAAAGTAAACAGTATGGCTACTTGCAGTGACACCACAGTCACATCCCCGACGCGATCGACACAAAACAAATATGGCTCAATACAAAATATACTTGACATGGCGCTTGGATGATTAATTGTGGCCATTCACAACGCCACAAGGTCGCAGGGGTGAGAAGTCTCGCATTTGAAGGGCAATAGAAGTGTCACACCAGCTGATCGCTGCTGTGGCAAAAAGGTGTTTGTCACATCTACACAGCGGTAGGGAAACTGCACAGGGATGAACCTCGTAACAAGGCTTTCGATGAGCGGCGCTGGCTTTTGTACAGAGCCCAAACTTTGCGCACAGTTGCCCGGTAAATAGCCATCCGACAGTAGTTTGAACGGGATTCCAAAGGGTACCTACTTTCACAGCAGATCGGGGGTTATTCGCACTTGGTCCCGCGCGGATCTCGTTGCATTTCCTCGGCGTTTGTATCACGCTGGCTCGTTGGATGCTGCTTGCAGGAGCTGCAGACCATTCTGTTCCAGACCCAAGCCTATTCCTCAGGCTAAACTACCGCCGGTGACAGCCATTACTCGCTGCTCGCGACGCGGATGTAGGTGAAACGACGATAAACCAACCGACTTTACCCCCGAGCGGCGCGGATGGTGACGGGGCGCAATTTGTACACTGCATTGAATAATTTCTTACTTTCGTCTTCCATCTATTTCTCAGTCGCCATTTTCCGTGGTGGTCTGGTGAGGGACGGAGCATTTATTTTGTAAGGGTAACCGCGCTGACATTTTGCTCTTCCGTGAAAGAGCAGAAACAAATTCCCCGATAATTATATCATACTAGAAACTGAATATATTAACAGTTACAGGTGATAAGGCTTTTTTAAGTTAGTGTCTCGCATAATTCCGGAACGTAATGTTACAAGTCGGCGCCGCGTTCCCCCCCGCGAAAGGTTCAAAATGGTTCAGTCCAGATAGGAGGCATAAAAAACCTGAGTTAATGACCATTTCTTTTGGGTAGTAGTTTTTTTTAGATGGATGGCGGCTAATCGCCGTTTTAATTGATCAAATGAATCTAAACTCTAGTTATCAACTGGTTTGTGTTCTTTAAAAGAAAAGAACTCGCTGGGCTCTGCTGCTCAAAGTTGTCACCGCCGCACAGAGCAGGTTTGTGCGGCAGCAGAGCAGAGATGTGACCATCTATCCCCCCAATGGTTGTCTCCTCTCAGCTCTTTGTTACTCTCCCAGCCGCTGATTAGCCGCTTCACTCATTCACAGCCTCCGTCCATGTTACAGAGAAAACCCAGTGGGCCCGATCTCACAAAGTAAGGAAATGAATTAACACAGTGGTCATGTGTGCGAGCTGCCCTACTTTACATGTGAGGGTATTTAGCCGTAGCTTTTTTTTGGACTATGAATAATTAAGTCTCACCACAGTCCTGGTAGTGTTGATGATGGACGTGCCATGTTATGGGACCTGACTTAACCAAATCTTAGTATGTGTAGGGTAAGTGTATTCATCATTAGAAGTGGGTACACAATGATAAAATAGTGCATTTAACAACACATTTTCTTGCTAATTACACAGCTAATGCTAACTGATAGCTTGTTTTTTAATGTTGCTAGCTTGTTTTATCCACTGTAATAAAGCTAGCAAAGCCTAGTTAACTCTTTAAATGGCCGCCTACTTTATTAATTTACAAGGAAACTCTTAACTGTATCACACGTAATATAGAAAAAAAACATTTAACATCCTGCAGCAGGTGGATATTTAGAAAATATTAAGCTATTTCATGTTTTATGTATTAATAATGAAGTCAAATTGGAAGCCACATCGCTAACCACATAGCTATTGCAGTATTTTCATTATTTTTGTCCTAAATTGTTATGTACATATGATTTTCACTTCATTTTCTCCAATGGTTTGAATCCATACACTTGTTAATGAACTAAAAATGGCCGAAGAGAGCGTGTCCCTACGCCAAGGCCCAACATTCCCCTTAAATTCAATCAAGCTCCTCCATAGATGTCAGTCCTGATTGCTTTTATTAAGATCCACAAAATATTCCCAGGGGAAAATGGTAATAATATAAGAAAAAGATAAGGCCTTATTTCACAATGTCAGAGAAAGTGGGTTTTCCCCTTTGTCCAGATCATCGCCAATGTTTAATGTGTTCTTTAAGGTGTTCTCCACCAAGTTTCAAGAAAATTGGTAATAGTTGTTGTGTAATCATGCATACAAAAAAAACAACAATGAACAAACAGACAGGGGTCAAAACAACCTCCCTGGCAGGGGCAATTATGGTGTAACTAGCTGCATGATAGGAAGCTTGACCTTTGCATTCAAGGACATATGAGTGACAAATGAAAAGATGGTTAGCTAACCCCTTGTTGCCACAGGCCAAAGCTGATCTTGGATGAACCACTCAAGTTGGATAAAGATGGATGTTCCCAATTAAAATCCATCCATCCATGATCCGTTGAGATGTTGGACCCCAGTGACTGCTCCTTGTCCCTGGACAATCTGTTTTTTGAGAAACCCATTGTCCACAAAGTGTGAGTGCAAATAGATAGCACACACACCCTCCCCCCTCTTGTTTCTCTCTTAGCAGCTCATCAACGTTCTTCCCTCTGGGTTGTATTCAACAGAAAGCCTCTGCACCAGGAGACTAGTCCATGGCACCTGGATGTGCCCCCATCCCTTTCTCAGATTCCAGCTACCCATGATAAGCAGGAGGAGGCAGAGTCACTCCCTACCCGATACAGTATGTTGTAAAGTCTGAATTCCTTTTCACTTGACTTGAGTAAACTGCTCAGTATCTGGCCTATTGAAGCCTGACTAAATTTAATTTTGTGACTCACAGACACGATAGCTCACAAGCTTTCCCAATTTCCCTTGACTTGTGCAAACAAACTAGGATCTGGGTCATATGATATATTCTCATAGTTTTTTGTGTCAGTGGAATGGTAAATTTCCTGCTGTAAATTCTTTAATATTTTCTACTTTTCTTCTCATCTTTCCAAATCATTGTCAAATCATTGCAGAATCTTCAAAATAATGTACAGCCACCAGCAGCTTGATTTGAGGAAACAATCTCTGTCTCTTCTTTATTTCTCACAGATTTCTCAGTGAAACGTGTTCCGGCCTCAAGGTCCCTTCCTCCTTTTAAATTATCAGCTGGCCTTAAAGTCTTATCACAAATCAACAGCTGTTATGGTTTTAACCATGACGAAAAAGAGTTTGAGGACACTCAGTGTGGCAGCAACAGTAACAGCATCAGCAAATGTGATGGCCTTTGGGGAGGTGAAGGGTTCAGGGATTACTCTCAGGGTGCCTGTCAGAGTGGCAGAGGTGGAGATGAAACCCCGCAGGACTCTGGTCATGTGGCCGTCAGCAGGAGGTGTTTGTCTCTGGACGGCAGCAAAAGCCCACTTCTACGGAGAAGGCAAGTGTCAAGACAGCCTTTACATGATCGTGGATTAAAGAGTCTCTGCACGTTGTTTTCAAAGTCTACTTGTTTTGAAAGATGTGAAATCTACACTAGGGGACAGAAATGTGTTTACAATTTTACAGCATTTAACTGCTTAAGTTTGACATGTGGCCTGAGGTACAAAATGGTAAGAATTTAAGGCAGTAAAGATCAGGTCAGCAAAGATTTTCTTTGTAGGAGGTGGATGCAGAGCTTGATATGGAAAAACATTTTGATCAGGATTCATGTTACCAACTGTCCAAATATGTAATGTCACCCTGATTCCCTCTTTAATCCCTGAAATTATTGAAACACTTGATTTGCTTTGTTAAAAATGTTATTATGGCGAATCACAATGAGCCTTGATTTTTGAATCGATGGACAGTTCATAACAAGAACATGAAAAGATGCTTAACCATCCCCCTTCTTGGCCTTGATGCCACAGGCCAGAATGTCTAGCTTCCTCACACAAGCCTCCAACCTTCATATCCTTCCCTTCATTCCACAACAGCTTGTTCAAGGTTCAGGTGTCGAACAGTGGAGGTGACTCGTCACACACAGGCGACCTCGGTATCCGCGGCAGCAGCAGCCAGACAGCTTCCCGACCTCAAACTTTTCTCAGTCAGGTTACCATGGCGACAGTACCTCCTCCTCTTCAGCCGCCACGGGCGACAGTTTGCAAAGCAGCTCCTCCTTTCCCTCCAAAGCCCCTCTTTTCACCCCCCCTCCTGGGCTCAACTGCAGCAAGTGGCCGACCCCCACAGCAGGCCACACACTCCGAGATGCCGGACAGGGCCACAAAGAGAGCCTTCGTTCCGCCCATGACGCCTCAGCCGCTCTGCATACAAGGTGCTGCACTGAGCTGACACAGTCTCAGACAGGCGTGTACTCGCTGTCTATGACTGGTTTACCAAACACCACTCGTATAGCTTATGTATAATGTTGCAGCTAATGAGTATGCCTGCGCCTAGCAGTGGCAGCAGCTGCCACAGTGTGTTAGGGTGTGATGAGGTAAAATGAGGTGAGCTCTCCCCATTGACCGCTCCAGTGTAATGAAACAAGCTGGTCACTAGGTGGCTGATAGAGGCAGGAGGCAGTAAAAGTAGAAGCCATTTTTGAAGTTTTGTTTTAAGCAGAAAACACAATTCCTTAGTGTTATACCTCAAATAAAGACTTAAAATGAATATCATAAAACGGGCAAGCGGTCAGAAACAGTGTGAGTGAAAATGAACATATGATTGTGTTTGAACTCATTTTAGGTTCTTCTGGGCCTGAAGTTTTGCGACCTGTCTCGGAAATCCGTATCCTTTTTTTTCTGCTTGAAATGTAATTTGACGTCTGATGTTTTTCCTGAAGTTCTTCAATCCCTTAACAATGCAAACACAGCCTCAAAGTTCAGATCCGTCTTCAACGAATTCCCGTTTTTCAACTATGTTCAGTCCAAAGCGCTGGATGACGTAAGCTTGATTTGAGAGCCTTTATAAACAGTGTACTGAGGATTATGAAAAACATTACACTTTTCATTATGTTGTCGCAGCCTGTGAACATGTCACCGGGTGGATCTCCTGGAGTGAGTTTATGTTTGCTTTTTGCTCAGGTTCTTTACACAGGTAAGAACTTTGTGGCATGTGCACCCACTGGATCTGGAAAGACAGTGCTGTTTGAGCTGGCCATCATTCGCATGCTAATGGAGACGTCGGAGCCCTGGAGAGATGTCAAAGCTGTCTATAGTGAGTGCAGCTAAGGCCACAACCCGAGGAGACACAACAGAGTAGTTCTAGTTGAAAAGTTGTATTTTCTATTTTCAATTTTTGGGAAACATTCTCCTCCTTGGGGAAGTTCAATTGTTTTATACTCAGAGCTATGTTGTGTCACTTACAACTGATTTAAAACACAGATCTGATTAAATTACTGATCTGATTGATAATTCTGTCATTGATTGTTTTTGCCAGTTGCCCCCATCAAAGCTCTGTGCAGTCAGTGCTTCGAGAGCTGGAGGAAGAAGTTTGGGCCTCTGGGTCTGATCTGTAAGGAGCTTACAGGCGACACAGAGATTGATGACTTCTTTGAGATTCAGGACTCCCACATCATCCTGACCACGCCTGTGGGTGACACTACACTGCATTTCAACTGAACCATTGCAATATAAGTGGAATAGGTATACAGATGAGTGCTACCTGAATATGTTATGTTGCATTTATCATTCTTTCAGGAAAAATGGGACAGCATGACAAGAAAATGGAAGGATAACTGTCTGCTGCAGCTCGTCAGGCTCCTCCTTATCGATGAGGTCAGTGTGTTTGTCAGACATTTCTTTCTACGGCCCATTAATCAGTTTTCATAGTATCTCAAAGACAGCCTGGATTAATGTGGAGGCTCACCGTGCACTGAGGTGACAGAAGATGTGCTTTTCACATTGTGTTTTATTTTGCCACTATGCATGATCAGTTCGCTCAGCCCTCAGTGCGGTATTTCACTTGAGATTAATAATAATAATTATACATTTATTTATAGGGGCCTTAGAGATAAGAACACATCAACAAAAAACTCATAATCAATAGAATAAATACAATTAACAGAGAATAAATGTAGTTTTGATACAAATGGAACACAATCAAACTGAATAATATATATATATATATATATATGTATATAATAATAGATTAGCCATTTAAAAGTTACAGCACATCATGTTCTGGGCCTGTGTGTGATGAAAGTGCTAACAACCTGTCTAATTCTTATAGAAATCACTGATCTTAATAGTAGAAAATAAAGATCAACAATTTATTTTATCAAAATTAAATTCTATTTTATTTTTCCTTCATTCCAACAAATTTCCTTAATTTTAACCTATGAGATGTTTCTGAAATCGGCTGTAAGATGAAACATTTCTATCCTTCAGGTGCATGTGGTGAAAGATAAGACCCGTGGTGCCACGTTGGAAGTGGTGGTGAGCAGGATGAAGGCAGTGAACACATACAGGACAGCTCAGAATCCAGAGTCAGGCCTCTCAATCAGGTTTATGGCGGTTTCAGCCACCATACCCAACATCTCTGATGTAAGTGGCTGACAAAAACAGTCTTTATATGTTTGCTCTGTATCTGCTTTATAAATCAGTAGCCTGTGACTAATTCGTGAACTGCCTGTTGTTAGATAGCAGACTGGCTGTCGAATGAGAGCGGTCCAGCCACATATCTGGAAATGGATGAAAGCCATCGTCCAGTGAAGCTCAGGAAGGTGGTGCTGGGATTCCCCTGCAACCAAAACCAAACAGAGTTTAAGTTTGATCTGTCACTCAACTACAAGATGGCCAACATCATTCAGACTTACTCTGACCATAAGCCTGCTTTAGTGGTGAGTAGGAAAATGGGAGAAACTGTCCTGCAAGTATTCGGTGTGCCTTTTAATTTTTTATATGTTTAATACAAAATGTCTCCGTAGTTTTGCTCTACCAGGAAAGGAGCCCAGCAGTCAGCTGCAGTTCTGGCCAAGGACGCTCGGTTCATCATGAGCATTGAGCACAAGCAGAGGTATATTGCCACCTTTTTCACATTAAAATGTTCATATGCAACTCTTCATCAATACATTTTCTCATTGTTCATTTTCATTCATTTCACTGAAAGCTTGATTTTCATTCTCTAGGTTGTTAAAATATGCAAACTCTATTCTGGATTCCAAACTGAGAGGTGAGTCTTTATAGCAGCCCATAAACCCCATTTGAAATCGTAATATTCCGATCACAGACTCTAAAACGGTTTCAATTTAGACAAAGTAAGAAAGCATGTGTTCATTTAAGTGGGCGTCTAACAATCAGCTGTTTAACACATAACCTTGTTTGTGGTCCAGAACTGGTGATGTTTGGAGTTGGTTTCCACCATGCAGGAGTTGAAATGTCGGACAGGAAGTTGATAGAAGAGGCCTTCACTCTGGGAGACCTGCCTGTCCTCTGTGAGTCTTTGTCACTTACACAGTCTTATCCTGTATTGTGAACTGATATGACACAATAGAAGTATGCTACATGAT
Source organism: Pleuronectes platessa (assembly GCF_947347685.1). Lineage (NCBI taxonomy): Eukaryota > Metazoa > Chordata > Actinopteri > Pleuronectiformes > Pleuronectidae > Pleuronectes > Pleuronectes platessa. The sequence goes on along the minus strand of NC_070638.1, from coordinate 15,646,090 downwards.
CCTGTCATTTTTATCTGCCTTGTGACGCTGTAGACATAAACAGGAAAAAATCTAAGTGTCAGGTTGCAACACCTGAGTCAAAAAGTGGTTGATACTTTTTGTGTTGAGATATTGCCCAAGGTTCCTATTCAAAGAGATGTCCAATTTAAATCTAAATGCCTTTTTAATGATGAGGTACTACAGTATGTTATATTAAAATGACCTATACTTGTATGTTTTTAAATGAATAGGAATATCAATCAATCAATATCCAATATTTCCTAGGAAAAGATAAGTAACAAATGAGTCTGTGAAACTTGAATTTAGTTTTTAATTCATGAAATGCTTATGAGAGACAAACAATAAAACTGTCATTTCAACTCATCAACCACCATTACAGTTTTTCACAATTGTTAACACACGTTTTTCAAAACAATAACGGCTTTCTCAAAACTGCACACAGAAAACTGAAAACCTCACACACAAAATGTTAAACCTGACACTTCCTTTGCAAGATGACTCTTTGCCATCAAATCTCTCAACTGTTCACAAAATGGAACTCGTGTTTTCATTTGGTACACACAGCCATATTTTCAAATGACACACACATACCATTCATTGAGCACACACAACTAAGCATTTGCTTGCTCACTACCAAGCATTTACAGCACACTGAAGTGCAAAATTTAAAACACAATCATCGAAATGGAACACACCATATGAATGACAATGACTCTGGAGAATGAGCCATTTCTCCTTTTGTAAAATTTCTCAGTGTAGGCCAACTTTTTTCATAGTCAAACATAAAACAGCACACAAATATGCAGCATAAAAAGGTTTATTTCGGTACACACAGCGAACAGTACAGTACTGTAAACTGGCCTGCTCACCCTCCCTTCACAAAAATGAATAAAGATGTACTGGTACAACATATGAGCTGTGTCATGCTCCTGGATCCGCTGACACAGACAGCATGAAAATGCAAGTTACAGTATGGACACAGAGAGGTCAACACAGTGGGCTACAGTGAGACACTGTAGAAAAGGAACAATATTGGATTACAGGTACAATACATGCATGTGTCAGTGCTGAATGTATGGTACACACAAGCACAAACTCTCCCCGTAACTCCTTGATGCCTGTGTTCCGTTCGAATTGGACCCTGTACACTTGTTTCATCCGCATGGCATTCCTATGAAGAATACGCTCCAATGTAGAGAGGCTGACGGTCTGGACGTTTCTAAATGTAGCATGGTCAGCCAGGATACTAGTCTTTACAGTTTTTCACAATTGTTAACACACGTTTTTCAAAACAATAACGGCTTTCTCAAAACTGCACACAGAAAACTGAAAACCTCACACACAAAATGCTAAACCTGACACTTCTTTTGCAAGATGACTCTTTGCCATCAAATCTCTCAACTGTTCACAAAATGGAACTCGTGTTTTCATTCGGTACACACAGCCATATTTTCAAATGACACACACATACCATTCATTGAGTACACACAACTAAGCATTTGCTTGCTCACTACCAAGCATTTACAGCACACTGAAGTGCAAAATTTAAAACACAATCATCGAAATAGAACACAACATATGAATGACAATGGCTATGGAGAATGAGCCATTTCTCCTTTTGTAAATGTCTCAGTTTACGCCTACTTTTTTCATAGTCAAACATAAAACAGATCACAAATATGAAGCAAAAAAAGGTTTATTTTTGTACACACAGAGAACAATACAGTACTGTAAACCGGCCTGCTCAATCCCCCCCCCCCCTTCACAAAAAGGAATTAGGCATCACGCCTCCGGTTCCTGTCTGGCCAGAGGGCCTCATCCACCTCACATGCAATGTTCTCCCTATCCAAGCAGCGTTGGAAGAAACGCCTCGAGTGGCGCATGAAGCCCTGACAGGCCTCGACACTCACGTCGCCACAGGCCTCCTCCATTGCCTGGAGCAGTGGGACCCGGTCCTCTGGGTTCCCTTCATATACCTTCCACCTCCAAGCTGAAAAGAATTCCTCAATGGGATTCAGGAAAGGAGAATAAGGTGGAAGGTATAGAACGGAAAAATGTGGGTGGTCCCGGAACCACTCACGCACTTGAGCAGCCCGGTGGAAGCTCACATTGTCCCAGATGACAACATGACCGATCCGCTGTGGGTCATCTATCTGGCCAGGTGGTACCATAAGGTCATGCAGGCCATCCAGGAAGACGAGGAGACGGGCAGCGTTATAGGCCCCTAGGTGGGCATGACGGTGCAAGATCCCATTGTGAGTCATGGCAGCACACATTGTGATGTTCCCACCCCGCTGGCCGGGGACCTCAACGATGGTCCGCTGGCCAATGACGTTTCTCCCCCGTCGCCTCCTCTTCACCAGGTTGAATCCCACCTCGTCGATAAAGATATACTTGTACAACACATTAGCTGTGTCATGCTCCTTGATCCGCTGACACAGACAGCATGAGAATGCAAGTTACAGTATGGACACAGAGAGGTCAACACAGTGGGCTACAGTGAGACACTGTAGAAAAGGAACAATATTGGATTACAGGTACAATACATGCATGTGTAAGTGCTGAATGTATGGTACTTACAAGCACAAACTCTCGCCGTAACTCCTTGATGCGGTCTGTGTTCCGTTCGAATGGGACCCTGTACACTTGCTTAATCCGCATGGCATTCCTATGCAGAATACGGTCCAATGTAGAGAGGCTGACGGTCTGGATGTTTCTAAATGTAGCATGGTCAGCCAGGATCCTAGTTTTTATTTGTTTTAGAGTGATGGCGTTGTTCTCACGAACCATAGCCACAATTTCATTCTCCTGTTCGGCTGTGAATATGCGTGTTCTTCCTCCACGGTGTGGTTTTCTTTCAGTCCTGCAAAATATAAATACTGTGAGCACACTGTATTCTATTGATGTGCAGTATTACAGTACACAATACAAATAGATTTCCTACCTGTTCTCCATCCTGAAGGTTCTTATGATGGCAGCAACTGTGAAGCGGCTGAGGTTTGGTTGGACCCTCCGGCCAGCCTCCCTCATGCTCAAACCATGGTTGAGCACATGGTCTACCATAGTGGCCCGAATCTCATTAGAGATGACCATTCTCCTTCTTCTTTCTCCTCCTCCTCCTCCTCCTACTTCTCCCTCTCCTCCTCCTTGTCCTCCTCTTCCTCCTCCTCTTACTTGTCTCCGTCCTCCTACTCCTCTACCTCCTCTCTCTCCTCGTGCTTGTCCTCCTCTACCTCCTCGTCCTCCTCTGCCTCCTCTTCCTCTCCCTCCTGCTGCTTGTCCTCCTCTTCCTCCTCTTCCTCCTCTTCCTCCTCTTCCTCCTCTACCTCCTCCTCCTCCTCCTCTCACTCTTACCCCTCTCCTTCTCTGGTTGTCGATATCTCTCAAGTTCTCCATTGTTCATCAAACAAAACAGAGGCTCAAGGCACTTACAGTTTTTCACAGTTGTTAACACACGTTTATCAAAACAATAACGGCTTTCTCAAAACTGCACACAGACAACTGAAAACCTCACACACAAAATGCTAAACCTGACACTCCCTTTGCAAGATGACTCTTTGCAATCAAATCTCTCAACTGTTCACAAAATGGAACTCGTGTTTTCATTTGGTACACACAGCCATATTTTCAAATGGCACACACATACCATTCATTGGGTACACACAACTAAGCATTTGCTTGCACACTACCAAGCATTTACAGTACACTGAAGTGCAAAATTGAAAACACAATCATCGAAATGGAACACACCATATGAATGACAATGACTCTGGAGAATGAGCCATTTCTCCTTTTGTAAAATGTCTCAGTGTAGGCCTACTTTTTTCATAGTCAAACATAAAACAGCACACAGATATGCAGCAAAAAAAGGTTTATTTCGGTACACACAGAACAGTACTGTAAACCGGCCTGCTCAGCCCCCCCCCCCCCCCCCTTCACAAAAATGAATTAGGCATCCCATGGTATTGTTCTCACAAACCATATCTACAATTTCAGTCTCCTGTTCGGCTGTGTAAATGCGGTGAAATTGCTCAACAGACCTGAATGTTTAGAGATTTGAGTATTTGTGTGTTGTAGGTTGATGCTTTGAGATTTTATTTGAGAAGTGTCTGCAACAACTGAACATTGTGTGTAGTGTTTTGACAACAAGGTGATGTGTAATTGACATCAGAGTGTAAAGAAGGAAAGTCAGAGTCTAATGCAGATAAGGGAGTGTGAAGTAGTGCTAAATTGGGTCGAGCGATTGGTACATGAAGTGAAGGTTGTGCAAATTGTGCCGAATTTTCGCTTTTTGTGTGTTAACAACTGAGAAAAACTGTAATTAAACGTAAACCAGGAACCACACACCAAATAATATTATTGGTGCAAAACATTCAGGTTCTTTTTGGACTTGCTGATGTGATTTTAAATCTGTTTTTTACTGTATCTCCCTGGCACTGAATTTAACTCATATTATTTCCCAGTTACCACCAGGACGCTGGCCATGGGGGTGAACCTGCCAGCTCATCTGGTGGTGATCAAATCCACCATGCAATATGTTGCAGGCTCCTGTGAAGAGTGCAGCGAGTCTGACCTGCTGCAGATGATAGGCCGAGCTGGAAGACCACAGGTAACCACAGAACGATAATTCTTTAACCACTACTTTGGCAATGGTTTAAACTTTTATACGAAAACATTAGCTTCATGGTTTTAATTTGTCCTTTTCTAGTTTGACACATCAGCGACTGCAGTGATCATGACCAAAGTTCAAACCAGAGACAAGTATATGAAGCTTATGAGTGGGATGGAAATCATTGAGAGCAGGTATTATGGATTGTAGCTGTGTCACTTACTCCTCTCAGTTCTTCAGTCTTTCAGTCATTCTCTCTCACGTGAATACATAGTGGAGTTAGCTCATGCAGTAGAAGTTGTAGAAGTAACAGTGTCTCTTATTTCCCCAGCCTACACGGTCACCTGGTGGAGCACCTGAATGCTGAGATTGTTCTCCAAACCATCAGTGATGTCAACATGGCTCTTGACTGGATACGCTCCACCTTCCTCTACATCCGAGCCCTCAAGAACCCCACGCACTACGGTGAGAGCTCAAAGCACAAATAAAAATAAAGTTTCAGGTTCATTGTCCAACTTCTTTGTTCTTATTCTACATTAAATCATTTCAGGGTTCTCTGCTGGCATAGACAGACATGGAATTGAAGCAAAATTGCAAGGTAGGAGAAAACTACTACTACTCTATCTCTAACTGATTATTAAGTTGATAAATTGTAAATCACTATACTGAAGCCACATTTAGTTCCAGCTCTGCTTCTGTCTTTAACTGGGTAAATTGTGTTCACAAGTAAACCTACTCCACTATTGTAGAAGATGAAACTGTTTTCATCATCTCTTTAGCTCTGTGCCTGAAGAACCTCACCTCTCTGTCCTCCATCGGTCTGATCCACATGGATGAAGATATCAATATCAAACCAACAGGTAGAGGGAACATTTGGCTGCAAAATGTTTAATGTTTTCCTTTTTAACTATCTTTTAGGTTAATATCAGCGGGATCAATGTCATTTACATTTGACTACACTCTTCTTTTTCAATTATATTATATAAAATACCATGTTAAGTAGTTTGTTTTCTTTCTTCACAGAGGCCGGTAGGTTGATGGCGAGATACTGTGTTGCTTTCGACACCATGACGCAGTTCTGCAAAGTGGCTGGCACCGAGAACCTGTCTGACCTGGTAGGTTTCCCTATAATCAGACAGCAGATAGGGCAGCGCGGTGTTAAACAGGTTTCCTGCAAAAGGAACCTGTGTATTGCATGGCATTGCAAAAGCATAGTATTTAGATCTAAAGTGCTTGTATGTACAGATCGAGCTGTTGTCAAAGAGCAGAGAGTTCAGTGACATTCAGTTGAGAGTGAATGAGAAACGGCCCCTGAACACTTTGAACAGGGACAAGAACAGGATCACCATCAGGTGAGAAACAATTATGGAACGGTTTCATTTACAGTCTCATAATCCCTATTTTCTTTGCGCATCATATTTGAACTTTTGGTTGGGAAAGACATACGGATGGAGGTAGACACCAGCCATAATAAATGAGTTATTAATATATGTTTCTAGGTTTCCCATTGAGGGAAAGATCAAAACCAGCGAGATGAAAGTGAACTGGTACGTTTTCTCATTGTGTGCTCTCCCTTGTTGAATAAAAAATGAATAAGGGTTCATGATTTAGTTTTGTCTTAATCCATTTATCTTGCATTCATCGGCTTGTTTGTAGCTTGATTCAGGCTCAGCTTGGTTCTATCTCAATTCAAGAGTTTGGACTCACACAGGACACAGCAAAGATCTTCAAGAATGGGATGCGTGTCAGCAAATGTATGTTGCATAAATCAGGGCAGCCAAAAAAATCTAAATGTTCTCCCAACATTACATCTATAAACATTTGTTCTTCATCAGGTCTGACAGAGTTTCTGAGTCAGCGATCTAAGGCAGGTTTCTCTGCTCTGCTCAACTCCCTGATTCTGGCCAAGTGCTTCAGATCAAAGCTTTGGGAGAACTCGCCCTATGTTTCCAGACAGATGGAGAAGATAGGTGGGTTCTCTGCTCTGTTAATGTGCTATATATAGCGTATTCATGTTTATTTATTTGATAGGGACAGTACTCATTAATCAGACAATACACTGTAAATGAGCCAGAGTTAGCTGTTTAATCTAATTAGTATGTTTTCCCTTTCCGGTTCTTTCAAGTCAACCTGAAATTAAATCAAATCTATCTTATATAATTAAATATATCTATGGATAATTCATGTGTGTTTTGCAAACCATAGACTTATACAAACAAGCAATTAATCATAATTTATCTAAGCAATGTAAATGTGGTAATGAAGAATAGCTATATACGTGGTTGTTAAACATATACTGGTATATTTCAGACCAAACTTACTCTGCCACAGTTGCTACATGATGAATTAACTAATAAACCGAATATTCTTTTCTATTAAATGTGGAGGTAATTTCCTTACATGTGATGCGTCCTGTGGGTTCCAGGTCAGACTCTGTCGACTGCCATGGTGAACGCTGGACTCACCACTTTGAGCAAAATCGAGCAAACCAACCCAAGAGAGCTTGAGCTGGTCTGTCTGTGAAATATTCAAAATTAAAAACACTTCCTGATAATTGCAAACATTTGACGTGACTTAATTTCTCTTTCTTCAGATTCTCAACAGACATCCACCATTTGGAAATCAGATCAGAGAATCTGTCATGAATCTTCCAAAGTATGAAGTAACTTTGGAGCAGGTAAACAGCGCAGCAGAACGATATTATCACAGGGTCAAGTGCACTATATTAAATCATGTAATAGAGATTTTCTCTCTTTTTGTTGGTAAGAATTTCAATACTAGATAGGTCTGTTATTCTTCAATGTCTTTCTTTTAAGTTGCTGTTGTGTTTCATAGCTTCCCAGATACAGCTGTGCTACAGCAGAGATTGTGGTGAAAGTGAACCTAAAAAACCAGGCCCAGCTGCTGTCCAGGAGAACGGCTCCAGACCACCACTACGTGTCACTGATCATCGGAGACTCTGACAACAGTGTGGTCTTCATACAGAAACTCACGTAAAAAAAAAATATTGATATAACCAATTTCTCTTTGTTTGACTTGTCCTATTTTGTAATTAAATCAAAAAAGCACAGACCTTTCACCATTATGTAAAAAAATAAATAAACTTGGTTTAAAACTTCAGCAAGTAACCTCCATCTTTGTTTTCCAGGGACTTGGTGCTGTTGCGGTGCGGTAGCTGGTCGAAAAAGATTGAGGTGGCGAAGGCCTCGAAAGGAGAGGAGATCAGTGTCAATCTCATCAGCTCAGAATATGGTAACTAAGACAGTGGAAATATTATATAGTCTGGGGATATTAATGTACAGTTTAAGGTGACATTTTTTATAGATTTAAAATACAATTCTAAAACAATGCCTATTTTAAGACATTTTTCATTTGTTGTCATAACATAAAAGTTCACACCATTGATTTTGCAGGGCTTGTACATCATGTCTAGTGTCTCGCACAGTCTAAGTACTTACTTCCTTTTTCCTGTCTTGTAGTTGGCTTCGACATCCAGCAGCAGTTCAACGTGTACTTCTCTGGAGCCAGGAGGTTTGGTGCTGATAATCCATGCCACACATCGTGTGATCCTACGGGACAGAGAGCGCAGCACTCTGCTCTGAAACCACAGTCAGGTGATCCAGCTACACCTCAGAGGGAAAATACCACATCTGTGACAGACCGAGGCACGACACTGTAGCTTTCTTACTCTTGATTTTGATTATGCTGAAATATAAAATGGTTTATTTATTTGTAGTTTTGGTTCTCTGTTAAAATGTGACAACTTTTAATCAGATTCAGGCAACAAAAGACAGTGCAACCACTTCTGCAAGAATAAGGATCTCTGTGGCCACGACTGCTGTGAGTACAATCACAGCAGGGATTTTGTGTCTTTCTGTTTATTTGTGTATTGACCTGTGCATAACTTGGTTTGCCTGTCAAGATCCATCAGACTGTCATATGTCCACATGTGTCCCTCCCCCTAAGGTAAAGTAGGAGTAAATGTGGCAAAGAAGAGGTCCACAAATCAAGAATATGGTTTCTCTTCCCATTTGAAAGACCTCAGGAGCAGATGTGACACATTGGCACAGACTCCTGTCAAACGACTCAAGGTGAGGAAGACAACAGATATTTTTTATATGACAATAGAATAGAAGGGCACATATTCAAAATAATGAAGATCTTATGTGAAAGAAAATTAAAGAAATATGTCCCTCTGTCTGGATCTGCACCAAAATGTAATAGTTTCTTACCTTGCCCATGTCCCATCCTCCCATCAAGTTTTGTGGAAATCCGTTTAGTAGCTTTGGCGTAATCCTGCCGATCAAACAAACAGACAGGGTCCAGGACATAACATATTAAGCAGATCTCTCAGTATGAATAAGCTGGATACGTTTGTGTTTGATGTTGTGTTGTATTTCCTCAGATGAAAATGAGTGAGGAGTCTGCGTCTGTCAACATGCAAAACTTTGCTTACAAACCCAAAGAGAGACTTCCGACCGTTTCCTGGTATTCACAGTTTTCACAGTTACACTGTTTAGAGTTTGAATGGGTGCTATTTAAATTCTAGAAAAGTGTGACAGTAAAATGTGTGAGACCAATTTTGACTGATGATCAATTGTAATTGTTGTGATCTGAAGGTATGGAGTAAATGACAATGGAGCCTCAGAGAGACCTCACACTGACACTGTGGATCTGACAGGAGAAGACTGCACTGAACTCACAGACACGATTCAGCTGGACGAGTTTGACAGTGGTACATGACATAAAGCCGATGACTCTGAACTCTACACCTTTCCATTGATTCCATCATTGTATCATTGCATGATCTGTGACAGTGTGTTTCTCTGCCTCTCTGTCATTCTCTCTCTCTCCTACTCAGAATATTACGATTACGTTGGAGACACGTACGAGACGACGGAAGAGACAGTCCGAACCCCGGCTGCATCTCATACCCACCATCAAAGTATCGTGAAACAAAAACTATTCACTCAAACCCTGTAGTAGACTAGTGCAGCTCATTAACTACAAATCTAATTTACTTTACGTACTGCCAGTCACTTATCAGTGCATACGACAGAGGTTTAGATTTCCAGCTTCATTTCAGTTTATTAGCAGTAAATCATAGAATTTACATTTACAGTACAGTTCAATGTTCTCAGATGAACAGATACAGACATTGATTAAAGGATATGTGGTTAATGGAAAAGGTTATTTGGCTGCAGAGTCTTATCTTTGGGGGCCAGAGCCTCCATGGATGCAATAACGAAGAGAGTGCATTTGAATAAGATGAAAAAAGTCTTAGGGTGTTAATATTATACTGACAAGAAGTATAAGAAGATAGTCAGTATAGAGCATTACAGTAGTGTTAATGGTTAACTTCTGGGAAAAATGATAAATGTGTTTATTATTTATTTCTTCTATACAGTTATTTGGCCGTATAATAATAACAAATTTGCACAATCTTAGTTTTTATTCATTTCATTATTTCATTACTTACAAACAATCCTGCTTATACACACAATATGGACTGAACACTGAAGGATGCAAGTCTAAACAAAAAATAAGTAGAGAGAAAAATGCTAAATTTACACATTGTTTTTTTTCATTTACATTTATAAAAATTTAAAATGTGTGTCAACAAAGTTTTTAAGTATTTAGTATTTATCATTTGCCCAGGATAATTGTATACCACTGACATCTTTGAAGAACTTGGTTATTAAAAAAAAATTATGTTGGAGAAGCACCAATGTGATCTTTACGAAACAAAACAAATCTGACAGGAAGATCATTGGCACAGAAGCAAATGATGGTGTTGTCGTCTGTGTGCAGCTTCTTCAGTGTGGATGAACCAGGGAATAAGTGTTTGGAGTCAGAACTCTGAACTGCATCTAAACCGGACCAATACGACCACCTCATCTCATTCTGAGAGGCCCACTGCGGTAACAAGCCAAGGCTCATACTGTGAAACTGCTTTATCCGCACAAATACCAACTGTCACCTTTGACCTCGGAAATGAATGGGACGACTGGGGCGACTTTGATGATGAGCACCTGGTGCACGCCAGCGAGACGTCATTTGCTTCGTGCACAACTAATGCTAAACCTCAGACCCAGCAGTCTGTTGAGTGCAACATGCCAGGTAAAGTCAGAGTTTCGTCATCTCAGGAGTTGTGATAATAATGATAATGACACTTGTATTTTTCAGCTGTATTTACATCTCATTTATATCTCATCATACCATGTTTTAATCATATTAGACTAAACTACAACGTCATTCCACCACCATTGATCTGACTTTGATATCAGTACATATATTTTATGTTTAGGCTTCAGGGCTACATCAGCACATCCACTCTTCTTCAGTCCCTCACAAGTCAAATCCTGTACAACCCCTGCCATGACACCACTGAGGTAAGGCCAGGAAATATTGCTCATGTTACCTCTAATTAAGTCTTATTTTCTGTTTCATACATGACTACTCAAATAATATCTGATAATGTAAAATATCTTAGGAGATGCAGAGGTTTTAAGTGGTATTTAAGACAGTATTTTTGTGTTTCAGATTGATTTCACCCAATCTAAGATCTGAAATCAGAAAACCAGGACCGTCACTAGTCACAGTCAGGCCACAGAACCGAGTCACTCTTGACTTTAATAAAAAGGTGAGTGTGTGTGTTTACAAAGATCTGTGATTGTGATGCTTTTGCCTTTAGATGGCCACATTTACAAAAGACAGAGGTAGTTGGCACTTATGACATTGGCCTCTTTCCTCCTATGTGAGCAGAGACCAGGCATCTTCAGTGAAGAGATCCGAGTAAAAACAAGGGAAACTCTCCCAGAACAGAAGCAGTCGGTCCCAGAGACCAGAAGGTTTGATTTCTTCTCAACAGTGAGAGTCCCAGCCAACACCAGCACCAGATCATCTATCAACAGAAGGTACAGGCTTTTATTTGGACTAATGTTATTCTTCAATAAATAATGAAACAAATCTTAATGCAGTTCACATTTATTGAAGTAACCCTAATTAATAAATACTCTTTCCCTCTTTTACTACATACTGCATCTTCAGCATCAGCAGCCAAGAGGAGGAAGCTTACATTGGGATATTTGATGGCATATTTTAGAAGTCGTTGATGTCTCTAGCTCTGATATGAATTTATCAGCAAGTGTTTGTGTTCATCTTTATTCGACAAGTGAGTTACCGACTGTTTCAAAGTCATGTTATCATACATTCATGTTGTAATTGAAACAAGTTGTTCCTGTGAGTTCCGACTGTTACAGATGTAATTTATTTATTTATGTGTTTATTTAATAAAGTCTGTTCATTGGTTGATACAGTGCGGTGTCTGTTAATTCTCAAAGTGTATATCAGCTTATTTTAATATTATGTATTATATATTTGTTATAAATATGTTTGTGACTGTTGATAGAAAGTTATTTAAACTACCCATCTCTTACAGTTATGGGTCTATTACCATTAATATTACCAAAGATATTTATTTCAGCTGCACTCATGTGGCGGTCAGCTTCAGTAAAGCACAGACTAAGAGCATCATCAAACAGAGGCTGAAGGAAAGGTGGCAGAAGCAATGGGAGGAAGACAGGAAAACCACCATCCTGATGGTTTTACCAAATTCAAAGGACAATGGGAGAAATGAGAATAATAAGATCAAGACTCAGATTTAGACACAGGATCAGAGAGTACTTGGCACAAAATAGGAAAACATGACACAACATGATTATAGTGGGCAAGAGGAAACAGTTCATCATGTCATTGTACACTGTCTGCAATATGAAGATATGATGAAGAAAGAATGCAGCTAATTGTAAACCTTGGCAAGATTAAAGTACGTTTTGATTTCATAAAGCCAGTGTAGATAGATAGATAGATAGATAGATAGATAGATGGATGGATACTTTATTAATCCCGTGGGAAATTTAGAATACTGTAATGGAATACTACTTGATTATCTTAGGAAAAAACTAATATAATTGAGCATATGTGTTTGTTTGTTTTTTACTCAAGACAATAGATTATATAAGACATCCTGATCCACCCTCCAACCGCCAATACAACACAAAAGAAGAAGAAGAAGAAAGAGGCCGGTCTGCGATCACATGATCCCACGTGACTTGTGCTGCAGTCACGCGAGACTCTAACGTCACTTTTAGCGCGGAGTTTGTTGTTGGCGGAAAAGCTTCAGTGTTGAACTCTCCTTGTTGAAGTTGTTTTACGGAGTCAGATCCACTTGTCGAGTGTTTCAGGCTGGAACATTTCTTTGGACGACATTGCACTTCTATAACATGCTCCTCTGAGAAACTACGAGCCACTAAAGCGGTGAGTTCCTGTTGGTTTTCACACGGACTCTACTCAGCTAGCTTGACAGATGGTAGCTAGCAACATGCTAGCTCAGTTGTATTGACAACAGAAACAGCGCCTAGCTGGTTTAGCACCAGCTGTATTTACATTTTCATCTGCCTGACAACTTAACCAGATAGTTTGCTAATAAATAACCACTAGTTTTTTAAGTGGCTGCAGTTCTTCAGAATTAGCTTTACCTCTTAAAGCTAGTGTGACAGGGGGAGTCTGATCCAGTTGTTCTTTAATGAGAGGCTCCATGAAAACTTTCCAGATTAATGAATACATAAAAACTGTTCTGATACATGTGTGTTGACTCGGTGGAAATGTATTTAATCTCTCTAAGAAATTCTTTATGTGTTGCTCTTTCACATAACTTTGAAGAAATGTGGAAGTATGCGTTATGTTATATTATTAGTACACGATGGGCTCCTTGGAAGTATTTCTTGTCCAATAGAAGGTCCTTTGCTGAAGAGAAAATGATAATCTCTAATCTAACAGTATGATAACAATGACAAACATTTCCAGCCCATTAAAGCTTCTGTCCATGTCTTTCAGATGGAGCTGTCTCCTGTGTGCACTGAAGGCATCAGCACCGACGGATGTACCATCAAGTCTGACAGAGCTCAGAGGAAAAGCAAAGTCCCAAGTGAGTTTGACGCTTTATAAAATAACTGTGATACGAACAAAAAAAAGATTATATGCATTTGATCATAGATACTCCCCTATATTAACAGTTTGACTAATATCAGGTTCATAAGCAATATTGTAGGTCCAAGATGATCATATGTACTCCCAGAATTTTTAAAGCTGTCACTTTGTTCAGATGTTACTGTCAGAATATAAAAATATAACCCCTTTCTTAAAATAAGACCTATTGCAAAGGTATCCATGTGAAGTTTGCCTTTGTACACCAACACACACTGTTCATGACTTATCTGAAACTTGTGCATATATGAATGTAAACATTTTGTGTGTGTTTTTTTTCCAGGAGATGTGGAGGTGGACATTGAGTTCCTCTATAAAGCTGTTCCTCAGCTGGCCAAGGTTTTCCGCATCGTAGACAAAATTGGAGAAGGTACATGCTCTAGATAACTGCATCTATGCTTTAGGAATGTATATACTGGCAGCTGAATAAAAAGTTGTGTTAGAGACTTGTTAAGCTCAGTGGATTGGTTTCTCATGACCTGTATATATCTGTGCCCCAGGTACCTTCAGCTCTGTGTACCTGGGTGAGGCTCAGATGCGTGACGGAAGGAAAGAGAGGTTTGCTCTAAAGCACCTCATTCCAACCAGCCATCCTACACGCATTGCTGCTGAGCTTCAGTGTCTCACGGTTGCTGGGTGAGTGAATACATTTTTTTTTTTCCCATAAATATGCTTGATACCAAATTTAGTGAAATTTAAATAAGAATATGTAGATCATTTGTGCTCCCCTGAACAAGGACTGGTAATTAGAATGAATAACAAAACATATCTCCACTACAACGTTCCTTTAATCCATAGCAATTTGGTGTGTGGTTTGATTTCCTCATTTATATAGTGTTGCATGATTCAGCAGAACCCAATCATGTCAATGTATGTAACTACTGGTTCGGTCAGATGCAGCAGAAAGAACACTGATTTGAATATAGGGATTTGCAATCATCCATGTTTTTGTTGGGAATTTTTGAAGTGACAGGTAAAGATTGACGTTATCACTTGTAGAGAAGTCTCAGAAATAGCCTCTGTAATCTCACTGTTCCTTTTTCTGTTTTCAGAGGCAAAGATAATGTGATGGGGGCGTCTTACTGCTTCAGGAAGGAGGACCATGTAGTGATTGTCATGCCGTACATGGAGCATCAAGCTATTGTGGTATATATATTTGTTCGAGCATATGGCGACTACTTTTCAGTGACATATTGATTCTTGCATGGGAACAATCTGTAATATATCTACTGAACTTTAATCCGGTATTGTTCTTGTTAGTTCTTGTCATGATGATTGAAACTTTTGATCCATCCCAATGTATTTATCAGGACATCATCAGCTCAGTCACCTTCGAAGAGGTTCGTCTGTACATCTATCACCTGTTGAAATCCCTGAAACACATCCACCAGTTTGGAATCATTCACCGAGACATCAAACCCAATAACTTCCTCTACAACAGGAACAGCAAAATGTGAGTAGTTGCACTTCTCTATGTAATTAAAGGAAGTGCTGATGATTCTACAAGCGACTGTGTCTATTTTAGCTACTTATTTGTAATTTCGTCCATTAATGTGGACATTGTTGAGTTCCCTGGTTAGATAGGATTTGGAATAGAATGTATGGGGTTTCCAGGGTCAGCTGTCTTGCATCACTGACACAGCACATGAAGCATTCATTTGAAATGTGTATTTGTGTGTGTAGGTATGCTCTGGTGGACTTTGGCCTGGCTCAGGGAACAGCGGACACACAGATTGAACTGTTGAAGGTGGTGAGGCAGAGGCCAACACAAAAAGGTGGAGGGTCCACGGGGAAACAGGAAACCACACAGCGGAGCAAAGCACAACTCCGACTCCATCCCAAAAGCACAGCAATCACCACAGCCTCAACCTCACTACCTGTGCCCCCAAGGCAATCCACGGCCCTGCCACCTTCCTCCTCCTCTTCTTCAACTACCACTACCACACCTTCTTCAGCCTCTCGGAGAGCACTAGTTAAAAAAGCACGTTCTGTCACCACTACCGTCACCACCTCCACATCTCGCACAAAGCACACAAAGGTGCACATTTACTGGTCTCTTCTCTGAATCGTTTCTTTGTTCTCTACTGGGATAATTGTACCGTATGTTTGTATAATCAAAATGAACTGGGTATTGGGCTGAGGAATTTCCTGGATGGAAGTATCTACATTTGTTTGTGATCCGTTTCTGCACTGATGTGTTGGTTTTTGCTAAACTCTGGCATCCGTGTTTGTTTGTCTCCAGGATTTGACAAGACTGAGCAAAATGCAACGGCCGGTTTTTGGGGAGAAGAACCTCAACAGTTGCCTTCCAGCCTCCTCCACCACCAAACAGGCTGCCATTATGACAGAGGTAAGCAAGGTGCAAGTCAAATGTTTTAGATCTTTTCAGTAACGGCTGATGGAAGTGGAGAGATCACAGCAATCACGACAGTACTCATTCAACATTTATCTGACATGCATTTAAAAATTAAAAGTTGTTTAGTAATTTAGCCCAAACAAGTGTCTATTACTTAACACATGTCAGTTTAAAGATCAACATTTATTTAGAGGTGCTGCTTATCTAATTTTATTCATGTATTCTTCCTCTATAAAATCTCACTTTCCACTTTTGTTTTTGTTTAGCTGGTAAAACCCATCAAAACAGAGGACCCTGCCAGCAGGAGGTGCTCCTCAGCCATCCGTGGGCCCGTGGCGGTCAGGAGCCAGACCCAGAAGCCTCAGAGGACTGTACAGCAGGGCCTCACCTGTAACTGCTACCTGACCGACCGCGTCTGCAACATCTGCCTGTCCAGGTAACTACAAACATATCAAACCGCTCTGTGTTCAAATTCAAGTTTCATTGTCAGCTGAAAAGGAGCCATCAGGAATCTATCAAATTAAATTCTCAAAACCTCAAAACTGTATAAATCTTTGTTCTGACTATAAATGTCTCTTTAATGTCCCTGTTGTGACTGAAGGAAGCAGCAGGTGGCAGCCAGGGCTGGAACTCCAGGCTTCAGGGCACCAGAAGTCCTCACAAAGTGTCCAAACCAAGGGACAGGTCGGTGTCACAAACCATTATTGATATATTTAAACTCAACATTAGTGCCCCCATCCTATTCTGGCTGGAAATTGAAAAAGTATTCATGTTTTTAGTATTCAAAGATTTTTTCCCCCCTCATAGGGGAGGATGTTGACTCTCACTAATATTTATAGTCACACCCCATCCTGTCTTTTTCTTATCCATTATTAATTGTAGCCATAGACGTGTGGTCAGCTGGTGTGATTCTGCTCTCGCTGCTCAGTGGTCGTTACCCGTTCTTCAAAGCCAGCGATGACCTGATTGCGCTCACTCAGATAATGACCATACGAGGCTCCAGGGAGACCATACAGGCTGCCAAGTCGTTTGGTGAGTATTAGAAACAGAGGCCTCTGCTTCTTTATTGTGATTAATCCAGTAGCATCATATCTCCATAGTTAAGTCAACAAGTCAGCTGAACTGTGTTGATTGTGAACTGTTCTTGGTTTAAACAGGTAAGGCGGTGGTGTGCAGTAAGGAGCTACCAAAGCAGGATCTCAGAACCCTGTGTGAGACGCTGAGAGGACAAAGACCATCACCTGGTGATGAAGTCACACCCCTCCATGGAGCAAGTAAAGACGCTGCTCACCATCCAAAGACCCCAGATGATACACCTAAACATCGTCCCACTGAGGGAACATTGAAGCAACACGAAAGTGGAGTAGGTCAAACTCTCCCTAACCATCCTGAGCACTCAGGCAGCAAAGACGCCTCCACCCTCCTTGATAAACAGTCGTCAGAGGTGGAGAGCAATGAGCGAGGCTGGGACAGAGTCCCTGACGAAGCCTACAACTTGCTGGACCGGCTGATGGATCTGAACCCCGCCACCAGGATCACAGCTGCACAGGCACTGCAGCACCCGCTGTTCAAAGACTTGTGACAGAACCTGAAACAGGACTTCAGCATAGGAGTCAGATGTAGAAGAGAGTGAAACTGACTGGAACAAAGTTCAAATCCTTGTGTGGAGACATTATCTTAACTAAATGAGACCTGGTTAATCTGTTTCTGTGTGCGTCTCCACACAGATTAAATATTAATCCTGGTTTGACGTTGGGGTTCACATGTTTGTATTTAAGAGTTAGCATGAGTTATATTCATGGCAGCTACTGTGAAGACAAGAGAATTGAAAAGATTCAGTATTGACTGGAGGAAATACATGAACTGTTGTGTGAATGGGCGAACAATTTTAAATTTAGGGAACGGATATCTAATATTCTTTGTCTCTCGTCTTGTAAAGGGAATCGTCAGTATGTTGTTAACTCTTGCTACTGCCTAAGAGCTGAGTGGTCCTTAGGTATGAATGTGTCTTAATGGGAAGGTGTTCAGTCTCCATCAGTATTTTATACATGTGAGTAAAAAGATGTGTTTATTTATACCTCTGAACACGGTAGTCTGACTCATTGTCCTTTTGTAATAAAGACAAACAAAGTGATTGTCATTTGAGATTGAAATTTGTCTATTACAAATTTCAAAAGACAGTAAACCAATGAAATAGAAAACACAGATACATAGAAGTTGTCAATAGCAACAAAGTTTGCAAAACCCCTAAAAACTGATTTATTAATTAGGAGTCATTACTTGTTAAGATGTATATCACTTCTGTTTACTTACAACTTTGCAGTTGTTACTAAGTCAATTTAATAAATTACCATCTAAATATCAATGTTATCACTTTATGCCAAATTGAGCTGGAACAGCCATCTCCAGCATTACAGCAAATCTCCCCTTTAGACCATAGACAATGTTGCACTTAGAATAAAGAGTACAGAAGTTTATTGAACCTTTTTGCATGAATACAAAAGTTTGAATACATATAACAGACATAATAAAACCTTCCTTTCTATTTGGTTTGTTTTAGAAACAGAGTTTGAAACACTTGACTACTGTCACATTTCCAAATAGCCAGCAGACCTGCTGACAACTTGAACCATTTGGGTGGTTAAACACTCTGAAATAATTCATCCCTTTAATTTAAACAAAGTAAATCAACAGGAGAGTTGACAGGTGGACGTTGTAGCGGTTGAACTAAGACGCTACAGATTTCCCCCCCGGATCGACGAGTTCCTCTATCCGCACCAACACGCTCTCGATCATGTCAAACGTGTGCAGGGCCGAGTGCAGGGCCTGAGAGGACACAGTGACATTAGAACTGTACAAACACAATCAAACGCTATTTATACATGTGATATATCTGAAACCGTTGCTGACCTGAATCTGGGACTCTGACGTCACGTTTGGCAGCTTCTCATCACCAACACTCAAAGAGAACTTCGACGACTCTGTGGAAAACACGTGACGTGAAGAAAATCATTTCTCATTTATGCTGGATGTGTATTTCGTAAACAATGACCAAGGTTTTTTTTTTTTTTTAGGGCAGAATATGTGATCACACAGAGAATGTGAATAAAAAGCCACTTTTAAGACCATGAAATATGAGGCGGTAATATTAACCGTCCTCATGCATGTGCGTAGTCTTTAAGAAAAAGCTGAGGGGTAGTTTGAGAAAGGTGGATCTGATAAAGACATTATCATCAGTATAAATGAGGAAACACTGGTCTGACCTTTGGCCCGGTTCTTCTTGGTGTCGGTGGTGTGCAGCTCCCTCTCATAGTGGGCTCTCGACATGTTCACACCAACACGCAGAGGCTTCATGAACGTGTCCTCGATTTTATACAGTTCTGTCCAGATCCCCGTCTGCAACAACACAAGATCATTATGAGAGTAGTTCATGTAAGACTTGGAATCATAATTATGTTGGTGAATAAATGTGGATAAAAAGTCTCTTTGTGGTTGTTCTGTGTCCAGTTACACGTGACTCTTTGCATCCCTTTTTCTTCAGTGTGCATCTATTTTTGTTTTGATGCTTGATTGATTTGCATCTCTTTTTTTGTCCATTTAAATCTATATCATTTAGTTTTCCATCTCTTTATAGTCGTTTCAAAAAGGTCCGTTCAGATATCCATCCATGACCTTAAGATCCTGCAAATCCACCATAAACCCTTTTTGTGGCTCAGGTGTGAAACAGATCCACTCTCTTGTTCTCACCTGGTTCTCAGTCACTTTATCTCTGATGACCAGGTAGCGCAGCAGGTTCAGCGACTCCATGACTCTGAAGAGAACAACGAGAATAAGACGAGCAAGAAAGTTAATACGAGAACAAAAACTCAATCCTCTGCCGTTTCATTCTGAAGCAACATCCTTCAAAGCATGAGCATTATGGAAACATTAGAGTTTTGTGTATCATTAAACATTGTACAGTTCACATTTCAGTTCTTGCAGCAGAGAGAAACACACTAACTCTGACTTTGACATTTTCCTTTAACAGGATCTTGTGAAATCAGCAAACGCTTATTATTTCACGTGCCTCTTGCCCAGTGCATGCTGGGACAGGCTCCATCCAGTCCAGAGTGTTAGATTGTGTGTGTGTGTCTGTGTGCTGACCTGTCCAGGTACTGCAGGAGGTCGGTCTCTGGTCCGTCTGGGAGAATGAAGACCATACGCAGCAGAGGGAGCAGGTGAGCCCCCTGAAACCAGGTGTTACTGTTTCCCGGCTGAGGACAGAGACAAAGACAGACGTCAACGGGACTGACAACACTGACGTTTAGCTCAGAGTTACTGCATCAAACAAATCTAATAGAACTCACTTTCAATGCAAACTCGATCTGGTTCTTGATGTTTTTGATGATGTAGCCTTCGAGTCCTGAGTGTTTACTGGTCTTCAGCATGAACCTAAGAAAACATTACTGGGTTAAAGTCTTTATATTGAGGGGCGGAACAGAGAGACACTTCACTGATGAGTTCAAAGGAGGAAAGGTGAACACTTACTGGAAAAAATTATACTTGGCTTCAGTTTCAAATTTGTCAATGCTCAGCTGGAACACCTTAAGACCTTTAGTTCTCTGTCGACAAGAAGGATTGATGTGTATATCGATTTTCAAAGAGGGCTTAAACTACATTTAATACACAAGTAGAAAAAAGGGTCACTGCTAAAACCAATATCGGCAGTTACACATGTTAAGACTTACCAAATCGTTCCTTGGACATATTGTCATAACCTTCAGCAAGTTCTGAAAAGGAAAACTGAAATTAATAACGCACACAATTCTAATCGCATCAGAGTAGAAGCTGAGGTTTGAATGAATGTGAGTGGAGGACTGTGTTCACCTGAGGGACTGTGAGGAAGGATTTGATCTCCAGCAGATCAGCAGACAGGCTGCTGTCCTCTACCCGCACCAGACTCTTCTCATACAGCTCCTGTGTGACGGGAAACACACTTGATTCAAACTCACACTTCCAACACTGACGGCTGACGTCCTCCTACTCACTGTACAGGGGACGGAGTCTTTTGATACAGATAAAACGTGGCCTACATCCTGTTTCCACCCTCAGTGGTAAAGGTCAAGGAACAACACATTTCTATTCACTTCTTTTCTATCCATTGATTCTCGCTGATGCTGCGTGAGCGGTACAGCCTCGTGAGGCGGCTGCTGAGCCCACGTGTTCTAAAACACAAATACACTGCTGGAAAGGTGTGTAGGATGTTACAAGACTTTATTAACCTCTGCCAAGGTTTTCTTTTTCATTTCCATTGTGGTTTGTACATTTGTTTGTGAGGCTGTTAGCAGGAATAAGCAAAAGCTAGCCAGCCAATTTTCTTGAAACCTGGTGAAGGTCGGGTAAGAACCAAGAAATCATTAACTTTTAGGCCGGATTTCATTAAGGGGGCAGATCCATGACGTTTTTTCAGTGTTCTACATTGCGAGACATCTTCATGAAAAAACAGGAATGTGTAGATTGCTAATATCTATGAACCGTGCAGATCCGGATGCATCTGATCTCAATACATGTACTCTATGTGCAAATGGTGATAATGTGGCCAATCAGCCTTGGTGGAGGTCTGTGCTCTCCGAGTGCTCTGTCTGTCTGTAAATGTTACTTTCCTAAAACCTGAAAACCACAGAGAGTTCCAGAAATGTCGCAACACAGGAAACAAAAAATAACAACCCTCATCTTTGATTCAGTTTTTTCAGGTTGACTCACCAATCCTTTCTGAATCCTGGTCTCCTCAGTTCTGACACAAAAAAAAACATAACAAATATTCATGTGTATTTATATAGAAGGGACTTAAATAACATTTTTACTTAAGTTAGATTTAGTGATGCAGGCTAGTTTTCATCCACAGTCCCTGGCAAATTGATGGTTAAGAAGAAAACATACAAATATTAATAGACTAAACAGAATCACACACACAGACACTTCAAAACAGATTACACTGTGTCAATCTTCAGGAAACAAACCTCCTACTTCAAACATGTATTACTGAAGAAACTCAGTCATAGTCTGTATTCTACATATGTCAACATATTGTAAATGTTATATTTAAAATCTGAGAAAATGGGTTGTGAGTCATTTGAATGTGTAAAGGAAACTGTGTAACCTTATTTCTGTGACCAGTTTTTGCTAAATGATGGCATTGTACTGATATAACGTAGTAATATGTCATAAAATAGATTATATTCACCTGGACAAGAGGAGGCAGATGTGTTCCATGTTGCACCGAAGAGAGAACACGGGACTGGAAAGACAAAGAGGGAGTTAGGAAACAATCCATCCATTCACAAAGTGTGGACTTTCATCTGTGTTGTCCAGACCGACTGTTCAGCCAAGTCGCAAGAAACTAATACTTTCACCAACTTACCTGAAGACACAGGGGAAGGTCTCTGCCGCCAGGTGATGGACGAACACCAGGTGAGAGAGGCTTGCCAAAGACTCTTTAGGATAACACACCTCCTCCTCCAGGAATCCCAGAACCTGTTTCCTCCTCAGCAGAGGCTGGTACACGAGGCTGGTTAGGGGCTCTCCGATAGCACTGAGGGTGTTCTGCACAAAACACACACGTGACCCATCGCAACATTTCAACTGAAGTGACAGAGCGACGTCCACTCTTTCCAGAGTATTATAGTAAATATGTTTTCGGTTCATGTGATGTTTTATACCATAATCTCTGAGGCAAATGCCCTGAGAGGAGACACCGGCAGAGTGTCAGGATCCTTGAGATGTGCCTCCAACAACGGGTGACTCAGACTCTTCATGCAGCTGCAGATCAGAAACACACATTTATTAAACCTGGACACCATTATGATATCTATGCACCTTCTTATAATGTATTTTGAGATAATGTGTTTTCTTTGAAAGTCTGAATTGTGAAATATTTTAAATTTCTCCCTCACAACTTCAGAAGTTCTGTCCGCAGCTCCTCTTCTTTATCGGTGTCTTGCCCGATCGTCAGCTTGTTCGTGCTCTCACTCAGCTCGTCGTTCATCAGGTTCTGTTTCACCTCGAGGACAAAGGGTCTGACAAAGGTTGTCAGGTCGGTGCAGCACCGGCAAAGCGAGAAGACGTCATCCTCCTCCTGCTCCTTGGTGTGAGGTATAGGCAGTTTGGCCACCTGGTCCAGCACAGTGGACAGGGTCATGCCCAGGGACGAGGCCTTACGGTCGCCCAGGCACAGCAGCACTAAGAAGAAGAGAGGTGGAGGTGGTGGAACCATGAAACTGATTCTGTACGAGTTTGATCGCATGAATATCGAAGTGTATATCTAAAGAAATGTTTCCTACCTTTCTGTAGAGGGGTCAACAGCAGATGGAGACTTTCTGCAATGGTGACAGGATCGTCCTGCTCCAGCAGCTCCAGTAGACCAATCAGTAGCTCCTTTGGTCTGCAAGTCTGTTAAATCAAAGAGACTGTAAACTTAACACTCAAGACATTAAAGGGCTCATATTTATCTCTTTTCATCGCTGTTTATCAACGTTTTCAAAGTCTTTATTTAGCACGTAAATCTGCTACAATCAAAAACATGGATATTTTACTTTCTACAATATGTGACCATTACACATCTACACACTCATTGGTTTGTCTTTATTTTAGATTGGATTATAATCTATATTTTGGAGAGTATTAGATCACTTTCACTACGGTGACACTGTGAGGAATCTATGGATCAGATAAGCAGACCTCCAGCAGGTGGTTGAAAATGGCGAGGCATTGAGGAAGGTTCCGGTTGTCTTTATTCAGTAATACTTGAATCAGGGGAGGCAGCAGATTCCAGCCCATACATCTCACTATCTCCTACAGAAAGAAGGGTAAAAGAGTAATGTAGAGCTACACATTTAGAAACAAGCACTGGTGCTGAAATGTTTAGCTGTGAGCAGCGTACCTGATTCTGTTCGTCCAGGACAATACTGAGGACCTGTGCAGTGTCTCCCTCCTCGATGCAGGTTCGCCCAGCAACAGTGAAGACGTTATGGTCCTCAGCGGTGTAGCTATCTTCAGGGAGTGCTTGCTGTGAAAAAAGTATAAAAAATATATTAGCCATGAAAAGATTCCACATCGATTATCCACGGTCACTTTTTAAGAAAAAAGCCAAATATTTACTAGTCCTAGCTGGATTATATCGTTGCATATTAAAATACATTGAAGGTTCTTGACTGTTGATGCAACAGAAACATCCAGCACTATTTTCTGATATTTCATAAATATAACTCCTTCTATGATGAAATAAACTGCAGCAGTCAGTGAAATATCAATTACGACCTCAAGGTCAATTTAGGACCTTAAGTAGCTGTTCTGGAGCTACTAGAGAAAAATTAACAATATAACGCTGCAATGAAATATTGTTAAGTCAACTAGTGTTTCCAAGGTCAAGAATGAACTTTTAATCTCAGAATATAAATCAGATTTACAGCGAAGTACCTATTCAATATACAAGGAATTTGCTTTGGTGAATGACAAACATATAAAATAGTAAAAATACGCAATGAGGAAGAATGAAGACGGGAACCTAAAGTACAAGAGAAATAAGTAAAAAGCAATACAATAAAATGAAAAGTATAACAAAATAAAAGGTTAGTTTGTGCAAAAGATGTGCAAGTAGTCAATGGCGTGTGCATTAATGTAACACATAATATCCAGAAGGGCGGGGTCAGTGTCAGAGGGACTGAACTTTTGCATGAGGGTTGTATGCGTTTGTGTGTAAATGTTCTTTTATTGTTTTGTATTTAAAATAACGCTTTTCTAGTCTCGGTCATTCTTGGACATTCTTATTTTCTATTTCATTCCTAAATGAATGGGGCAGGTATTGCTCGGTGAACAAATGCATTCAGATCTCTTCTATCTCTTAAATGAAATGACTCCACTGATTCAGGGTGACATGTGTAGAATGAACCCTGGACGGATGGAGGGGTGTGTGCTGATGGGTGGACGGATGAGTGTGTGGTGCACTCACACATCTCTGGACCACATCGCTGAGCTGCTCCAGAGCCATCCCTGCTGTCTCCATGTGTCTATCTTCACACAGCAATCCTCCTGAACAAACACACAAACTACACATCAGAGTAAAATTACACACTCGATCGTTATCTAATGGCTGAATCAGCAGTAATATGTGTGGACGTGTGAGTGAAGTAAGGATCCAGGTCAGATGAACCTGAGTTTGTTCTACAGTATAAACACAGGAGGAGATGAAAGATGCTAGTTTCAATTAACCACCATTAGCTTCGCTGTTAGCATGGAAACAACGCTAACTCAGGTTAACATGATGAGCCAAACACAGTCGCTATCAGTAAACACTGTCATCACATATAATAATGTTTCACGTGACAACAGACACCCACCGACACAACCTGTCACAGACGAACCACCACGCTAACTCACTCCAGTGCTAACCGGTGCTAAGGGCTGGGTTGTCCCTTCGCGCTTTCCGTAGAGGCAAATAAACGTCACGGGTCAAAGTTGAGTAACGCCGAAAAACAGAAACATCATGGAGACGCAGCAGAGGAGGAAATCTCACAAAACCTCCAAAAATGGTCTGTTTCTACTCATCAGTTCTTCTTTCAAAATAATATTTAGCTTTAAAAACATACAATTCATGCTAACGCTAAATAAGTTTTAATATCGTCCCAAAGCTGTTCGTGTTGTAGCTTAAACACAAAGTGGCTTGTTTTGAACATGTGAGCATTTCACTGTGTGGCAGGTGGAAAACGCGAGAAAGCGAGGACTGGTGAAGAAGAAGCAAGACGGTGAGGAACTTTTTATTTTAAGCTAATGTTTCACCCGAGCTGCCTCAAGCTAACGCACTGCCTAATACACAATCCATTCAGATTGGAGTATAGTTGTATACAGTTGAATTAATAAACTATATTCTAGAGATGACTGTCATAAAAGTAACCAATAAGTCATACTGACATTTGTATCAATGCATGTGATGTGTGTTGACGTCAGGAGGGAGGTGGTGACGGAGAAGCTGAGGCAGAGGCTGGACCTGGAGAGTCGAGCCCTGAAGGTGGTGGAGCGTCTCCTGGACGATAATGTGGCTGAAGACTTCCTGGTTGACTGTGTACGTGTCTCCCGAGTTCAGTACTTCTCTATGAAGGAGGTCCAGGTTTAATCCAAACACACATCGAACCCATATCCACCTGCCAGACGCGCCACCAGCTCTGAGACAGATTTCAGTGTCTCCTAGTCCCCAAGAGCGATGTCTCTCATTCTGGGATTAAAATCAAAGAAACAAGTGACAGTGATTTGAAACATACTTCCCATGTTTTATTATTTAAACCTGTAATGATCGGGTGCTAGTTAGTGAAAATAATTTTCGTCAAAAGCAGTATAATATCCGATATAATGTCCAATATATGTCAATATTATGCTCTTTTTTTTTTCTCATCTTGGTATAGTTTTTGGCCACATCATCAAGCCCTAGATTAAACAAAAGTGAGCTGATAACTGCTCTAACATCCTCCTAACTCCAATCCAATTCCAAACTGTAGTTTTATCTTCATCTTCAGTTTTTCACTCAGTGACATAGTTGTGTTTTCTTTTCTTCACAGGCCAAATTCATCACTTCAGCTAATTACAAAGACGCTATAGAGGAGAGAGTGATTGCTAAACTCTGTGGTTATCCCATATGTCCAAATAAACTGGGCAAGGTAAGAGCCTTTGAATCAGCTTTTGTAATCCTAATAAGTTGATTGTGTTTCATGAGTTTAATATCTTTTTTCTACTGTTCACTTAGATCCCAACTCAACGTTATAAAATTTGTACTAAGACCAATAAAGTGTATGACATTACCGAGCGCAAGGTAAGTGCTGCTATATGTGTGTAAAATATATGTACATACATCTATATATATATATATCTATAGATATATATATATCTAAAGAAATTATTTCCCCCCTTTTCTATTTGTGTTTAGTGTTATTGCAGTAACTTCTGTTACAAAGCCTCCAAGGAGTTTGAACTACAAATATCAGACACTCCTCTTTGGCTCAGGCAGCATGAGAGGTACGTTGCTTTGTCTCTTCCCTAAAACACAACTATGACCTGATCATTACATATTCCGTCTATAGATATAGGTTTTATAATGTATATATTCTCTATATTTGAATTTACTCTCATTTTATTCTGTTTTACTTTCACAAGTTAACGTGTCTACCTTATTTGCACTATCTACTCCTGTGACAAGTGAATTTCCTTGACGTTGGATCAATAAATTTGATCTTAATTTATCGTATCATATATAATCAATTTCTGTATAATAAGGTCATGTGTTCACTTCCCTTATTCCTGACAGCCCTCAAGAAATTAAACTGCTGATGAGAGGAGATGGGTATGTTTCCGGTTCAGTGTTTACATTACATTGTAAAGAATATTGTAAATGACATTATATAGGAGATATGTTGCAGATGTGATTTATACTAACGATAAATAGTATTTTTAGATGTTTCTAAGTGTTATTAAGAGTTTATGATAGATTGACTAATTCAGCCTTACACGTGTGTGTTCAGTGGGAGCTCTGGTGAGGTGGTGATTCTGTCAGACAGGCGTCTCCAAGAAGAGGACGTTGAGAATCTGCTGACCGCTGAGCCCAGGCAGCCTGACAGCTCCCAACCAGGTTGTGCTGCTGGTGACCACAGCGACACCAGTGACGTGGAACAAGAACAGGACTTTGTCTCCAGCGTTTTGTCGCAGCGGCCCGGCCGCAGGGTGCACTGGGGTGCCCTGCCTAAACGCACAGATGAAGATGAGGAAGGAAAACGAGGGAAGATGGAGAGGAGAGAGAAACAGAGCAGAGAGGGGGATGAGGAGGAGATCGAGCATCATCAAAGTCAGGAAGTAGAGAAGGGAAAAATTAAAGAAGATGAGCAAGAGAAAGAGTCTCATGCACTGAAAACGGAGAATAAAACTGAAGCAGGAAAGCTGCATGTAAGAAATACTGAGGAAAAAGACTCGCCCAAGGAACCCAGTGTGGAAGAGGTTACAGCTAAGATTGATCTGTGCAGTTTATCTGAGACAGTCCCTCACACTGTTTCCCTGTGTGTTGACTCAACACCTGCACAGGCAGAACCTGTAACACTGCTCATCTCTCCTCCACTAACTGACTCTCAACCCCCGGCAGGAAACAAACCCCTCTCCTCTTCAACACTAACCACCGCTCATCAGAGCAGCCAGAGCACAACAATGCTCTCCCAGCGAGGACTCGGCATCACCCAGGTGGGCATGAGTAAGAAAGGGGCAGCGGGGTTACGAGATCTACTCAAGAACCACACGGCTGCACCCAAACCCGACCCCACCCGGCTGAATATCCTCGAGTGTTTGAGAAGAACCTTGAAGGAATGGAGCACGGAGGAGACCTTGAAATTCCTGTACGGTGCTGACCATTCACAAGGCTCTGCTTTCGCTGATCTAAAAAGTCGGAAGGATGACGGAGAGGAGGAGCTGGATGAAGATGACTTGGAGGATGAGACCCCTGTAGAGGATTGTGAAGTGGCTGATGCAGCAGCAGCAGCTCTATACTATAAGAAACTGAGGGAGGAGACCGAGCAGATGGAGCTCAGAGTAAAGGAGTTTTATAAAGGGATGTGGCCTGAGAAGATAGAGATGCCAAATCACAACAAGGTTAGTGGAGGAAAAAAAGGGATGAGAGGAGGGCTGTGATGGGTCGTCCCTTTTTGTAAAACTGGTCTCATGGAGGAACTATATTGAAAACATAATGAGTAAACAGTTGATTGGTGCAGCACTGACTGTGTTGATATTTAGGGTAATTCCCTGTCTAATCATCACATTGTCATGGATTTTATTAAAAGTTTTCATATGGATTTGGTCCCTTGGGAAAAAAACCTGATGTAAATTTCATGTGTCTCATATATGATAACAAAATCTTATCTTTTTGGACAAACAATGTATTTTACTGGTCATTTCTCCCTAAATATAGATCACAGAGAAGTGGTTCTCATCTAATTTCAAAGCTCTTTGCCAGCCCCATATTTATATAATCAGTATTTTATCCCCATTATATAAAATAATTGCATTATAAGTGATTGTAGCAGTTTTAAAATTGGTCTGATTTTACAGTGTCATGTTTTGGTCTTTGGTTTCTATGTTGTTGTTGAGACATCATTACTTATCTGAAGTGGCATCACATTACTCACTCCTCACAATGTGTACTTTGCTGACGGGTTCTCAGCTCACTGGATAGTGTCTTCAAAGAAATATACAACATGGTGGAATCATGTTTCAGTAAATTTCATTAAAATCTGTGACATTTGGACCAGACGTGAGGCAATTTGACACGAAATGACCACATGCTGAGTCTTAACATGTGGTTTTCTTCCACCAGGTGACAGACCAGGACCAGGACACACCAGACCGAGCTCTGCCACTTGTTGACTCTCAATCTCAGCACCTCATCCAGAAACACATCACAGTGGAGAAGCTCACCAATTGGTGTGTATCTTTCGGCTATGTGCATTTACTGCATTTCTTTCCATTTATTTGCTTTTATTTTGGACACCTATATTCATCTGAAAAAATCCATGGCAGTGTATTGATGGGCTTTCTCAGCTTTGAACCATCATTCATTTTGGTTCTATTTCTATCTTGACTGGTAATTAATATTTCTGTCCATTAGGAGATACAAGGTTCAAACATGTCACAATATGTTTATAAAGTTATACACTTGTTTACATATATGAGTGAAGTGTTTAGCACTTTATAAAGTGTCTTCACCTTCAGAGGCCCCATCAGTTACTGGACAGTGCACTTAGTTAATGAACAGTGGGCAAAGGAACTTGAAATCACATTCACACTAAATTCAAATTTTGTCCCTTTTGTTTTTGTCTCTTTGTTCTTTGTCTTCTTGTATGTATGTGTGTGTTGTGCAGTCTCAGAAACATTTTGGGTCCGCTGCATCTCACCATGAGTGACGTCTCTGCTGACCTGAACAACCTGGTCAAGACGTTCAGGTCAGTACAGCGAACCACAGACTCCCATACACCCTGTTCCCTGCCAGTCTACCTCCACTAGGACACACGTAAATTGTCCCCACACATTTTTTTTTAGTGCTATGGGTTTTTCTTACTTACTATACTTTGATTTTTAATTGTAATATTCAACATCTGCAGGAGACAGATCATCATGTTTCACATCAGCTCCATTACCAATCAAAGAACCAGTAGCTACGCCTGATTTCTGTGGGACGGTCTGTCTGCAGGCCTCCACTCTAGGGCTGTTCTGCTCATTGTGTCACTGCTGACATGTGAGATATTAACAGATCAATTTAATTTAAAGTGCATCTTAACAGGTTCATAATTTTCATTTTGTTGTCCATCAGAATATATTTATATGCCTTTTTTATATTTTTTTTATTATCATTTGTCTTAAACGGTACACTGCAAGGCACATCGTCACGCTCTATCTGAAAAGCTCCATTAGAAATCTCTACCCACCTCACCAACAGCCCCGCCTGCTCTGATTGGTCAGCTCACTCATCCACTTCTTAAAGTATGTGTCATCATGCTTACTGGTAACTCTAAACACAGCCATAGGTAACAATGGCATTGTTCCTGCAGTACCGGAATGGGATAATAAAAGTTAGGATGAACCTTCCCCTTTGCAAACAAGACCAGAGGAGGATGTTTTACTGGGTTAAATTTTTATTTATTTATTTATTTTATCTTGTGGCTGTCTTGCATTTCTCTGTTAATCTCTACATCATGGTAAACACTGTGTGTGGGTGAACCAGTTAGTTGGTGAAACTTTGTTGAGAAACTAAATAATACAAACAAGGCCTATCAGGCCTATCAAGAACAATGATTTCACTTTGCAGCAGACTAAACTTTACTGAAACGCACTAAGCCCAAGATGGGCTCTTAAAATTCCTCAACACTGTGGGAAGACTTTAAGAACTCCGGCGCCCCCTACAGGTCTAAATGAACAACGACAACAAAAGGAGTCATCCTTGTTGTGAGCTTTTTAATGCTTCTGTGGCCAGAGGCATAATGTTTTCAGGTTGTCCATACGTCCGTCCCGTTCCTGTGAACGTGATATGTCAAGAAAACATAAATCAATTGACTTTGAGAGCCAAAGGCCAAGGTCACGCTGGCCTCACAAATCTTAAACGTGATATCCTCAACAAGAATAAAGTGAAAAATCTTTGTAGCCGCTTCAGAAACCTTTTAAAATTAATATTTCTTCGGGGGAAGTTTTGGATCCCATAATAAAAACTAAGCTGGCTTTTCCCTTTGTTTTATTAAAATGTCGACATTAAGTAAGTACATTAAGTACTTGAAACAATTTATTTGCCAGTTTAACACAGTCAAATGACTTATAACTTAACACACAGATAGTGGGGGTCACCCTGAACATCTATGAAACAAATTGTGGTTCGTGAATATGGGCTATACAACTCAAATTGATTGATAATACTTTCATAATGTACATAACTTGTTATATGACTGATAGGTGGTAAATGTGAAATAAAAAATAAACCCTACCTAAATAATGTCATTAGAGCTCAACGGACCTTCATGCCTTTTTTCACACAAACCTTTTTGATTGTAACGGTTAGAGAATCGTATGTGTTGTTAATGAAATAAGTGTGGCACTGTTGTAAACATTTGCCTAAGTAAGCCTTGTCAGCTCTTAAAAAACACTAAGACCCTGAAACTGATGCAGCTTAATGGAATTTATTCATTATTGGAATTTGTGATTTTCCTCATTTGATATCTCGAAAAACTGAAAAAAGTCCTATAAGAACATTTCATTCTGCAGATTTGTTACATAATATAAATATAATAAATACATTTTAGTAGTAGTCAGTATAGTGCTTTATTAAAGTAGAAATCAAATAATAAAAATAAATTGAGGATTTAAAAATTGAACTTGAACATTTCCTGCCGTAACCATACTGCCTACTCCCATCGGCTGGTTCGGATGTTGTCAACAGGATTGCTGTTGATTTAAATCTCTGTCAGTGATTTAAAAGCTGTACGAGCAGCAGAGTTAACACCTCCAAGGTCCTGCTTCCTGGAATTCTCTCTGAGGCCCCGCTGACGAGAGGCTGAAGCCATAGAATATACACGGAGCTGTCACAGCAGCATACATCACTGAAGTATTGCAGGCAATGTTTGCGGTGTTTGTTTGGGTCTCAAGCACATTTTGTTTTCCATGTTTATTTAACATCAGAATTGGGTCATTTTTGTCACCCGCCCAGAGTTAGTTATGTTATGACCGGCAGTTTTCTCTGCAGCGTTAACCTGTTACTTCTTTTTTCAACACCACAGGTTCAGCAACACAAACATCATCCACAAAACTCCAGAGTGGACCCTCATTGCTTTGGTGCTTCTACATCTGTAAGTCTACTCTCTCTGTGTGTGTGTGTGTGTGTGTGTGTGTGTGTGTGTGTGTGTGTGTGTGTGTGTGTGTGTGTGTGTGTGTGTGTGTGTGTGTGTGTGTGTGTGTGTGTGTGTGTGTGTGTGTGTGTGTGTGTGTGTGTGTGTGTGTGTGTGTGTGTGTGTGTGTGTGTGTGTGTGTGTGTGTGTGTCCAATATTGAGAGGGTGCTCCATGACAGCTGCACAGCCTACTGCTCGAGTCGTAGAAGAAGTAGGGAGACAGAGAAAAAAAGAATTCCAAGGAAATCAAGCCATATGTTGTGTGTGTTAGGTTTTGCTGATAGTTCATGGACAGTTCCGTGCTGCTCCCGTCTTGAGTACACACAGACACCTCAGAGCCTTATCTCCACCTGATTGCCCCTCTCTAGATCCGTGATGCAGGACAGACGGCACACACAAGCAGCCTTGTTTACTAACTAGTTAAATACAACCACACACACACACAAGCAAACTAGACATTTTAAATGGCCCGGGTGGGAAAACTTTCACCTGATGCCCGGCTCTGTCGGATTTATGACCCCGTCAGCGGCCCCTGGTCAATTTACATCAGAATCATAATTTACTTTGTGGTCTCTCCTAAACCCAAACAATCGACCTTAACTGTTGTGCAGATGGAGATCCAGTAGGTTACACATATCACTCTTAAAGCCAAGGAGTCCCGTGATGGCTTAATAATACATTATATAAAAATGAATAGGCTGCAAAAGAGTGGGTTAATACGAAATTTTGCTGTGATTGGAAATCCCTGAAAAGTGAAGTGGTTTGTGTTGTATAAATCATTCTTTTGGGTCACAAGTAGAAATGATTTTACATAATAATCTCTAACACTCTGTAATGTTCAGGGAATGAATTATGAATAGAAATAGAATAGTTTGAGACTTGTTATCTGTGCTTTATGACTTGAACCTGATTGCAGGGGTTATATAAGGTCAACTGTTGATGATGAGAGAAATGTTTACCACTGTTTTTTAGATCAAATTGTATCCAGCTACTAAACGTACTGTATTTCTTACATGTTCAGCTGTTGTCAGTGGCATGAGGAGAAGCCATGTGACGGCTTCATATCAGTTCGCTTCCATTTTATGCTCTGAGATATTTAACTCCTTTGGAAACATGTATCCTCTTTGTCATATGTCCCATTGGTACTCAATGATTTCATTAGTTCCTATTTAACTTCAAGCTTCTCCGTCCTTCCATTCCTCCATCATGAATAATTTGGTGTGCTGTCTTATCTGTCTGCTGCATGGCAGCTGTGGAGCTAGCCTGGCCTCTTTTGTCCAGGCCAGCTGAATAATGGATACCCCCACTGCAACACTAGACCCCGGGGTGAACCGGAGATTATCCAGCAGTGCACCTCCACAGAGGTAGATGGAGCAGGTAGAGGGGGAGGAGGGGCGGGGGAGGGAGGATGAGGAGAGTGATGATCAGCTAGAGGGGTTTCGAACTGGATTTAATCCGGCAGGTAAACAACAATCGAGAGTTGTTGAGATGATGAGTCGGTGCAAGTTGTTGTTTAGAGAGGGGTTATATATTTTTGTCTTGACCTTTACAGTAAAGAAATAAGGCAGACAGACGAATGGAAATATCCACATTACAATTCAACTGTCCAGTTCACTTTGGGCCTCAGAAAACAGGGGGAATTAAAATGACGTAAATATCTAAATGGGTAATGTTATATATTTTGCTGTTTTGGTTCATGGACAGTTCCGTACTGCTCCGTCTTGAGTACACACGGACACCTCCGAGCCTTATCTCCACCTGAGAGCCTTGTTAACTAGTTAAATACACAAACACACGCAGTAGTTCCTCTGTATACATTCAAGCAAAATGGGTATTTTGCCCCGGGTGGGAAAACTTTCACCTGATGCTCGGCCCTCTCTGATTTATGACTCCCTCAGTGGCCCCTGGTCAATTTACATCAGAATCATAATTTACATCGTGGTCTCTCCTTAACCCAAACAATACACTTTAAGTGTTGTGCAGCTGGAGTTCCACTAGGTAACACAAATCTATCCTAAAGCCAAGGAGTCCTGTAATGGTATAGGACTGCATTATATAAAAAGGAATGGGCTGCAAAACAGAGGTCCTGGTAATGGACTTTGGAATGTGGACAAACTGGGACTTGGTTAATACAACATTTTGATGTGATTGGAAATATCTCTGATAAGTGGAGTTGTTCACTCTGTAATGTTCATTGCAGAAAAAAAAGAGTTTGACTTGTAATAAAACTATTCTCAATGTTATATATTCTTAAACCCCTTGATTCATTTTAAATCAACTTTGAACTGAGAGTTGACATTTTTAAACCTACCCGGATGGCTTCCTTTAAAATCCATTCAGGTGGTGCACAGACACAGAACTAGAGCGCATACGTCAGCCAAGGCCCAACAGCCTTTTTAACTTCAATCAAGCTGCACCAGATATCAAACACTCAAAGATATCTCTTCCCTAAATAGGCCAGATTATTTTTTTCATCAAGATCCGTGATGACTCTATTGGAAAAGAGTGAAAAAATTCCCCTAACTCACAATGTTAAACAAAGTGTTTCATGACTCCGTATGACTCAACATGAACCCTGGTCAACACTTTGCTGATTGGATCCTGTGGTGAACCTTGTTGACTGAAAGTGTGAATTTAAAGTCTGTGTCCTTGTATGTTCATCTTTATTGTTTATCATTCATACACAAATGAATGCTCAGCGCGCAGTTGTGTATAATTGAGTGTGTTCTGTGTCCCAGGTTGTCAGAGGTGTCTCTGGTGGTGAGAGAGGCCCTTGAGATGACGGAATCAGCGGCGTATTTGAACACGATGATGGAAGAGCTCAATCTCCAACAGCAGGATCTGTTGAACTTAGTTCGGCTGTTTAAAACCCCAGCACACTGACACACACACAGACACACACACACACAGGCATGGACAGATTAATAATTAATCGTCATGTCAGATTCCCAACGGAATTCTGTAAATGTGTTTTCCAGACTTTTTTCTGAAATGTTTATTTTTCTGAAATAAATTTGGTTCTAAAAACTGTGAAGACGAAAGCTTGTGTCTTTTTTGTTCCATGTGTTCTTCATCCAACATGAAAATGACACAAAGTCCATCACGCCACAATCTGATCTAGG
The DNA here is from genome assembly GCF_947347685.1 of Pleuronectes platessa. NCBI lineage: Eukaryota > Metazoa > Chordata > Actinopteri > Pleuronectiformes > Pleuronectidae > Pleuronectes > Pleuronectes platessa. Next base: position 15,610,527 of record NC_070638.1, on the reverse strand, counting down.
ATGTAGGCGTGGAGTCTGTTGATATTGCGGTTCAACATTATTGTATGTACACAATCTGTCAAGAGATATGAGCAAATCAGATCCCAGACTTCCCCGAGCACGGCCAAATAAATCACACCCAGCGTTCCGCCAGTGAAACCGTCATTTGGAACTACTGCTGCTTGTTGCCGTGCTGGAAGAAACTTCTGCTGCAATAAACGTGACGCTATTTCTGCAGACTTCCTTCACATGGGGGTTTATGGCGCCATAATGTCATTTGTTATATGGGTATGCTACTGAAAATATTTGGTTTGGAACAGGTGGCGCACGCAACAAAACGTTTTCTTTCAGTGGAGATATAACTTTGAGCTGTCATGTAGATTGTGGATGTGATTGATGGCCCCTGCATGTCTGAACACAGCTTCTCGTTTTTTTACAGTAAACAAACAATCAGAGGAGGGAGACAGAAGGATTTTTGATAAATGTATTCCGTTTTTTAATGTGTTACTGTGGGTCGAAACTTAAAAACTATTAAATTATGATAAACATTTTCTTCAAATTGAGTTAAACTGAAACAAACTAACAGCTGAGCTTCAGAAGGTAATTTTCAATTTCTCCACATACATTGACAACATGTAAACAGCTTAATTCTTATTTTAAAGAATGTGGACATTTAAAATAATTCAACTCTTAATATTAATAATTTAAAAACACTCGATAAATAAAGTTAAATTTCCATAAAACCAATCAGAATATCTCAGGCTAGATAATGAACTACGTTTTCGAAGGAAAATGCAACAAACAGTGAAATAAAATAGAATAAAATAAATCAGGATCATCCATTTGTATGGTCATTATATTAAAAGTGCAGGATTCGAACAAGCGTCGACAGGAGTTCATTTCAGTCCGTGCTGCGTCTCCTTGTGTCTCCTCAGGTCCACTTTCCTCTGGAAGCCTTTCCCGCACAAGTCACAGCCGAACGGTTTGAAGCCCGTGTGTTTCCTGCTGTGCGTGATCAGGTTGGAGCTCTGACTGAAGGCCTTCCCGCACACCTGGCACTTGTGCGGCTTCTCTCCTACAGCGGGAACAAAAAGGCACAAGGTCACATGGAGGCTGGTTTTAACGCATTACGCACGGCGAGGCCTTTAAACATGAAACGTACGAGGACTTTGGGTGCGCAGTGTCTCACCTGTGTGGATGAAAGTGTGTTTTTTCATGTCTGACTTCTGGTGGAACCTCTTCCCGCAGTACTGGCACGGGTAAGGCCGCGTGTCCGAGTGGATGAGCAGGTGCGTGGACAGTGTGGAGGAGCGCTTGAAGCTTTTGCCGCAGATTTTACAGCTGAAGCTTCTCTCCTGACAAAAATAATTCAAAACATTAAGTTTAACCTTAGAAATTATATATTTTTTAACTTCCTGATGGCAGAACTGTCATATAGAGGCTCTGCGTCAGGATGTGCGGCCCCTAGGCCTTTGAGCAGCTTCCAGTTCGGGGCCTACCTGTGAGTGAACCGCTCTGTGCTGATCCAGGCTCACCGCGTGTCCGAAGGTTTTCCCGCAGATCCCGCACTCAAAGGGCCGCGTCCCGCTGTGCGACCGCCGGACATGAACCTCCAAACCGTGAGGTGTGGAGAACACCTATAGGGAAATGCACATAAATTACATTTACACTTACAATACATGTTATAAAAATTTAAATAAATATATTGTAATAACACAATTTAGCTTAAGAAGATTATCCACAAATAAATGTTACAATAATAATGTATTATCTTGATAATCAATAACACAAGATCATCAGCATCTCTGAAGTGAAGCTCAATGAACGAACCTTGTAACATTTAATGCACTTGTATGATCCATCGGACTCGAAGCTGGCGCTGATGAACTCGTTCTCAGACTTGATCTCCGCAATTGGGGGCTTCTGCTTTACATCCACATACAGCTCCTCCGAATCCCGCATCCTGCGGATGTGTTGGGCCGTTGAGGAATAATCCTGGTAGCATCCGGCCACAGGACCTCGCTGTGCGTAAAGCTGCTCGGTGCCGCTGTCCTCTGGTCCATAGATGCTGACGGGTGAGTTCGGTTCTCTGTGGCCCTGGTGGTGGTGGTGGTAGGGTCTCTGGACCAGGTGCCGCAGCTCGGAGCCGGTGTATGCCGACCAGGAGTAAGGGAAGAGGGGGATGTTGAAGTGGTGACCGTCCTCCGCTGCTGGAGTGGAGCACTTCTCTGAATCTGGGGGTCAATGTCGACGTATTGTAAGTTTGCATGCAAACTGACGAGCGGCAGTTTATGTCTTAAAATGTATCATTTAAAATCTGCACTGGGCCTTACGCGGCTAAGTACATTTATTTGATTAAAACCCTCAAATCTCTGCATCAAAATGTCGCACCTTACAAACATGCTATAGGTGAATATTCAATTCGGATTAAAAAACAAATTAGGTGCATCAATCAGCAATGGACTCACAGATATTAAAATTAATAAGTTTGATCTTTGTTTTCCTTTATTATAATATAACAACTATGCCATACAGAGTATACGCACTCATTGGGTGTGGTTTAACTGCAATTTAAAACTAAGGGTTCTTAATAATTATGACATTAACAGGCTTCTAGAAAAGTTTGCTGAGTTGTTCTGACTCTTTTAAAATAGCAAAAGTGTTAATGAAACATGAATTTGAACAAACCTGGTGAGGAGGAGGGAGACGGGGGACGCCAGAAATCACAGTCGGGGGATCGGTCACACACGCTGCCTTCACAGCTCAGCGGGGAGCTGGAGGACAGCGAACCCGGAGACAGCAGCCGGGACCCGGGGGACAGACTGTCAGCGCCGGCGCTAACATCCTCATGCGGCTCCAAGTTCTCCGCCTGAGATTTGGTTTCTGTTGAAAACAGAGAACAAGTTAACTGACTTGTCTTAACCAACAACTTTTTGTTTTTACTTTGATGTTGAATTAAATCATTTTCATGAAGTTAAATCGCTCTGTCATTTGCACAATTCAACCATTTTCGTGCGTAATTACGCACAGTCGAACTTACCCACGCACGCTTGAGCCAGGATAGAATCCAACCCGCTGTAGACATCGTCCAGGTAGCGGGGCTGGTGGTAGCTGTGGGCCCGTTTACTCTTCACCAGAAAAGACCTCGGCATGTTTGTTCTCCTTCTGTCGGTGTGAGCTGCTGATCGGGTCTGAAATCCTCCACTTCACTCCACCCGTCTGCGCCCGGCACTGACTTTAACTCCGGACAGATTGGGACACTATTGGTTGACAAGAGAGAGACGGGCGTTGGGATTTTTGGCAGCTCATTACGCATGTGCAAAGACGCAGTGCCGTTTACCAGGTGTCACGGTGCAGGTGGTCGAAAGCAGGACCTCCTCTTAATCCACTCTGAGGGTCCCGGCAAATATGGGATTGAGGAGAGGATATTGAATGTATTTAATGGCGCTCTCAGAGTTGTAGACTCAGTTAAACAGGGACACTTTGTAAGGGACACATCTGACTTCAGGATCTTAGTCAATAGGATACAATGGGTTAAGTAACGATCCCTCGATCTACTATAACTTTTACTAGCTTTTATTCCTGCAATTAATGTTTCTTATGTGCGCATATCAATTTCTAAGCAGATGGCACAGTTAGAAATGTTACATCAACATTATAAGACATTGAGATAAATTCAAACTAACACTCTGATACACATATTGAAAATACCAGCGCAACATTGGGCTTGTTGGAGTCCCATTCAAACCATATGCGATTGTAAAGACTATACAATGACATGTTGAGTGCGTGTGTCTGTGCTCGTGCGGTATTGTGGTGCTGCAGGCTGTGATGGATAATGACCTGTTTGTTTGACGCTTGTAAAATGATCCTGTTAATGAGACGCGCGCGGCCGCTGCGCACAACAGCCTGCCGGTGGAGAGCTGGAGTATCTCTTTACAGTGACACTGACTGCAGCCTGTACTGCTTTACATCATTAATACCCCCCCCCCCCCCCACACACACACACACACACACACACACACACACACACACACACGCACACACACAGTCCACTTAAAGAAATGCAGAAGAAACTATATGTGTTTAAGAAAACAGGTGCCAGTAGAAATCTGTCAAAGAACAAATCATTGCGCAGGTTTTGGTTCTCCGGGTGTTCAAGGTCTCGCTGAAGCAGAGCGACATCGATTTTTGTTTGTTTTTTTGTCAGATGTGGGAACAGAGTTTGTTTGATGCAGCTGCAGTAAGTTTAGAGACCTGCAAGCAAAGCGCGGAGAGATAGTGAGAGGTATAAAGCTTTAAACACATGTCCTGTACTCACACACGAATATATCCTGCAGCTCTGAGGACACACACACACACACACACAAACACACGTACACACTGTCCTGACCTCTGTACGCCTGGATTCTGAAAGTCTTAACACCAGGCACAGGTTGTAGAGAGAGACCACACAAACCCTCTCTCTCGCTCTCTCTCTCTCTCTCTCTTTCCCCCCCCTCTCTCTCTCTCTCTCTCTCTCTCTCTCTCTCTCTCTTCTTCTCTCTCTTTAAGTCTCTTTCCTCCCCTCTCTCTCTTAAGAAATTCATTTCCATGTCAGTCAGCCATGACAAGCAAACAAAACCACTGATTCTTGTCTTGATTAGATTCCAGACAGGTGCCACAATCTTTACACATTTGAATAAAGCAACAGTAAATCAGTGGCATTGCCTGTTAGAATTAATTTAAATACTATTTTTATAGCATGTTGATGTTGATGCATTTTCTTACTGAAAAGGGTCAAAAAATAATAATCAGCCCTTAAAATTTGGCAAGCAACTCAAATTTGTAAGGTGAACTGTTGATCTCTCCTCATCACAGTGTCGGAGCAAAGACGCCATCAGACTTAGGTTTCCTGTTAAAAAAACAGATGGTCAGACTCCAACTAAACTAACACACATCTTAAAGATTTAACTGTAGTTCATCTCAACATCGCTCCAACCTGGGGCAGCCTACAGCACGGAGAGAGAATCCAATTCACCCTTCGGTCTAGTGCTCAGTTGCTCACTCTAATGAAAAACTTAAACACGTGTTCATTTGAGCTAAGTCGTCATAAAGTCCTCTTAATTGTGCCATGGACTTTTGGGTGAAGCCCTTAGTAACCTCGTTTAGATAAGTGCTATACAAATAAAGTTATTATTATTATAAATAGGACAGGTCTGAGGTCTATAGCTGCTGTTTGACATTGAGTTCATTCTGATAACAAAAAATAAAAAGCTGAAGTGAGACACACTGTTGATGTGACACCGTTCGGTTCAAACTCAAAGTCACACACTGACTCAGAACAGGAAACCAAACACAGGGTAGAAAAAGGACACTATCAGTGCTACCACAGCCACCCACCCTCCCTGTCGTGCACGCCACCACCTCCTCTTCCCCCCTCGCAGGCCTTGATTCTCATCAAGGTGGGGGGGCTGTGATCAATTTGATTGGGGGGGAGGAGGATGAGAGGAGAGTCGTTCTTGTATTTGATCGCTTTGCTTCTTTGCAGCAGCAGTTTGTCGAGTCTGCCTTGTCGAAAGTGCAGATCACAGCCGCGTGGTTAAATAAAGACCTGAGTTTATGTTCTCAAGATCAACCTCGAGCCCTGTTTGGGTCAGAGAGAGACTGCGAGAGCCCCTCATGGTTTAAAATACATCAAAGGCAGAAGCCTTCCTACCACATGTGTGTGAATGTCGATGAGTGGAGAACAGAGCACGGCCGCTTGTCAGAACATTGTCTTGATTTTTTTACGCTGCAGCCTGATTGAGTCAGAAGTGGCCATTGTGATTCACTCATCAATCAAAGTTTTTGGTGTAGCACACATTCACAAATCTGTATTTGCCTCATTCCCATAAAGCAAAGTAGTTTTGGCCCACATCCGGCACCCATGCTGTACAGAATGATGGCACTTTGGCTTCTTGCTCTTGTTTGTTAGATGAGCCTCAAGTAAGCCAGAGCAATACCACATGTCAACCCCTAGGTGTTAAAGTTGGCCCAAATTACTTTTGTGCCATAGTCACCATTTACCACATGGGCCACTCTAGGTTCACACCTAGGTCCCATCTTGCCTAGAGCACCTCATGTTTGCCAAATTAAGGTTAAGTTTTGTTTTGCGAGACTTGCTTCACATTTGCTGAAGTGGGCAATTTTAATTGAAATTTTTCACATCAATTTTGTCTGGGTCAAAAGAAGTCTTGAGGTGCCACGTTACTAGAGAGCTTAACAAGATGCAACATCCTCTGCCCTTAAATCTCAACAAGAGGGAGTAAACTCTTTTAACCTGGGATTGAACATGTAGAAGCCTCAGAGAGAGTTGCAAGTGAGAGATCCCTCCACCAGGAGAATGAAGTGCAGTAAAATGTAACAATTACTACAGAATGATAAATGCAAACAGTAGCACAGTGAAAGAAAACCATGGCATCAATGTGGCCTTCTACCTCACTTACTGCTGTGTTGCAATATCAAAGTAAAGTTTGCTAGCACAGGCTAACATTAGCCTCACTTTGCCAACTAGAGCACAATCCTCTAACAAGGCATTAGTTACTCCCATATTCAAGTTAGAATCCAAAATCTGAAAATGAAAGAGCCAAAGAGCCAAACTTGATATTAATGATAAGACCTGGGAGTCAAAAAAGGAAAAAATATTAAAAGTATTTCTGAAGTTACACAGTCTCACTTTAAGTCAAAGTGTTGCCAAATGAAAATAAAATACATTTTCGTCTTGAGTGAAAAACAAAAACAAAACATTTCAAGTGTTTAAAGTCATTCATTTGACTTTTCTTGCAGATCTTAATCATGGAAGAATGATTTCATTCGATGGACTCCAAGCGATGATTTAATGCCATTATAGCTGCTTGTGGGTAAACTGACTTTCCCTTGTTCGGGTCCCAGACGCTGAGCGTGAGCGCTCACCTCCGCAGCCCCGCTCTGCGGTGGCATCTCAATGAAAACCACATGACGCTATCTCATCCCCTCACAGGTTCCTCTGGCCCAGGAACTGCAACCACAGTGCAACAGCCCTCGCTCTAAAACCACCTCTGTCCCTTTCTCTACTTACTGCTGCAATCTGATTTTAGTCGTTTCCCCCCCACCATCATGGGAGTGGTGGGGCGAATGTAATCGGGCTCTCAGCTGGCCCCAACTGCAGCCACCAGATAGGGACCGAGTGTGAACACAATGAATGATTTACTGGACGCTGCTGACCGCAAGTAGACTTCTTCTTTTGCTCTGAATGTCGGCAAACATCTTGTTTTTCTCGCTTACTTTGCTCCAAAATTCTTCCGCACGAGAAGAGTTTGTGTCTCTTCTACCGAAAAAAACTGATTTATGTTGATTCACCTGATTTGACTCTGTTTGGCGCTGGCAGATCCCAAAACTTTGATCCAGGTTCAGCTTGGCTACGATAGAAGAAACAGAGAGAAGAAACCCTGAACACAAACTGCAGGTCGTGTGGATTTATGCAGTAAACACTCCACAAATCATCTCCCTCCACAAATCATCTCCCTCATCCATCACTATGATCAGCCCCCCCCACCCCCGCCTGTTTGCAACCAGCCCGTTTCTGGTTGTAAATTTCCCCCCAAATACTTAGAAACTCATCGGGGACGTTGGAGTGTGGATGTGAAGAAACCTGCTCAGAGCTTCCTGGTCATTGTGTCGCTGTGCAGAGAGCCGTTTGAAAGGTCAGAGGTCACAGTTCTAAATAAGCCCTCGGATCATGTTTGTGTCTGTGCATTTATTTATTTCCTGTGTTGTTTTTTTAAATTACTTTTGTCTGTACGCCAGCGAAATGCACTTGATACTTTCTTTTTAGAAATCATGTTCTTGTTTTTCGTGAAGCCGATGCTCGGAAATCGTAGGTGCCTCGGTTCGTTCACATATCTGTCACACAGAAAACAACACTCTTGTCTGTTTCAGGGTGTAAAACCCACTGTCACATGGGAGGGTAGCGAAAAACACAGGCTGGCCTTTCACACCGAAACTTCATCTCGCACCATCTCTGCTGCGCCTGAAATATATTCTGTCTGGTGTTAAAGTTAGCAGAACTCAATTTAGTTTCAGCAGAACTGATTTTGCTGAGTTCGAGGGGTGTGATACGTGCTTTGTGTCACCCAAGACCAAAAGCTGTAACTATACTTGGTATCCACTTTATTTTCTTACTCTGAAGTGTTGACAAGCTGATGTAGTGTGTGCATGTGGCCAATTGTGGTTTCAACCCTGTCCATTTGTTAGTTTGTTAGCAGGATTACGCAAAAACTAAAGTGCGGGCTTTCACCAAACTCGGTGTACGGATGGGAAATGGGTCATGATGAAAGAAGCAATTCAATTTTGGGGTGGACCAGCACACACAAGTTGGACAAATTAATCAGCCAAATCAAGGTTGAACTATTTCAGAATCTGAATTTTTTCGATTTGGGATTCTGAATTGATTATGTGTATCCACTGATTATGTTTTCACCTCTGTCCGTTTGGTTGTTAGTTTTTCAGCCCATAAACAACTGAACAGATTCCCACAAAATTCTGTGAAAGATGAGACATGGGCCAAGAGAGAAACCATTACATTTTGGTGTGGATCAGGATTATAAGTAATTTTCACCAGTGGCTCAGGGCATTTGATCTAATGCATGAAATTAGATCAAATCAGGCGTATTTAGGGAACTGATATAAAGGAATGTATACAATTAGGTGCAGATGACATTACTTGTCCAACTCTAACCCCCTCCTCTCTGAACCAAGAGTCACTATCTCGCCTCCTATTCTCTTACTGGTTTTAATAAGACAACAACGTATCCCCCCCAATCTTCTTACCAGTGGCTCTCTCTTTGGTTTAGAATTGATTTTAAGATTCTACCAGTCACTTTTAATACTTGCCTCATTCCAAACTACACAACAGAAATGTTGACCCTATATGAACCTCGCAGCCTCAGCTCCTCCCTCAAGTCTGTAGGTAATTTTTTTGGGGAATGACCGGCCTGAGGAGATACCGCTCACAGGATCAGTGACTTCTTTTAAATGACTTCTTAAAACCCATTTTTACAGATTTGTCTTTATGTGATGTTCAAGTTTCATCTTTTTACATTTTATTTCTTTTATTCTTTTCTCTTATTTAATGTCGTCCGATTCTTTTCATTGTCACTATTCTTTTAATTCGTTTTTACTGCTTTTATGTGATGCTGTCCTCGTATTGCTCTTATTCATGCACCGTTTTTATTAATGGGAGAGCATGAGTAGTATCTTGAGTCTGCTTTGTCTGTCCGAGCACTCTGTTACACCCTGTTTTTAAAGGTGCTGTGAGGTTATCATAAAAAATCCGGATCCAGCAGATTTTATTGTGGTTGCGAATAGGGTAAGCTCTTTTCAGCCACTTTACAGTTACATATTTTGGCGCAAATCCAGACAAAGGGCAGACCCTGGAATTATTTATCACTCTCTTAAAGATGGTGACATGCAGCTTTTTGGCGGAGGGGAAAAAAATCATAATCTTTACATTGTCTGGATCAAATGAAACTAAAGGCAATAAGCATTTAGTCAGAATAGTGTCACGTGTGAATAGTCTTCTTATCTGTGGTGAGCCTCGAACACATATGTTGATGTGTGACTTTCTGCAAGTCATTTCCACTCTGCTGTTTTCTCACTGTTTCTCTCTTCTCTCTGTTCCATTTTGTCACTTTTAGGGTGAAGCCGAGCACTCGCTGGTGGACGTCCTTGCAGATTTTTCTGTGAGACAACTCACTGACGGAGTTAGATCAGGAAGTGACCGTATTGATTATCGGTGTCACTCCTGCAGCCCCGTCACACCCTCCACTCCCAGTGCGCACCCTGATGAACTGCTGACCACGGCTGCAGAGGGATGACTGGACAGCTCTTCGTTGTGAAATCAGTTCTGCAGAAACAACAGCTCGAGAGTGCGGGCGAGAAAGAAAAGCTGTCCCCAAGAGTGACTTTGACTTTTTCTTATCTAATGTAGAGAACATCTGCACCGAGAGTGACAGCGAGGGATTATTATCTGTCACACTCGAGCAGAAAAGCAGAAGATCCAGCTTCCTGTTTTCTTCAGTGGCTGTTGATCGGGTAAGTTAGAGTTAGTCTCCTGATTAACTATCTGGCTTCATCAAAGTCACCCATGGCCCCACACTGCCATGCCATACTACACCACTCCTCACCATACCATGCCATGCTGTGCCGTGTCATACCTTGTCATATACCAGGACATGCCCCATACAGTGCTTTGCCATACATACTGTTCTGTGCCGTGCCATGCCATAGCATGCCATGGCAGGCCATGCTAATCTACCCCACACTGCAGCCCACACCATTCCATGCTGTGCTGTGCTGTGCCATTTAGTGTAGTATGGTTAAGTGTAGTGTCGTGCTGTACCATGCCATGCAATGCCATTTATGGTAAATATATTCAGCAATATCAGTAGTGTGGTAATAAATACTCTGGATTTTTCATTTTAACATATATTGTTAAACCCGTTTACGTCCCCGTCTGACTACTGTGACAAAATAGTTTAGGAAAGAAACTATTTAAGATAATACAGATCAGCATCCAGCGGGCTGGGTAAAGTCAGTTTGAAGTCTGGTGCGGCTGATGTGTTCACACATGAAGCTCAACCGGGTAAAGTCTCTGCACTGCGCATGTGTGAAAATGGCTTCGGACTGGTCAGTGACATTGTCAATTTTGTTCGTAGATATGATTCATACTTTTTAACGACATCTGCTGCTGGTACCCTGACTAAGAAACCTCTGTGGTAGACATGTTCACGACTTCAGCTCTGTACTCTGTAGGAGTGTTTCATCTGTCAGGCCGTTCAAGTGGCTTGCTGATCATTGATTACCCATTTAAGAATTTATCACAGTTTCTATCCTAGCTCCAGGTTCAAGTTCACTTGTGGACGAGAACGTTGTAGGCATCAGTTTTCACCATATTCAGGTTTCAAGTGATATTCATGAGAAAGATTTTCGTCAAAGTGATTATGCAGCAAACTCTTTGTCATTTCAAGCTGACTTTCACAGTCTACAAGATAATACAGAAGTTGCAGGAACAAGTGTCACGCAGAGCATAGAGGCATGGTGGTTATGGTTTTGCAAAGAAAATTCAAATCTCAATAGCCTTCAGTTCTTCAATATTTGCAACAACCTTTCTTTGGACATAATGCACGGCATTCTTGAAGGGGTTGTTCTGTATTAGATAAAGTAACGGTTGGATTATCTCTCAGAAAAAGTTTTGTCAAAAAATAATCTGTATTATATTATACTTTACCATTTATTCAACCAGCAAAATGGGAATATTTCATGTTTACACTATCAAGTTTTTCGAGCGTACATAGTGAATGAACTCTGAGCAAAGTATAAATATGAGATAAATGCTATTGGACAGCCAGCTCAGCCAAAATTCAGCTGAGTTTCAGATTTAGTAATCGAATAATGTGACCTCAGCCTGGATGAAAAATCAAAGCCTAGGAGATTTCACCATTTATTTTTGTTCCAGTCCAAACCAGCGGCATTTTCCTGAGTAGCTTGATTTCACAACAGTTGCTACTGTAACACCAAGAAAAGTAACTTCACCAACTGTCACTGAAAGTCAACAGGCCTCACTTATTCTTATTTCACAATTATTGATATGTTATGTCCCTGAATCATGAGTGGTGACTTCTAGTTATTATTCAGAATCAGAATCAGAATCAGAATCAGAATTCTTTTTATTGCCATGTATATTTGCACATACAGGAAATTGTCTTGGTGTGGTTGGTGCACTTTACAAACAACAAATTAAAAAAAACACAATATTGAACAATATAACAATATAAAAAAAACAACAGTATATACAGTTAAAGAGTTACGTGCGGTTTTAAGGTGCAGAGATTGGTAATAGTGCCAGTAATATAGAGTTAGAAATTATGTGCAAGGGTGGGTGGGGGGTGGGGGGGTCAGCAGAGTCAGTGTGATGCAGGGGGCTTGTTTGTGAGCCCCACTGCCATGGGGAAAAAACTGTTCAGGTGACGCGAGGTTTTCGTCCTGATGGCCCGGAACCTTTTTCCGGACGGGAGTCTCTGGAACAGGTGGTGAGCGGGATGGGAGGGATCAGCAATGATCTTGCGGGCTCTCCTACTGGTCCTGGAGTGGAACAGGTCTATGAGAGCCGGCAGGTCACAGCCGATGACCTTCTCAGCTGACCGGATGATCCGCTGCAGTCTGCCCTTGGCCTTGGCAGTGGAGGCAGCGAACCAGACGGTGATGGATGAGGTGAGGATGGACTCAATGATGGCTGTATAAAACTCAACCATCACTTTCCGCGGCATGCTGAATTTCCTCAGTTGCCGCAGGAAGAACATCCTCTGCTGGGCCTTCTTGATGATGGAGGTGATGTTCTCCGCCCATCTCAGGTCCTGTGCGATGATCGTCCCCAGGAATCTGAATGACTCCACTGTTTTAACTGGGGAGTTGCACATGGTGAGAGGGACGGTTTGAGCTGGGCTCCTCCTGAAATCTGCTACCATCTCTACAGTTTTTAAAGCGTTCAGCTCCAGGTGGTTCTGGCTGCACCAGGAAGCCAGGCTGTTTACTTCCTCTCTGTAGGCGGCCTCGTCCCCATTGGAAATTAATCCAATAAGGGTTGTGTCGTCAGCAAACTTCAGAAGTTTTACAGAGGGATGGCTGGAGGTGCAGTTGTTCGTGTAGAGGGAGAAGAGGAGAGGAGAGAGCACACAGCCCTGTGGGGCTCCAGTGCTGATGGTCCGGGTCTCAGAGACAAGCTTCCCCAGCCTCACGCGCTGCTTCCTGTCGGTCAGGAAGTTAGTGATCCACCTGCAGGTGGGCTCAGGCACGCTCAGCTGTGTCAGCTTGTCCTGGAGAAGAGCTGGGGAGATGGTGTTGAATGCGGAGCTGAAGTCCACAAACAGGATCCTGGCGTAGGTGCCAGGGGAGTCGAGGCACCTACGCCAGGATCCTGTTTGTGGATCCGCATTATTGATACGAATGTTATATTTCTTCTATTTATTTATAGGCTTATTCCAACAGTATGTTCTCAGTAGATCCCTTAAATCAGACTGCGGCCCATTCTACAGAGGATATATAATAATAGTCATTGATTGTTCCTTTTAGATTTACTTTCAAAAGCTTTTTCAGGATTTTTATTATTATTGTTTTTACAGGACACACTAAAAATAAATCACAACAAATAAATAAAACACTAAACCCCACTGTGTGTTTGTATCAAATCATTTAGTCATAACCTTCATCAGAGAGAAGAAACCTGACTGAATCAGTGTTGCAGAAGGCCAGTGAGCTCCTGCTGTCTGTGTGGCTGCTGCCCCCTCTAGGCCACACATGCTGCTGACTTCCGGTGCAGCAGGGGGCGCTGCCGGCTCCTGGCGAGAAATCGGGCTGCGGAAGACTAGAAACGTCAGACTTCCGCAGCCCGAAGATAGAGGCTGAGCTGAGGAGGAAGAGGACGACAAGCAACATAAAATGGTGCGTAAATAGGACACTTTGACTTTATATATAAACTCAGAGCGGTCGGTCTGGGTGTTTAAATGTGTGTGGGGCGGTGGTGAAGTGTTTGCAGTTGTTCCAGGCTCAGATGTTTGTGGATGTTTGCGGCCTGTTGGTTTGCTCCAGGCCGGTGAAGTGTTGAGCTCCAGCGTGGCACTTCATGGCGGATGAAACCTCAGCTGACCTCCTGCCATGCTGGATCTCAAACACTCATTCACAAACACTGAGCTTTTGCAGACGAACTAAATCCCCTCTGTGGGACAACGTCCACACGGAAGTCTGCTACAAATGTGGCCATGTAGTGTTGCCTGTGTGGTTCCCCACTCTTTTCGGTCGATGTTAGCTAGCATGCTAACACGCTGCCTGCTCTCCTCAGGGTTTCGTCAAAGTGGTGAAGAACAAGTCCTACTTCAAGAGGTATGAAGTGAAGTTCAGGAGGAGGAGAGGTAATTACTGCACGTCAGCGCTACAGGATCCGCACTGAGCGTACGTCATTGAGTCAAGCGCTTATTAATCTCCATTAATAGTTCCTTTTGTTTTTTTTATCAGAGGGGAAAACCGACTTCTACGCTCGCAAGCGCCTGGTGGTGCAGGACAAGAACAAGTACAACACGCCCAAGTACCGCATGATCGTCCGGTTTTCTAACAGGGACATCTGCTGCCAGGTCAGTAACTGCAGGACTCCAGTCAAACTCACTAAATTGTGATCACAATGTTTAAATGACCAGATTTAAAACAAACTCCTTATTTCCTGTCCAGATCGCCTATGCAAAGATTGAAGGAGACCAGATTGTGTGTGCGGCCTACTCCCACGAACTGCCCAAATATGGCATCACTGTAGGCCTCACTAACTACGCTGCAGCCTACTGCACAGGGCTGCTCCTGGCCCGCAGGGTAAGAACACACAGTGAGCTGCAGGTGTCACTACAGACAACACGTGTTTTGAGTTGTGTGCTGAAGTTGCAATTTCCCAGAAGTCCAATTTGTCAGATCAATTAAATCACTGGATTGTAAAAAAAACAGCACACGCAATGGTGAAACGTGTCAGTGTGTGAAGTGTCTTTCTCACGTTTTCTGTTTGTATACCATCTTTTTTCAGCTGCTGCATAAGTTCGGCATGGACCAGGTGTACGAGGGCCAAGTGGAGGTGACGGGAGACGAGTTCAACGTAGAGAGTGTGGACGGCCAGCCGGGGGCCTTCACCTGTTACCTGGACGCAGGCCTGGCCAGAACCACCACGGGAAACAAGGTCTTCGGAGCGTTGAAGGGGGCAGTCGACGGAGGGCTGGCCATTCCTCACAGGTGAGTCTGATAAGAGAATGTAGATTGTGTGTCTTATCTATGCAGTTTTCAAGCAAGCGCACAAGTTAGCAATTTACAAGCAATCTCGGTTATTAGTCAAACTGTTGAACACAGTTGCTCATGTAACCCTGATCATGATGCCTGTGGCGGATCGGCGCCTGTTCTCCAGGCAGCCGAACGGATACGTCTTATGGCTGCTGGTTCTATTTTGCTTCTTGATGATGATACAAAACCCACTGAGCAAAATGTAGTTGGTCCTTCATTTGCATTAGCTGATGTTTACTGTCCTTTCAAGACGGGGCTGAGAGAAGCAAGATGAACCAAAGCAGACGTTATTGATTTTATTGAATTGTAAATATGTAGCAGAGCTCTATAGAAAACTGAACATTGTTACAATGACACTGAAGGTCTTAAGAATACATTGAAAGAATTACAATTTAAAAGAAACCCAAATGGGGGAATATATTTAGTGTTTGGAGATGCTGGGTTGTCTGACAGTGTTGTGATCTCTGCTCTTGGTTGTTTCTAGTTTGAAACGCTTCCCCGGTTATGACACAGAAAGCAAAGAGTTCAACGCAGAGGTGCACCGTAAACACATCATGGGCATGAACGTGGCCGACTACATGGCATACCTGATGGAGGAGGATGAGGACGCCTACAAGAAACAGTTCTCTCGCTTCATCAAAAATGGAGTCACGTCAGAAACGGTAAGATTTTAACGACATGAAAACAGGACACGTATGAGACGTAGTTAAAGCGTCTGTGACTTTGGTTACTGGTGTAATGTCCAACTCTTTGGGCAGATAGCCTAAATTTATATTCCTTAAATTATGCTGAAGTAGCTGGTGGATGAAATTTGAAGTAGTTGATCATAAAACTAACAGTTTAACATAAGTTGCCTCATCAACCTGATACCACTCATTCATGTCCAGTCTCATATTGTCAAACTGGCCATCAGGATGTGCCATTTAATAATAAAGTGTTTATCTGAGCAAAATATTGCAGTTAAGCGCCTGTCCTCCAGGCAGCCGAACTGATCCGTCTTATGGCTGCTGTTTGTTTTCTGCTTCTTGATGATGATACAAAACACACTGAGCAAAATGTAGTTGGTCCTTCATTTGCATTAGCTGATGTTTACTGTCCTTTCAAGACGGGGCTGAGAGAAGCAAGACAAATCAACATGCATGCAGTAGAGTGCATAAACATAAACAACAACAAAATACACACCCGTTTGTCTGTTTTTGTTCTTTTCAGGTAGAAGAAATGTACAAAAAAGCACACGCCACCATCAGATCGAACCCCGTTCACGAGCAGAAACCCAAAAAAGACGTCAAAAAGAAGAGGTGGGTTCCTGATTTCCATACTTTTAATTCTCTTAGCCAGTGCTGGTGAACACCTGAGGAAAAAACTGAAAAGTTTATATTATTTAAAAAAAAACTTATCACACCAGACATTTGAACATGTCCAGGAACCGAACATGTGCTACTGTGACTGTTGGCCAGCATGAACGTCAGGACTGTGAAACTGAAAAAGGAAGTCATAGATTGAATTATTTCTATGTGCCTTTCCTGCTGTAACAGGTCAAAATGGCTGTGAAAAGGCCCATTGTGACAATGTAAAACCTTAACATACCCACGTCGCATTATTCGGACAGGGGAAATAAACGTCCTCAATTTAGCTTCCGCTCCATCTTGAAGTGCTGAAAAATACTGGGAACCTCCCAAAGCTGAGAAGACAAACTTTTCTCTCCATGACTGTGCTGAATGTTAATGGAGTCTTTATTGTCTCTTTTTCCGGGGCAGGTGGAATCGCGCCAAGTTATCTCTGGCACAGAGGAAAGACCGCGTCGCCCAGAAAAAGGCCAGCTTCTTACGAGCACAACAGAAAGAAGAAGGGGACGGTTAGAGGCCCGGCGATGGGCCCTGCTGCAACAACACACACTTCAGACAAATAAATTTATTTCAAACTCATGCTTGTGTCTGGCTCAGTCCATTATTACCTCCACCAAGGGGGTTGTGTTTCCATCTACGTGCATTTGTTTCATAGTCAGCAGGATCTTTTAAAAACTACTAAACAGATTTCAGTGAAAGTTTTTGGAGGGGTGGGGAATGGTCCAGAAAATCGATTACATT
The DNA here is from genome assembly GCF_947347685.1 of Pleuronectes platessa. Lineage (NCBI taxonomy): Eukaryota > Metazoa > Chordata > Actinopteri > Pleuronectiformes > Pleuronectidae > Pleuronectes > Pleuronectes platessa. Next base: position 15,593,596 of record NC_070638.1, on the reverse strand, counting down.
TACTGATCCAGGAAATTTGTACTCTAAACGTGGCAATATGTGGTATAAGCTCTGGCAGAGGTTTGTGCTCCGAGTGTCCCAAGTTCTTTAGATTAGTTGTGTGAAGAGGATGCTTGTACATTAAGGAAACAAGTTTTGAACCTCAGCCAAGTAGGTTTTCATCTGCGTTTATTAACAGGATTAGGCAGAAATCACTAACGATAATCACTATGCAACTTGATGGAAGTATGTATTTCATTTTGGTGCATATCTGAAATGGGGAAGCTCCAGTTTTCTTTCAGTTTAAGATGGAGTTGAGATTTCTATTTCTTAACTTCACAAAATAAATCAAGATCTAAATTAAGAAAATCGGGCTTGTGTAAGTTTAATGAATTATAATATGGTTTCATAAAGTGCCTATTGGGCCTTTATAGGTTTATGCCCTCTACTAGTTTTTTGCTTGTGATAGTCATGAGTGTAACAAACAAAGTGATAACCTCCGAAACCCAGTATTAGTTTAATAAGTAGTGCAAATTGTGAAAGAATGAGACATGCTTGACACATTACAGTGAAGTGGTATGTAGTTTAATTGTGCAAAATCATGCTGGTTTCTTCAATAAGTAAACATGTTCGTTTTTTGTTTTTTTTTACAATTTCCAAACAGCAGCACTGACCTCAAGCTTGATGTGCTTTACAGGTCATGTCTGTGCTGAGGTGCATTGGTAACGATGATCAGGCTGTCAACATGGTCACTGTCACTTCTGGAGGGGACCATGGAAAATATATAGAGAATTTGTCTTTATGTATCATTGAAATGTGTGGCTGAACTTCTCCACGGTCACCAGCAGTTAACATTCATCAGAGAACGACTTCAGCATGACCTCTGGCACTGTGACAGATGAAATCCCCAATAAACAAGGTGATACAGTACAATTACCACAAATGCTTTTATCAGTGAAAAGTACAAGTAGATAACATTCACAGACCAAATTAAATACATTATTTTCTCTGTCGTTGATGCAGCATTGATGATTCACTTACAGGTGGAAAACTTGAAGTATGATGAAGTACACTGAGGCACAGTATGAACCCTGTGCAGTACTGACACATGAATACCATCACATTTAAGCTAATCAGCTGCCAACACTTCATCATACAGATGAGTGACAACTACCAGAAGAGCCACCATGAACAGCGTCGTTGATCTTTGTCACTGGATCCAGTTATTCAATTATTTGTTCAATTCCCTCACAAATCTCAGCTTTTAATTTGACTTATTTTCATTTGTTTGTACTAAAGTAGGAAAGTACTAAAGCGATTTCCATGAAATTTTGTGAGCAGCTTGAGCACGACCCAAATTGAACCCATTCAATTTGGGTGCAGATCAGAATCAAAGAGTGAATCCAGAAATGAATTCTTCATATTCCTAAACGTTGCGAGATAGGAATTTTTCAACCTTTTTGTGGAAAAATATCTTGTGTTGAATTGTGGGGGATAAATAAATGTAGTGTAATTTCAGTACACAAATTTGAGCTTTTGCACAACCATCACTGACTTAATCCTTGTTTTCCCAAATAGAATAAACTCTTCTCAGTTAACCCACACATCTGTGATAAAAACAGAGATTGAGTCTCTCAGCTCTTTGTCCAGCAGTAACTCATTAACTCATGAAACATTCCACAGTTGTGAACAATACAATATAACGTGTCTGTGTGAGTGATGGCAACATGCTATCATTTAGTTCAATTCATTTCAGCTAATGTAAATCCAGACCCCGAACCTCTGTGACTGGGTCAGAGGAGGTAGAGTCTCCATCACTCAGATTATGTTGTTAAGAGTTGGTAAAAATGACTCTTTTAAATTTGCAGCTTCTATATCACAGCATTTTCAATACTCAGCTCTACGTGAGGAACTGATAAAGATTTCTTCTCCTCGTCACGAGTCCTTGGTGTGAGAGATCTGTCTCCACAGCAGAGCTTTCAGGTTGTTGAGGATTAGCGAGTGCTCCATGTTCATCTGTCCAGCGTTACCCTTCAGAGCCATACAGGCGTACAACTGCCTCTCCAGTTCCTCCCTCATCGCTGACGGCGCCCCACGCAGGATGTAGTCCTTAAGTGCACCGCATGCTTTCGCCAAGTTGGGCTGGATGGGCTCCTCCCTGCAACGCTTCTCCGACACGTTGCATGACGTCCGGCAGTCCACCCCGTACACGCAGTCAGCATCTGTCTCGCACTTCAGCACACGCATGGTGCGTCTGAACTCGTCCTCAGAAACCACGGCTCCGGTGTTGGTGAGACGGATCTCGTGGCGGTCAGTGTAACCGAAGTGCGCGGCGGCGAGGTCGCAGATCAGGAAGCTGCCGTATGTGCCATGGAAGATGTCCTCTACCAGCTCCAGCAGGCCCATGGATATCTTGGCTTTGCGAGGCCAAGAAGGCGTGAACCACTGGTCTATGGTGCGCTGCAAGCTGCTCGGCACCCAGGCCACCAGCGGCCACGGCAGAGACAAACCGTACAGGGGCCCGTAGGGGACTCGCTCGGTCATGTACAGGTCCCCGCAGTAGCCCATGAGGCGAGGAGTGTGTCCCCGGTCCTGGAGCAGCAGGCCCAGCAGCACCTCAGAGAACAAAGCAAGAAATCTGATGAAGCTGTCTGTCGTGTTTAGTTGTGTTTCCACAATGACACCACATGTATTTTTGTACCTCGTCCATCTGCAGGAGGGCCCACGTGGAGCGAGCCTCTGGCAGGGACACCCGTCCGTCTCGGTTGCCATCGGCGACAGACAGGATCTGGCTGACGAGGCTGGCGAGGTTGGCCTGCTCTCCAAGCTTCGACTGAGAGATGGAGAAGGACGAGACAAAAGTTTGTTGTGTCAGGCTTCAGTCTGTCACGACACAGACCTGCTTCTCTCCAAACATTTCTAACCCACGCCAACGTTTACCTTGAGGTGGTTAAAGACCATTTCTTTGAACTTCTCCACCGATGTGCCTTTAGTGGGCTTGTCGAACACGGGTATCTCCCTCCGAGGCTCCGGCTCCTCGCCCAGCTCGTAGTGCAAAAGCTCCCCCAGTTTACAGCGGATGATTCCGTCATGGTCTCCCCAGCTTCCTGTGTATACCTGGTCAACAGGGAGGAGGCAGAATAGGTCAGAACCACTCAGCCACGCTTTAATCAGGGGTTAGGGTCTCTGTTATACTTGTAACAGATTAAAGAAGTTACCTGTTTGTTTGGCAGTGTTGACTGACACCTGCCCAAGTAGAGGGTTTCTTTGTCACACAGACTGCTGCAGGCGGAGCCATCGATGATCCCCTTTCTGTATTGATCACACTTGGAGAGAGAGAAAATGCAGTGTGCCTCCTTGTAACTCTATCATCCAATATATTATTTTCAGAGTGTGTAACATTTAGAATTAAGCTGGAATATTACATTTCCAGGTCTCATAAAAGAGATCACATCACATTGTAGTCACCACAAAGATCTCAGATTACGCCCTGAAGAAGAATCGTGTCATTTTCAAACCACAAACAATTCTAGTGTTGACTTGATCCAATACAGTAACAGCCTTTTGTCCACGTAGTGCTCATTGAATGATTTTTGCATTTTTTTGCATTCGAAATGACTTGGTCTGAATCACATAAATGAGATGATCGAATAAAGGCAATACTCACAATCGCGTTCTTGCACTCGTGTCCTCTGCACACCTCTGTGTAGGCGGAATATTGCACATACAGTACCCAGCTCCCCACCAGCACGGTCAGCCATGTCAGGAAAAGGTACTTCACTCGAACAAAGGAGATTCGAGCCTATGAACGATGAGCAGAAACACAAAGATGGATCCAAAAGGGAAGTGTGCTCCCCCGGCTACTGTGTCCTCCCGGTAATACTAACGTCACTGGAATATCCGGGGTATACAGAGAGTGCAACAAAAGACTCTTGATTCCAAGCAAGATGTTTGCAATCGCTAACTAACCCTGATCACATAATGGGTTGCCATGGTGACCTATTATGTTACAGGGTGTGCCATAATAAGGTACTGGCTGGGTGAGTTGTTGCCATGTGCAACAATCACTAATTAAGGTGGAAAATAGTCTTAGAGGTGCAGATCCGGCAGATCTGACATGTCATGCCTTTCCGGTTACGGCTGCAGCAAAAAAAAAAAAAAGAATGACATCTTGTGTCATGGGATGCACACATCACATGACACACAAAGAAGTTCTGTTGATTCTGTGACATTATGCAAGATAATGGAATTTTAAGTACCTACTCTTTACACGGACACAAACTAGAAATGTGATCCTAAAACACAGAAACATTCACTCGTTCAGAAAAAACACCTTCCTCAAGGTGACATTACAAATCCTTGGATTCACAAAAAATGCAAACTCGCAAAAAAGGACACAATCTAGAGACAGGAAAACACTTTTGAAAAGATCAGAACAAGACACAGTACAAGTAGAACCGCAAGGTAATGATTTATCTCATGACTGTTTATGAGAGTTTTTAATGAACTTTTATTTATTTGTTTACTCTACTGTGCGAAGAAATAAATCCAATTTAAATGCCACCACAGCCCTTGCATTAAATTGCTCCTAAACAGCAGCAGACACTTCACCTCCATTTGTGACATGACACATAAAGCGAGCACTGCCGAGAGCAAAACTTTACTGTTATTACGACTGGAATCAATTTGAAGTTTATGGGAATTTATAAATGATTCCAATTTAATTCGAGCAGTAAAGGCAGTCCTTGAATAAATCAAGTGCCAGTAACCATGCTGGCTGCGTGGCTGCACGAGTTAGGTAAAGTTAAATAGTCAATAGCAGATTTGACCTGGTGGTTAAATGTACAGAAATGTCAGAAGTTTACTAAAAGTCTTTAGGATTCATCTTCTGGGGATCGTGAACATCTGTGCAGAATTATGTGTTTGTGTTCAAGTTTTCCATTTACGTTAAAAAGTACAAAAAGTGTGTCCATTTTTATTGGGGCTGATATTCTGTCAGTTGACAATTAGCTATTAAAATGGTCATTTCAGCAGTAAATTCATTATGTGACTATTGTAATGCGGAGCATAAATCTGGTAGCTGTAGTGGAGCAGTGAAAATTAATTTAGGTCAACGTTGTTGTTTCAGCCACCGTGTGCGACTTTATCTCAGGGGACTGTAACTGCACATCACTCTCACATGGCAGATATACTTGATGTTGTGTGTGTTACAGAAGATCGCTGCGTTTCTCTATTAGGATTTCCAAATCCCCCCATAAAACATATTGGACCCAATGAGGAAGGCATCAAGTCAAAAGCTTTTCTATGTTTGATGCTCTGTGATCTTCACAGACGGGACTGGAGATTTTTCTGTTTTAGGTCCATGCCAGTTACAGCAGGACACCCACAGATGGTTGATCTACAATCATCATTTTTGGCTCAATTGTTTTGATTTGGATTTTGGGCTCTGAAAATGATGAATACCTCTGATGAGGTCCAGGGCCTCTTCATTGAGTGTGGTCCGATAAAAGATATAAAAACATTCCCACTGCGAACGACAAAAAAACAAAGAGAAAACCAGACTTCACTGTCTCCCATTCCCTCTGGTGCATTTCTGTTAGTGTTTGGACAGTGGCTTCAAGTTAGAACTCGAGAGGGGTCTCCTCTGCAGAGCTGCCATGTTTTCAAACGCTCTGTGTCCTAAGGAGATGAACAAAAAGATAGTGGGGCCTCCGGGGAGGGAACAGGCGCCATCGGGGGAGTGCAGAGCAACTACAGGCTACTTTCAGATCCTCTGGGATGCATGAATGTGTGCAGAAACTGCATGTGCATTAGACACACAGACAATATGGCAAGACATGAGGCAGTTCGTAACGGGGAAGTGACATTGAGTCATGTGTGCCTCTTTGATGAGGCCTCTCTGCAAACACATGACCAAGATTAGAAGTTGAAAGAAAAGAAACGGGGAGCAGAGAAGCTACTCCCTCTGATCCTTCACAGCATTCTCTCTTTCCTGGAATCTATGATGTAGCGATGGTCCTAGGTAAGATCACATGAGATCCTCTTAGTTGATCCCAAAATGGTTGAATACTATCATATAAACGGAGGTTAATATGCACCAAAAAAAAGAGTCGAATGGAAAATATCGCACCTAAACTAGAAAGGCACACACTGACCACTGTCCACAGCTGAAGTGGCAGAGAGAGAAAGTTACTGACAGTAACAGGAGATGTTGATGAGCAGCACAGGAAGCTAAACCTTTACATTTGAATAAGATATGCAAAGCACATAGTCCAAGACCCATCATGCATGTTGTGTTACCAGCTGTCAACAGTTAGATTCAGTTACCCTGCATCAACCCGCATATCCACTATCCTGAGGACCAGTCACTGCAGCGCACACAAAAGACCGGCAGTATCACATCTTCACACGCGGCCGGCGGAAGAGCCTGCGGCTAAATGAGCTGCCCTCAGAGTTTCAAGTAGGAATTGGAGGGTGTCAGTAGTTTGTTCTCATCCACCTCCTCCACAGAGCTCCTTGGGACAGAGCTGACTGTCCTCGGCAGTTTGCGTCTCCTTGTTTGCACCTGAGACATCAACGACCCAACACACCACATGAAGGAAAAGGTCGTTAAACCCTCATGACAGGGTAAATGCTGCAGCACATAAGAACTACAATGCGGGTACCAAAGATCAAACTGACTTCTAAAAGCATGAGGGATATTCACATAATACCCAGCTGAGCTTTCATGTGGCTTTTTAAACTCTGCTACTTCCAAACAA